>NC_090647.1:93612179-93962179 GCF_040937935.1 Hyperolius riggenbachi
CTATGGCGATTGGTACGCCTCTGTTCAGCAGTAAAATTAAACTGCATGTAGCCATGACACTTAGATTGCAGAGCATGCATTTACCCTAACGAGAAAATTCCATGCTGCCGTTTGCTCAGAGACACTATGGACCTGATCCAATTCATGTTTTCTCCTAGGTGATATTTTCACATCTTATCAATAAAATGCTTTTCAAAGGGACCCTGCCCTGTCAATAAAAATTGAAATTGGGACTTACCTTGGGCTTCCTCCAGCCCACTGTAGGCTGAGAGGTCCACCAGGCGTCCTCCTTGCTTCTTTCCCGATCCCACTGGCGGCTCGGTTACCAGCAATTTTCGGGCTGAAGGTCGGCAGTACACTTCCTGGACAGGCACGCTATGCGTCATCACACCGGCTGGCGTGACAGTCCTGCACATGCTGCACAGTTAAGAGTTAGAAAACCGCACATGCGCAGGACTGTCATGCCAGCCGGCGTGATGACTGGTAGTGTGCCCATCCAGGAAGTGAACTGCCAACCTTCAGCTCGAAAGTTGCCAGTAACAGAGCAGTCAGTGGGAGCGGGAGAGGAGCCAGGAGGATGGCGGAGGACCTCGCGGCTTACGGTGGGCTGGAGGAAGCCCCTGGTAAGTCCTAGTTTCATATTTGACAGCTCAGAGTCCCTTTAAGACACCAGCAAGCAAGAAAATACTCAGAATCATTTGGACAGTAGTTTTTCACCTACTTTTTGGTTCCTTTTCAATAGCAGAGTGCTGAAATGTGGTTTTAAACAGAAGATTAAAAATGATCTTCTAGGAGAAAACTTAGGAGAAAAAGGGAATTGGGTGGGGCCCTATTTGTGATATTGTAGTTATCAGCTATACCTATTAATGCATGTTTGAGTCAGTGGGCCTGATTTACTATGGTGGCCTGAGCGGCAATGTCCCACATGTCACACATCCACCTGATCACAAAGGAATCCTAAAGGGACCCTGACATGAGAGAGATATGGAGGCTGCCATGTTTATATCCTTTTAAGCAATACTAGTTGCCTGACAGTCCTTCTGATCTATTGGGCTGGTACAGAAGGAAGAGATTCTCCTGCGCTACCCTCTTACTCAGTATGGGCTATGATGGCGTAAAGGTGCTGCTCCTGGTTGCTGGGTGGTGCCAGTGACCTGAGTGAAACAGTAGAAGAGACAAGAGCGCTCCTTTGGTGCAATACTTTTCTTTACTTAAAATTCCACGCATACAAATTACACTTACAGTGTGTTAAAAACAGAAGCGCATCTCAGGCCTGCCAGCCGTCCTCTCCTACCCTGTGTTTGGCCAAAACAACAGGTGCGGTGTGTCCCGACGCGGAGCTGGATTCGGTGGGCGGGGCTTGGTCGCGCTGGAGCCGTCTGACGTCACGACGCGTTTCGGCGCTAACCACGCCTTCGTCAGGTGACGTGACGGCGTGTACGGCTCTATTTTATACTACCCGATATGGGAGGAACAAGGGGAGTGACTGCTTATGTCACTCTAAGTGAACGGGGAAATTTGCCCTGCATAAAATAAAATAAAAACCATCGGCTATTCGCCGACCTATTAGCAAATACTATTCTTGTATATTTTATATAAAAAAAAAAAACCTTTCACAACGATAAATTGTTAAAATGGATCGGGAACTATAAAATTCATTAGTCAGTGACAGACTCCATGTCTGTGCGGAGGGGCGCACTGCCTATAATCATTATTTTTAATAACAATACATTAGAACACCTGATTGTAAATGACTAACCTGTCACTAATGTTAAATTATAGGAGACAACATGTACGTGTCTGGGTAAAAGGAATCCCTCGCCCCCTATTTTTTGGTAGCCTCAATGTGTATGAGAATGTTTTGTGAATGGGGTTTGTACAGCATACTCTGCATCATACTCTATATAAATTGGCTGCTTCCGCTACTGGATGGTATCAATGCCATGTCGCGCTCCCTAGTTTAAATCAGCAGGGAGTGCAGTGTTGGTGTGCCTATTAGACGGCTAACCTAGCGCAGTATCTGCGCTTTTTTCAGGCGGAAGGGATATTATGGGCGGTAGGTCCAGCGTTCTACCAGCGTTTTACTGGCGTTTTACTGGGTTTTGTGGGCGGCTGACTCAACGCAGCCTATATCTGTGCGGTAGGTCCAGCGTTCTACCAGCGTTTTACTGGCGTTTTACTGGGTTTTGTGGGCGGCTGACTCAACACAGCTTATATCTGTGCAATATCTGCAACCGTGTCCGACGGGAGGGGGGCGACGGAGGTATTGTGGATGGCTAGCTCGACGTTTTATTAGTGGCTGGCCCAAGATTTATTCTTCTTAGTGGTTGGAACCGCGCGGCTCGTGCGCCTATGCCAGACTATCCATACCACACCAATCCTCGCTTCTCAGGATATGAGGCTGTGTCCTCCCATTTCATCTCATCTTGGGAGGACACAGGTATCTATGGGATGTATCTGAGGACAAAGTTCTTAAGAGAACTTCGGCTATAGGGAGTCGGACCGAAAACCGCCCTCCGCATGGTCGCCCATTTTATAAAAGGATCAAAGCCATCTAGATGCGACCATTAGGTCGCTTTCATGCTGGCGGATGTCACTGTGCTTTGCACAGTGAGGCGCTTTCATATATGCTGTTACAGTGGACATAGACAGATGTTCAATTGGATTACATACATGATACACAACATATATACATTAATGAACCGGGTGGACAGAGAGGGGAGGGGCCGTGGGGGACCTCAGGACGGGGTGACCCTGGGGACCCTAGGGGATGAGGGGGGGGGGGAGGGAGAGGAGGGGAGGGCTGGAGGGGAAAAGGCAAGGGGGGGGGGAAAAAAGGGGGGGATATTGGGGGTGGTGTGCCCGTGGACACCCCAAGAACTGTGAAAAAGGGGGTGGTGGAGGACCAGGGAAGAAGACAGGAGGGGGATCGATGGGAAGGGAAAATGGGGGGGGGGGGGGGGGAGGAAAGGAAAGGGAAAAAGGGGGGAGGGGGCGGCAAGACCGGGATGAGAGAGGGATCCAGTGTCTATTTCTAATGTGTTGGGAGTTGGCCTCATCACTGCAGGAAACTTCGGACTTCTAGGTCTTCATTCAGACCTTCCGGAGACAGTGTGTTCAGCTTGAAGATCCAGAATACTTCTTGCTCACAAAGTCTTTTGTATCTCAACCCTCTGGTAAGAGAGGCTGGAATCTGTTCTAGACCATAGATCTTCAGGCACCCAGGGTCCGATTGATGGAATTTATTGAAGTGTCTGGGGACACTGTGTTTTTCGGATTTGGAGAGGATATTGCATTTATGTTCCCCCAAGCGTTTTCTTAGAGGTCGGGTAGTTCTTCCTACATAGAGTTGTCTGCAGCTACATTCCAAGACATATATAACAAATTCTGATGCACAGTTGATAAATTGTTTTTGTGTGATCGACCACCCTCCTGGGTGGACAAATTCTTTTGTGCCGTGCATCATGAATGAGCAGCATCCACAACGAGTCTTCCCACATCTATAATTGCCAGTGATAGTGGTTCTCAGCCATGTCTGTGTTGTTTTCTGTTTTCTATTACTCGGTGCTATTTGGTTTTTTAGGGAGCGTGCCTTTTTAAAGATCACTTAAGGTTTCTCCGGTAGAGAATTTTTGAGTAGGGGGTCTTGTAGTATAATCGGCCAGTTTTTTCTGACAATACTTTGGATACGGCGAGAACTTTCCGTGTACCCAGTGATGAATGTTGGGGTTTGTTCTTTTTGTTCCGTGTTCCTATTCTGTCCCGTTTTTTCTTTATCTTTGAATTCTTCTATTGCCATATTTACCACACTGCTTTTATACCCTTTTTCCATAAATTTGTCTGCCAACTGTTTTGATTGTCTTTGGTAATCTGGATCTTTTGTGCAATTCCTCCTCAGTCGACAAAATTGGCTGCGTGGGATATTATTCACCCATTTAGGATGGTGGCAACTATTGGCGTGCAGGTAAGAGTTCCCCGCTGTGGGCTTGAAGTGGGTCTGGGTACATATCTGGGATTTATCATCTATAAACAACTCCAGATCAAGGAAGATTATTTTTTCTGGGTCCATCACAAATGTGAACTCCAAACTGATTGTACTGTTATTGCAATACCTCACAAATTCCTCGAATTTTTCCGTGGGACCATCCCAGATTAACAAGATGTCGTCAATGTAACGAGTATAGAGTATTATATTTTCTCTATAGGCATGGTCAGACCAGATGTATTGATGTTCCCAATGAGACATGAATAGGTTTGCGAAACTGGGGGCAAATCCTGCCCCCATCGATGTTCCGCATGTCTGGAGATAAAATTGATCCATGAAGGTGAAATAGTTGTGTTTGAGCGCGAAACTCAGGAGGTCCAAAATAAACTGCGCCTGTTCAGAATTGAAAGAACCATCCTGAAGTAGATGGAACTTAACTGCCTCAATCCCTTTATCGTGGGGGATACAGATGTACAGTGAACAGACATCAAGGGATGCCCAGATATACCCCTCTTTCCACTGATAATGTTCAAGGATTTCTAATATATGCAATGAATCCCTTGTGTAAGCTTCCGTTTGTTGAACCAGGGGCTGTAGAAAATGATCTATATAGTCTGAAATGGGGGCCAGCAGTCCCTCCATTCCTGCTACAATTGGTCGCCCGGGAGGGGATGTAGCACTCTTATGAATTTTCGGTATATGATAAAAGTATGGGACTATCGGGTTGTTGGGGGTGAGGAACCTATATTCTTCTTCTGTGAGTATACCTACTTCGGATCCTCTGTCTAGGACTACTTTTAGATCTCTAGCGTAGAACTGTGTGGGGTCCCTCGGTAATTTCTGATAGGTGTCCCTATCCCCCAGTAGTCTTTCTCCTTCCTTACGGTAGTTGTCAAAATCTTGGATGACAATACTCCCGCCCTTGTCTGCCTGGCGTATTACAATGTCCTTATTTTTCTTTAATCCTTCTAGTGCCAGTTGTTCTTCCTTTGTTATATTACTCCTTTTATTCCCTGTGTTCTTAGTTTTACATAATGAATTGAATTCCTCCATTACTATCTGATAAAAGGTATTAATATACTGGCCTTTAGACTGAGTTGGATAAAAGATGGACCTCGGTTTGAGTCCAGAGGTTCTAATCGGCTCTTCATGGCAATCAAACTGTTCCCAATCAAAGTCACTGGTGTTTTGAGCCCCGAGCTCTATCAGGTCCATTAGGGCTTCATCATCTTCTCCCGTAAGTTCTACCCTGGGTGCCTCTATGTTGGAACTGGGTTTTGGTCTCACATCACCTTTCTTTGCTTTTAGTGCATAGAACCTTTTTAAAGTGAGCGTCCTTATGAACCTATGCAGATCCTTGAATAATTGAAAGGAATTGGGTCTGATTGTTGGAGCAAAGTTTAATCCACGCCTTAGTAGTGAGAGATCTCCTTCAGCCAGGCTGTATGAAGAAATATTGAAGATTTTTATTGTTATTTCGACAATAAAAATCTTCACTATTTCTTCATACAGCCTGGCTGAAGGAGATCTCCAACAATCAGACCCAATTCCTTTCAATTATTCAAGGATCTGCATAGGTTCATAAGGACGCTCACTTTAAAAAGGTTCTATGCACTAAAAGCAAAGAAAGGTGATGTGAGACCAAAACCCAGTTCCAACATAGAGGCACCCAGGGTAGAACTTACGGGAGAAGATGATGAAGCCCTAATGGACCTGATAGAGCTCGGGGCTCAAAACACCAGTGACTTTGATTGGGAACAGTTTGATTGCCATGAAGAGCCGATTAGAACCTCTGGACTCAAACCGAGGTCCATCTTTTATCCAACTCAGTCTAAAAGCCAGTATATTAATACCTTTTATCAGATAGTAATGGAGGAATTCAATTCATTATGTAAAACTAAGAACACAGGGAATAAAAGGAGTAATATAACAAAGGAAGAACAACTGGCACTAGAAGGATTAAAGAAAAATAAGGACATTGTAATACGCCAGGCAGACAAGGGCGGGAGTATTGTCATCCAAGATTTTGACAACTACCGTAAGGAAGGAGAAAGACTACTGGGGGATAGGGACACCTATCAGAAATTACCGAGGGACCCCACACAGTTCTACGCTAGAGATCTAAAAGTAGTCCTAGACAGAGGATCCGAAGTAGGTATACTCACAGAAGAAGAATATAGGTTCCTCACCCCCAACAACCCGATAGTCCCATACTTTTATCATATACCGAAAATTCATAAGAGTGCTACATCCCCTCCCGGGCGACCAATTGTAGCAGGAATGGAGGGACTGCTGGCCCCCATTTCAGACTATATAGATCATTTTCTACAGCCCCTGGTTCAACAAACGGAAGCTTACACAAGGGATTCATTGCATATATTAGAAAACCTTGAACATTATCAGTGGAAAGAGGGGTATATCTGGGCATCCCTTGATGTCTGTTCACTGTACACCTGTATCCCCCACGATAAAGGGATTGAGGCAGTTAAGTTCCATCTACTTCAGGATGGTTCTTTCAATTCTGAACAGGCGCAGTTTATTTTGGACCTCCTGAGTTTCGCGCTCAAACACAACTATTTCACCTTCATGGATCAATTTTATCTCCAGACATGCGGAACATCGATGGGGGCAGGATTTGCCCCCAGTTTCGCAAACCTATTCATGTCTCATTGGGAACATCAATACATCTGGTCTGACCATGCCTATAGAGAAAATATAATACTCTATACTCGTTACATTGACGACATCTTGTTAATCTGGGATGGTCCCACGGAAAAATTCGAGGAATTTGTGAGGTATTGCAATAACAGTACAATCAGTTTGGAGTTCACATTTGTGATGGACCCAGAAAAAATAATCTTCCTTGATCTGGAGTGGTTTATAGATGATAAATCCCAGATATGTACCCAGACCCACTTCAAGCCCACAGCGGGGAACTCTTACCTGCACGCCAATAGTTGCCACCATCCTAAATGGGTGAATAATATCCCACGCAGCCAATTTTGTCGACTGAGGAGGAATTGCACAAAAGATCCAGATTACCAAAGACAATCAAAACAGTTGGCAGACAAATTCATGGAAAAAGGGTATAAAAGCAGTGTGGTAAATATGGCAATAGAAGAATTCAAAGATAAAGAAAAAACGGGACAGAATAGGAACACGGAACAAAAAGAACAAACCCCAACATTCATCACTGGGTACACGGAAAGTTCTCGCCGTATCCAAAGTATTGTCAGAAAAAACTGGCCGATTATACTACAAGACCCCCTACTCAAAAATTCTCTACCGGAGAAACCTAAAGTGATCTTTAAAAAGGCACGCTCCCTAAAAAACCAAATAGCACCGAGTAATAGAAAACAGAAAACAACACAGACATGGCTGAGAACCACTATCACTGGCAATTATAGATGTGGGAAGACTCGTTGTGGATGCTGCTCATTCATGATGCACGGCACAAAAGAATTTGTCCACCCAGGAGGGTGGTCGATCACACAAAAACAATTTATCAACTGTGCATCAGAATTTGTTATATATGTCTTGGAATGTAGCTGCAGACAACTCTATGTAGGAAGAACTACCCGACCTCTAAGAAAACGCTTGGGGGAACATAATAAATGCAATATCCTCTCCAAATCCGAAAAACACAGTGTCCCCAGACACTTCAATAAATTCCATCAATCGGACCCTGGGTGCCTGAAGATCTATGGTCTAGAACAGATTCCAGCCTCTCTTACCAGAGGGTTGAGATACAAAAGACTTTGTGAGCAAGAAGTATTCTGGATCTTCAAGCTGAACACACTGTCTCCGGAAGGTCTGAATGAAGACCTAGAAGTCCGAAGTTTCCTGCAGTGATGAGGCCAACTCCCAACACATTAGAAATAGACACTGGATCCCTCTCTCATCCCGGTCTTGCCGCCCCTCCCCCCTTTTTCCCTTTCCTTTCCTCTCCTCCCCCCCCCCCCCCCCATTTTCCCTTCCCATCGATCCCCCTCCTGTCTTCTTCCCTGGTCTTCCACCACCCCCTTTTTCACAGTTCTTGGGGTGTCCACGGGCACACCACCCCCAATATCCCCCCCTTCCCCCCCCCCTTGCCTTTTCCCCTCCAGCCCTCCCCTCCTCTCCCTCCCCCCCCCCCTCATCCCCTAGGGTCCCCAGGGTCACCCCGTCCTGAGGTCCCCCACGGCCCCTCCCCTCTCTGTCCACCCGGTTCATTAATGTATATATGTTGTGTATCATGTATGTAATCCAATTGAACATCTGTCTATGTCCACTGTAACAGCATATATGAAAGCGCCTCACTGTGCAAAGCACAGTGACATCCGCCAGCATGAAAGCGACCTAATGGTCGCATCTAGATGGCTTTGATCCTTTTATAAAATGGGCGACCATGCGGAGGGCGGTTTTCGGTCCCGACTCCCTATAGCCGAAGTTCTCTTAAGAACTTTGTCCTCAGATACATCCCATAGATACCTGTGTCCTCCCAAGATGAGATGAAATGGGAGGACACAGCCTCATATCCTGAGAAGCGAGGATTGGTGTGGTATGGATAGTCTGGCATAGGCGCACGAGCCGCGCGGTTCCAACCACTAAGAAGAATAAATCTTGGGCCAGCCACTAATAAAACGTCGAGCTAGCCATCCACAATACCTCCGTCGCCCCCCTCCCGTCGGACACGGTTGCAGATATTGCACAGATATAAGCTGTGTTGAGTCAGCCGCCCACAAAACCCAGTAAAACGCCAGTAAAACGCTGGTAGAACGCTGGACCTACCGCACAGATATAGGCTGCGTTGAGTCAGCCGCCCACAAAACCCAGTAAAACGCCAGTAAAACGCTGGTAGAACGCTGGACCTACCGCCCATAATATCCCTTCCGCCTGAAAAAAGCGCAGATACTGCGCTAGGTTAGCCGTCTAATAGGCACACCAACACTGCACTCCCTGCTGATTTAAACTAGGGAGCGCGACATGGCATTGATACCATCCAGTAGCGGAAGCAGCCAATTTATATAGAGTATGATGCAGAGTATGCTGCACAAACCCCATTCACAAAACATTCTCATACACATTGAGGCTACCAAAAAATAGGGGGCGAGGGAATCCTCTTACCCAGACACGTACATGTTGTCTCCTATAATTTAACATTAGTGACAGGTTAGTCATTTACAATCAGGTGTTCTAATGTATTGTTATTAAAAATAATGATTATAGGCAGTGCGCCCCTCCGCACAGACATGGAGTCTGTCACTGACTAATGAATTTTATAGTTCCCGATCCATTTTAACAATTTATCGTTGTGAAAGGTTTTTTTTTTTTATATAAAATATACAAGAATAGTATTTGCTAATAGGTCGGCGAATAGCCGATGGTTTTTATTTTATTTTATGCAGGGCAACTTTCCCCGTTCACTTAGAGTGACATAAGCAGTCACTCCCCTTGTTCCTCCCATATCGGGTAGTATAAAATAGAGCCGTACACGCCGTCACGTCACCTGACGAAGGCGTGGTTAGCGCCGAAACGCGTCGTGACGTCAGACGGCTCCAGCGCGACCAAGCCCCGCCCACCGAATCCAGCTCCGCGTCGGGACACACCGCACCTGTTGTTTTGGCCAAACACAGGGTAGGAGAGGACGGCTGGCAGGCCTGAGATGCGCTTCTGTTTTTAACACACTGTAAGTGTAATTTGTATGCGTGGAATTTTAAGTAAAGAAAAGTATTGCACCAAAGGAGCGCTCTTGTCTCTTCTACTGATCTATTGGGCTGTAGTAGTGTCTGAATGACACCAGAAACAAGCATGCAGCTAATCTTGTCAGACCTGAAAGTCAGAAACCCCTGATCTACATATGCTTGTTCAGGGTCTATGGCTAATAGTATAGAGGTAGAGGATCAGCAGGATGTCGGGCAACTGGTATTGCCTTAGATCTTCCCCCTTCCCTGCTGTTGGACTGACCACTTAAACTTAAAATGTATTGGCTAGCAAGCATGAGGCTCTGCCCAAGACCAGTATTAACAAGTAAGGCTTTCAAATCGCATGTCAAAAAGCCTTGGTTTGAAATTCAGATTACCTTCTGCTTATTTCCATTTGCAGCCAAGGACTCCCAATGGTCATGAAAGGCTTCAGAAAGGGACAGGATGCAATAACAAAGATGTGTGTATATTGCACACTAAGTAGTTTTGGCAATGTTGGTCATTATTTAGGTTAACAATGGAAAATCGTAAAAGGCTGTTATTGAGGAAGACAAAGAATAAATACAAAATTAAATTTGAAAGAGTCCTGTTCATGGTCAGATAATTACAGCTGTACTCTTGCTCTTTTTCTGAGATACACATTTCAACATCAACGGAAGTGATACAATCTGATTTGGGGTTACTGTAAATTGCTGTACCTTCCACAAAGCACTACAGTGGCGTAGTGATGAGTTTTCCCGCCTTGCAGTGCTAAGTCTCTGGTTCGAATCCTAGCCAGGGTGCCATCTGTACAGTGATTGTATGTTCTCCTTGTGTCTGTGTGGGTTTCCCTTAGGCACTCCTGTTTTCCCCCACATCCCAAAAAACATACAGATAACTTAATTGGCTTCCCCCAAAATTGGCCCTAGACTCTGATACATACACAACGTGATACATCTTCTCAAAAAATTAGCATATTGTGATAAAGTTCATTATTTTCTGTAATGTACTGATAAACATTAGACTTTCATATATTTTAGATTCAAATACACACAACTGAAGTAGTTCAAGCCTTTTATTGTTTTAATATTGATTATTTTGGCATACAGCTCATGAAAACCCAAAATTCCTATCTCAAAAAAATTAGCATATTTCATCCAACAAATAAAAGAAGTGTTTATAAAACAAAAAAAGTCAACCTTCAAATAATTATGTTCAGTTATGCACTCAATACTTGGTCGGGAATCGTTTTGCAGAAATGACTGCTTCAATGCAGCGTGGCATGGAGGCAATCAGCCTGTGGCACTGCTCAGGTGTTATGGAGGCCCAGGATGCTTCGATAGCGGCCTTAAGCTCATCCAGAGTGTAGGGTCTTGCGTCTCTCAACTTTCTCTTCACAATATCCCACAGATTCTCTATGAGGTTCAGGTCAGGAGAGTTGGCAGGCCAATTGAGCACAGTAATACCATGGTCAGTAAACTATTTACCAGTGGTTTTGGCACTGTGAGCAGGTGCCAGGTCGTGCTGAAAAATGAAATCTTCATCTCCATAAAACTTTTCAGCAGATGGAAGCATGAACCCACTTTTGAACCAGAAACAGCGTCAGGAGCGCCTGACCTGGGCTACAGAGAAGCAGCACTGGACTGTTCCTCAGTGGTCCAAAGTACTTTTTTCGGATGAAAGCAACTTTTGCATGTCATTCGGAAATCAAGGTGCCAGAATCTGGAGGCAGACTGGGGAGAGGGAAATGCCAAAATGCCTGAAGTCCAGTGTCAAGTACCCACAGTCAGTGATGGTCTGGGGTGCCATGTCAGCTGCTGGTGTTGGTCCACTGTGTTTTATCAAGGGCAGGGTCAATGCAGCTAGCTATCAGGAGATTTTGGAGCAATTCATGCTTCCGTCTGCTAAAAAGCTTTATGGAGATGAAGATTTCATTTTTCAGCACGACCTGGTACCTGCTCAAAGTGCCAAACCCACTGGTAAATGGTTTACTGACCATGGTATTACTGTGCTCAATTGGCCTGCCAACTCTCCTGACCTGAACCTCATAGAGAATCTGTGGGATATTGTGAATAGAAAGTTGAGAGACGCAAGACCCAACACTCTGGATGAGCTTAAGGCCGCTATCGAAGCATCCTGGGTCTCCATAACACCTGAGCAGTGCCACAGGCTGTTTGCCTCCATGCCACGCCGCATTGAAGCAGTCATTTATGCGAAAGGATTCCCTTTATGCACTATTGAGTGCATAACTGAACATAATTATTTGAAGGTTGACTTTTTTTGTTTTAAAAACACTTTTCTTTTGTTGGTCGGATGAAATATGCTAATTTTTTGAGATAGGAATTTTGGGTTTTCATGAGCTGTATGCCAAAATCATCAATATTAAAACAATAAAAGGCTTTAACTACTTCAGTTGTGTGTATTTGAATCTAAAATGTATGAAAGTCTACAGAAAATAATGAACTTTATCACAATATGCTAATTTTTTTAGAAGATCCTGTATATGGACATATGATTGTGGTAGGGATTAGATTATGAGCCCCTCTGAGGGACATTTAATATTCTCTGCATATTGCTGCGGAAGATGTCTGCGCTATATAAATACTAAATAATAATAGTAATAATAATTCTAGTCTAGGCTTCCTTCCTTGGGGCCATCTACTGGAGTGCCGCCTGTAGCCCCTGACTGATGTATAATGTGTATATTTTGTGCTTATATGAGATGTAACAGGGCTTCACTTTGCTTCCCACATTCATCCTATAAAGAGCTGTTTTAGTTACATTTCCATATGTTTTGTAAGATTTTTTTTTTTTTAGAATTCGGGTTAGTTACAGCAGCACACCCACCCAGCTGGAGCAGTTATGTATCCAACTAGTATATATACTGTACTGCTCCAGAGGTTCATCGCAGTGTCTTTTGCGGAGTGGATGCATGCCATTTTATCCGATGAATGGCAACATAGCCACCGTTTAAACAAGATCATGCAGGTTAGGTTTTCATGATGTATTGACACAACAGACAAACCAAGACATGGTGAAAACCGTATGTGAATGGACTCATTGGAAAGTAAGGATCCATTCTCCATGTCTGTTGGTCCGCTGGCAAGTAGTGATCCAGCAGTATACCCTAAATCTGTCAAGATTTAAACTACGTCCTTTTTTTTAATTTTTTTTTTTTTTTAAGGAAATGGTTTAATTACAGTTTGAGAGGTTTCAGGACTGGCAGCTGCCTTTACTCATCCTGGCAATGTCATCTTTCTCACAACATGCATCAATATCTCTTTCGATGGTTATAACACGATTATAGATTTTTCTGATGCATGTCTAACAGACTTCTGCAGTCCCTTACGGAATACGAGAGATTAAAGCACACTCGCTACTTCAGTGAATTTAAGCTTTCTTCAATAAATCCACTTTTCTGTAAAATGTAGAAAGGAAGAGTTTGGTCCAAGTACCTTTCTCTTGAATGTGCTTTGTTTTTTCCACCAGTGAAGATCTCATGGCCAGATGTCGGATGTGTGAGGAGAAGATGTTTGGAGTCCAGCAGAGAACATTTTAAGCCAGTGTTAGAGCTGTGTACTAAACAACTTGCCTACAGTGTTATTTTTGTAAACCTTTGAACCACAGCAATTTTCCTGAATTAATCTGGACTTCTGAGCTTGGCTGTTTCTGTAGTTTCTGAGTCACACTTCTTCAACAAGCATGTAGCCAGCTGGTTAAAATAAAGAACAAGCTAAATTATGTAAAGTTTTTTTTTTCTCCTTTAGGGTCCAAAGCACATGGACAGCTAAGAGCCACATCTAATTATATGGTGTGTGTGTGTGTGTGTACTCATAATCTACTAGCCCAGGAATAGTCTAGAGTTAGTTTCTTATGAGACCAGCTAATCAGTATATTTTTGAGATATGGAAAGAAACCAGGAGAAACACATAGACAGATTGCAGACTCCATGCAAGTGTTTCTTTTTATCCATTTTTTTTAAGGAGATGATTAAAATATCCACTTCAACATTCCTCTCACTTCTAACGTCAATTAAGTACAAGTGGTCTAAATTCAAACTTTCAATTCGTCAACTAGTGCTTTGATTTTACCGCACGACACATTAAAGGTTGTACCATTAAAGAGGGTTCTAAAAAGAGGTTTTTCGCCTTCCTCTGGATCAACAGGGATATGTGAGGGAGCAGGCTGGTGTTGTACTTTGTTCTCTGGTTGAAATCGATCTGTATGTATATGTAAAGCCCTTTTATTCAAAAATTGGTCCCTATTTGTCCCCTAATTTTATTTTATTTTATTGTACCTGGTCTGTGTGCCTTTGGTGAACCTTGCCAAACTGCAATGACAGCAGGATTGTGGATTTTTTTAGGCTACTGTAACAAGCTTATCTCAAAGTGCAAGTAACATATATTTCCCATTTCAGATAAGATAAGGACATAATGATCAGAAGGTTATTGAATCTCCCCTCCCTTTGAAGAGTTTACACAGTGATGTAAGCCTGTTATCTTTGGGGAGGGAGGGTGAATGCTGTAGGAGGGACAGTAACCTGTAAATTAAAGAGGAACTCCAGTGAAAATAATGTAATAAAGTGCTTCATTTTTAGAATTATGTATAAATGATTTAGTCGGTGTTTGCCCATTGTAAAGCCTTTCCTCTCCCTGATTTACATTCTGACATTTATTACATGTGGACATTTTTGCTGCTGGCAGGTGATGTCAGTGGAAGGAGATGCTGCCTGCTTTATTGGCAGTTGGAAACAGCTGTAAACAGATATTTCCCACAATGCAATGAGGTTTACAGACCGGAAACTGTAAGGACCATGGTCCTGACATCCCACTGTGGGAGGGGTTTCACCACAATATTAGCCATACAGACCCCTCGGTGATCCGTTTGAGAAAAAGAAAAGATTTCTCATCGGAAAGGGGGTATCTGCTACTGATTGGAATGAAGTTCAATTCTTGGTTACGGTTTCTCTTTAACACTGAGCTGGGCTAAAAAAAGGGAGGGCTGAAATGTCACTTTTAGCATTACAGAGAAAAATTAAAAATGGAAACCAGCAGAAATATTTTCTTTTTTCATATAACATTTAAATCTGACAGTGAACAGTAAAATCAGGATATGTAAGAAAAATAAATTCATATTGGATGATTTTTTTTTTCAGTTAGCACTGGGCCTTTCATTGGGTTATGCCATACAGGAAAAAGAAACATACCAACTTTATCAACTATTTTGTTGACCCATTTGTTTAACTTGAAGCTGCGTAGCAAAAGCAACTTCAATTGCAAGCATGCCCATATTTTTATATTGTGTGTTCATGATTCATTAAAATGTACTGTCTGTTGCCTGCAGAATATTTTATTTTCTGTAAGCCAAAAGAAATTATGGTAAAAATAAGCTTTTGATTTTATCCTCACACTCAAGGTGCTGTATAAAACCAAATAATGATTTGCTAATAGCAAGGATTAAACAACTGTAAAATGTTCCTCTGTATGTCATGGTCGTGCCAATATATAGACTGCAGGAGCTCTAAGCCTAATCATATAAGCTATATAACTATTTAAAAAAAAATATAACTATTTTAACCACTTCCTCTCGCCTGGGACGAGTAACTATAGCCCTGCAAATTGCCATAACTCCGTCCTACTATGTCCCTCCCCGCCACGTGTTCCTGCTCAAATTACTTGAGTTACAATGTTTCAGACATACAAAATATACATTACTGGTTTTTATTACATATTTTGTTGTTAAATGTTACAGTATTGTATAAACTGTTGGAGGCAGTTAAAAACAAATTTAAAGCAATTTGAAAACAACCAAAAACCTTGTTAATGCTAATGTGTCTAAAGAGTTGTCCAAAAGTAAATCATTTGTCCACGTTTCACCATTTTTAACACAGGACAAAACTTATAAACAGGTTCCGTTCTGGGTGATTGTTTAAAAGTAGGGAACCCGCTTTACAAGTGTCTGATCATTCGAGATTACAACCATTGCTAGTAGACATAAAAAATAAACATCTTGAAATCAATAAGGATGTAAAATATTGAAGCTTATCTGCCATGAATGAATATGATTTATCCCCACATATTTTTCTTTTTTTGAGAAATAAATTCCTATTTACTGCTAGATATTTTATTTAGAGTTTGGAAAAGTCCTAATATATAAAGTTATTAGATAGTTACTGGTAATTTTATTTAATCAAAAAGAGAGATAGTTTGCTGGCACTAGATGCGGCAAGCAAGAGTACACATTCACCTTATTCCCCCGTGCTCTCAACAGATGCAGATATCTTGTAAAAATAGGTACCAGTAGGTTGTCGGGCACCAAGTAAAACACTTTAGGCTTTATCCTTCCCTTAGGATAATAGTGTACAAAAAGGACAAACATTACCAAGCAATGCTGCACAAGTCTGCGGCCGCAGACTCCTGCCCCCATTGCTTGGTAATGTTTGTCCTTTTTGTACACTATTTCTAATTCATGCTTTAGTACTCCCTTAGGTCAGACTACCATTTTTTATGATCTTTTTTATGATTTTTTTTTATGGGTATGGTAAATGCTGTATTACATTGCATCACCAACCTATGCACAACCAACCATATAAAGTAACTGAAGTAGTATATATGAGAATCCATGAACTTTACAAGTTTAACAAGAGCAACATAGCTGCTGTCGTTACAAAATATATGGGTTGACAATGAACACAGTATGATGGAAAAAAATGTTAATTTGGTTTTGGCAGATCTAGTTTATAATATTTTAAAAAGTAGTAATACATATGATTTTTTTTTTGTTTTCTACTTTTATAATTTATTTATTTCTACCTCCATCACTAATAATGTAAATGCTTGCAAATACATTGTTTTTTAATTTGAAAGCACTATAATGTGAGATGCTAGTGTATCAATGAGTTAATTGTAATAATTATTATGCACAGTATGTATTGAATTACGCTATATATTTATTAAGAATTATTTAAATATAACCCCCCTCCCCCCCTTCCCTTTTTACTTTTGGGTAGGACACCCCTTTGGGATATTTCTGGACATCCTGCTGTATAATTGCCAACTTTTTAATTTTAAATTGAGAAATTAAAGTCTTGGGACTCCTTTTAAACATATTGGTTTTAGTCTTTATTTCTACTGTATAAATAATAAACTCCATACACAGATTGATTAGTGACCAATGTCATTATATAGGGCCTGAGCCCGCTAACGCATTTGTGTCCACTTCTGTCTGTTTTTTGTTTTTTTTCTTAAAATCTGTAACTGTGGTCTGCTGCTGAAAAGCAGGCAGAAGGGGACACAAATGCGTTAGTGGGCTCAGGCCCCTATAGTCACTCTGGCCAGTTGGGATTTTCCTAATGGGGAACTTTGTCTTCCAAACAAAATTATACTTAATAATATAACAGGTGGTTGTGTTGGATTTCCTATCATTTAATCTCTGTAGTCTTTTACTGAAGCTGGAGGTCATTTATTGCTCCCCCCCCCCCTTCCCCCACATATTTTCAAGGGCTTGAGTACATGGAGCACAGAGTGAACGCATTGTGTTTGCTCCACATTTGCCGCTACATTCGCAAAATCCAAACGCAGCTGAATAAAATAAGCTGCATTTGGAAACCCCCAGGCAGCATAGTGGGTATTTAAACTCTGTGTACACAAGCCCTTAATGGTATATACCCTCTGAGTTTGCCTATCTGTTCAGCTATTTTCAAACACACACTGCTGTGGGATCATAGCTGTCTAGATGTCCTTTGCCATTAACACTCAAGCAATAAGCACAATGAAGAAAAAGTAGTTATTAACTCACTGAATTTTTGTGGGCATGAAAGGATGGGTAAATTCTTAGCAGTAGTAAAGTTCAATAGATTACCAAGGGAATCACAAGGCACTGCAAAATCTGCAGCTCTTGCAATTTAGGGCTCAACAGCATCCAGGTCAAGGAAGGCTCATTCATAAGTATTAATGTTAACTAATCAAATGCTGGCCAGGGTAATTTATAAGTCACCTACACACACCTACATGCTCATACACACACACATACATGCGCACACCTACACACACCCCTACACACCCCTACACACACACACACCTACACCTACACACATACACACACACACACACACACACCTACACACACACACACACACACCTTTCCATTTGCAACAGGAGAAAGTCAGAACTATTATAGTATATGAAGAATGTAGCAATGTAGAGTATGGGTGATATTTGCAATAAGTCCAGGAAAGGATGCCTTTGTTCTTCTGTAGTTTTTTCTATCCATGACATGCAGCTTTTCTGTATGGCAAGCATGGATTAGCATAAAAACCTTTGCTTCCGTGCTGCTTTATCCTGCCATGTACTGGTTTTCTTTTGAGGCTGGGTGCACACATGGCTGTGCGTGAAAGTCTGAGTTTTCTGTCGTGTGTTTTTTTTGTGTGTGTGCTTTTTTAGTGCATTTTTGGCGCATTCGCCTTAGTGTTTTCTAGCTTTTTGCGGTCATTTTTATGCGTTTGCGGTTCGCATATACAAAACGCATATGCGTTTCCATGCGGTTTTCAATTTCGTTCTATGGAAATCTCTAGGAAGACAACAGGAAGCGGAAATGCATCAGGAAAAAAAAAACACCTATAAAAACACATGAAAAATGCATACTATTGCGTTACCATTGACTTTCATTATGTGCGTTTTTGAAAACTATGCAACAAAACCAGCGTTTTTAAAAAATGCATGTTTGAAAACGCATCAAAAACGCATATGCATTTTTATATGCTTTTTTTAATGCGGGCCATTGACTTCCATTAGTGGCAAAAATGCTGCATTTTCGGCAACGCTAGCATTTCTGCTAAGTGTGTTCCCAGCCTTAACGTAAAAACTGGACATAGGTGTGAAAGTAAGGATCCATTATTGTTTACTAAGCAGTGGTGAAAATCCAGCGCTAACTAGCTGTGCCCAACAGCATGGAGGAAAGGGCCACCCTCTGACACAAGCTGTCAATCATCTCACAAACTCGTACAGTATTCTGTATAGCATGCTCAAGTCCAGGCCGGCAGAGTCTATGTGTGGATTCAGAAAGAGGGAGACAGGCACTGCTTAGCATGTGTGTTTTTTGAGTGTGAGGCAGGGAACATACTTGTCTTTCAGTTTTCTGTGCGCGTTTTCCTGCATACTTTTTCTGCACACCAAGTGTGTTTCTATGCAGGCAATCGCGTGTGTTTTTTCACAGCAGCTTATGTAATTTCATGTGCAGAGTCCTCATGCAGAATGTCAGTTTTTTTTCTGTGCGTGAACAACATATTAAGTGTGTACTAGCCCATTGATTAACATGAGTTCTCAGTTTTTCTGTGCAAAAAACCAGGGCTGTGGAGTCGGTACAAAAATCTTCCGACTCCTCAGTTTATGAAAACAGTGACTCCGACTCCGGGTACCCAAAATAGCTCCGACTCAGACTCCTAGACTCCGACTCCTTAGTCTAATACTTAACAGGGCTGTGGATTTTGTACAAAACTCATCCGACTCAGTCTCCTCAGTGTATGAAATCAATAACTCTAACTCCGGGTGCCCAAAATTGCCCCGACTCAGACTCCTCAACTCCGACTCCTCAACTCCGACTCCAACTCCGACTCCACAGCCCTGCAGAAAACACGTACGAAAACTGTCAAGTGTGTGTTTAGAGTGTGAGAGAAGCACTTACAGCTTGTGCAGGATCAGCAGCAAGGTGACAGCTGGCAGGCGTTGGGTCTGTTTGACTGGCACGATGGCCATTTCACGCTCCTGGCACCTGTTCACAGCTCAGTCAAACATTGAGTGCCTCTAACACACTCTAATACTTGTGCTAAGCAGTGCCACTCTCCGTCTCCCTGAATTGTTGATTGCATTTTTAAACTACTGTTGCCCTCCATATTCCTCTCAATTCCTGTTTAAAATAAACATTTACATTTCTAATAAAAAAAGAAATAAAATCATCCTCTCCAATTCTAGATTTTTTTAACTATCTGTACAGTAAATTTGTGTCTACTGGATACCAATGTTGCTTTTGAAGTGTCGCCAAAGTCAATTTCACATCGAAAATGCGATTTTCAATTTTGAAAAAATATATGCGATAATACAGTGTATTTTCACACTATGGTCAAAGACAATGAATTTCTATTTCCGATGTGAAAATTAATTTAATAAATTAACTATTAAAAAAATCTTTATTTTTAACCGTGAAAATTCACGTAAACTTCAAAAAAAAAGTTTTTTAGCATGGAAATCACAAAAACATTAAAAATCACAAAATTATTGCAGAATGATTTTCGATGGCATTTTCGCTCGAGTTTTACATTTTGGAATTGAGCACACTATACAGCCAATCTGAAAGGCTTGCTAGAAAAACTGTACTGGCAATGGTTGAAATGTTTATGGAATCTTTATTCTAATTTCTGGGAAAAGCAGCAAGCCAGTTACCAAAGTATGAAATCCTTTACACAAGTAATGTGCTGGTTTTACCATGGGCACAGTTTAAGGGAACCTAAACTGAGAGGGATATGGATTTTTTCTTTTAAACAATACCGGTTGCCTGGCAGCCCTGCTGATCTCTTTAGCTGCAGTAGTGGCGGAATTACACCTGAAACAAGCATGCAGCTAATCCAGTCTGACTTCAGTCAGAGCACCTGATGTGGCTGAAAGTTTTAGACACACAGGATCAGCAGGGGAGTCGGGTTTTTTAAAAGGAACAATCCATATATTTCTCAGTTTAGGTTCCCTTTAAATTAAATTTCGATGTTTTCCACTTTTAAGAACATCTGGCTGCGCATAGGTTTTTTTTTATTTTTTTTTTTGTAAACTGCCAAATTATTAGTATACCAGTTAAGTATAGTGTATGTGTTTTTCAAACAAATGTGAAATTGCCCTTTAATATGCAGAAAAGGTGTATATGGTGGAAAGGTGAAGGCTGTGACTGTTAATGTAATAATCTGGGCATATCTTTGTTTCTTTTTCCTCTCTTAGGCCTTGTATGTATGAAGTCCAGTACATCAGTGGTAGAACTGGTCATGCTGCTTTGCTCTCAGGTCAGTCTGATTTAGATATGTGTAAATAAAGTATTCTATTTTTCTTGCGTTGATACGGTTTTACTCAAGTTCCAGTTCCCGCCCGCTCTCCAATGTCTATTGTTCTTCTACAGTATTTGTGACCAATTCATAATATAATGCTGTGGTGTATCATACCATTTAGTAACTACAGATCAAAGACAGTTTTTATTCCAATACAGAGGAACTCAATTTAGGGTCTACCGCCTACCTTACAGTAGAGGGTATTTTCATATTATCACCTGCCTTACAGTAGAGGGTATCATCACCTGCCACATGGTAGAGAGTATTATCACCTGCCTTATGATAGAGCGTATTATTATCTACCTTATAGTAGAGAGTATTATCAGATTATTATCACCTGCCTTATGGTAGAGAGTATCATCACCTACCTTATAGTTATTATGAGAGTAGTATTACCTCCCTTATGGTACAGAATATTATCAGATTATTAACACCTACTTTATAGTTATTATCAGAGTATTATTACCTGCCTTATGGTAGAGAGTATTATCAGAGTATCATCACTTGCCTTATGGTACAGAGTATTATCACCTGCCTTATTGTAGAGAGTATTATCAGGGCCTGAGTTAGGCTGGCCAATTCATGTACTTTTCAAAAATCTGGGGATCTGTAGCCCCAACATGCCCGATGTATAAACTTTGAATTGATTTTGAGCAGGCCATTAACTGAATAGAATATCTGATCACCCTGATTGGTGGTGGCAGTAGAATCTTGTTATAAATTTCTGGCTATATTAAGCTCAGTTTTCAGGTTCTAACCTTGCACCTGTATATGCAATATGCAATATGCAATGTGCAATGTATGACCAACTTCTGATATGCTACTTGACCACATGCCTTGAAGCTTTGAAGTTTACTGTATTTTATTTTATTTCAACATTTCTATCATTTATTTTTTTCTTTTGTTGCTTTAAATATTACATAGTGTTGACCAGGGCTGTGGGGTCGGTACAAATATCATCAGACTCCTCAGTTTATTGAAACCACCGAGTCCAACTCCAGGTACCCAAAATTGCTCCACAGCAGGGGCGTAGCAATAGGGGGTGCAGAGGTAGCCACCGCATCGGGGCCCTTGGGCCAGAGGGGCCCCTAAGGGCCATCCCTCAACTACAGTATTAGCTCTCTATTGGTCCTGTGCTTGTAATAATCACTTCTATAGATACTTTGAATATTGGTAATCATTAACAAACTGCTCCCCATCCCCTTCTTGCACCTCTGACACTGTAGTTGCCATTGGCAGGTTTTGGTGCGCCGTATCAATTGTCCTGTATAGAGTGCTTGGGGGGCCTTGTTGTAAAACTTGCATCGGGTCCCACTGCTCCTTAGCTACGCCACTGCTCCACAGTCCTGGTGTTGACACTTCTCATAATAGTTTGTCCATATTGTTTTAATTTAAGCTAGAGTTTCATTAATTAGTTAATAGAAGGGCGTATGATGTAGACCAAGCCGACATTGAGAGATGCTGCACACCGCATGTCAATCTTGAGATTTAATGTGATGTTACAGCTCTCGCAGAATGTGAGAATGATGTAAATAGACTCTGTTATTCTTGATGAGACCAGTTCACAAAACAAGCTTGGGTCTGGCTTTGTTGTCTGCAGTAGGCGTGGCACTAACTGGTAGTTTGACCTCAATATGAAAATAATGGAAAATGCCTGCAAGTGCCATTCCATCACCTCTCGGCATCAGTGTGTGCCTATATGCCAATTGTGGCCAGGCAACACATGTAAAGCACCAGTCAGCGTTGATTAAAGGACAACCGTAGTGAGAAGAATATGGCGGCTGCCATATTTCCTTCTAAACAATACTGGTTGCCTGCTGGTCTATTTTGCTGCAGTAGTGTCTGAATCACACCAGAAACAAGCATGCAGCTTATCTTGTCAGATCTGACAATAATGTCAGAAGCACCTGAACTGCTGCATGCTTGTTCAGGGTCTATGGTTAAAAGTATTAGTGGCAGAGGATCAGCTGGATACCCAGGCAACTGGTATTGTTTAAAAGGCAATAAATATGGCAGCCTCCATATCCCTCTCGTTACAGTTGTCCTTTAACTCCTGTTAAAGTGTCAGTTAGTGTTAGGGACTTTTATTGCTGTTCATTGACAGTATATAGGAATGCTTAATAAGATGCAAATACTTCATGTTCATGCAGAATTATGCACAATTTATGAAATTTGATACAGTAGTACTAAATGAAGCTGAGGTGGGATTCAATTTGTCCACTTTCAAGCTGCACAAATTTGCATAAAAATTTGCATAATTTTGCACCTCATTTATCATCTCTAGCATAAAGGGCTATCGCGCATGCAGACAAAATTCAGTCAGGCTCAGAGGAGTCCATATACTGCTAAGAAATAGTTCAGGTCAGCCTATACAAAAATGATGCTTTGGAGCAGGGGTCCCCAAACTTTTTCGGTCAAGGGCCGGAACAACATACTTCAGACTGTCGGGGAGCCAGAAAATTCATAAGATGTTGAAAAACATGACATTGAATCTAGGTATAGATTCCCCCCACTCATACCCAGAGGAGAAATCCCAGCAGCATCCATTAAGTCACGCGTGCCTGAAGAATGTCTTTGTGCACCAGACAGTGAAGCATACCCAGGTGAAAACCTGCCGTCCAATTGGACAGCAGTGTTACCTGATGCAGAATTGGATTGGAAGCCAGTGAATAACTGCTTTCTGGCTTCTATAGTATGTGGATGGGTGGTGCCAGCACTGCTATTCTATATGCCGGCCGCTGATATTTAAAGGTGCAGTGGGTAGCATCTATAAGTTATACATTTTGTGTTTGGGGGGCCGGTGAAAATGCCTCAGCGGGCTGCATTTGGCCCGCAGGCCTTAGTTTGAGGATCACTGTTTTGGAGCATATACAGTGGCGTAGCAAAGGAGCTGTGGGTCCCGATGCAAGTTTTACAATGGGGCCCCCCCAAGCACTCTAAAAATAACAATTGATACAGCACACCAAAACCTGCCAAGGACAACCACAGTGTCAGAGGTGCAAGAAGGGAATGGGGAGCAGTTTAACGATTACCACTATTCAAAGTATCTCTAGGAGTGATTATTATGAGCACTGGACAAATAGAGAGCTAATACTGGTCGCTACCTCTGCAACCTCTATTGCTACGCCCCTGAGCATACATAGTTAGCACTATCAGTTACCAGTAGTAACAAGTGCTCTGAAAGCCCAGCAGGAAATGTTCCCAGAACTTTGCATTAAGTTTCAGAACAGAAACACTTCATTTTTTTAATTGTTTTAATTGGCTGGAATTCTGGCAATACATTTCCTATATGATTAATATTCAAACGTGCACACTGGGGTTGCCGAGTGATGTGAATATATCACTACAAACCTCAACCCTAATCAATGAAATGGTTTTTGCTGCTAGGAAAACAATCGTCTTTAACTGGTGGTCTTCATTCCCTGCCCAGCTGGGAAATGGCTTGCATTAGTAAACCAAATATGCTAATAAAAAAAGACTATATGCAAATTGAGGGTGTTCCAAAAAAAATGCTAGCCCTGGGACATCTGGACTCAATTGCCTTGTTCAGAAAATTACAGATCATGAAGTAATTTTGTAACTCGAAAATAAATTGGATACAACTTCTATTGAAGTTTATTTGGTGTGATGGCCACTTCTTGCCCTACTCTGTTGTAGGTTAAGCACCATCTGTCTTCTACAAATATCAAATCTAAATACATCTGCTTTTGGTGCTAAATTATAAGGACTGTCATATTTCACACATTGTGAGGTAAGACTTGTGAAATAAGACATTTTGGTGTCGACATTGTGTGTTTGACCTCTGTCCCACATACAGGGACTTTAGAGACGACAGAAAGTACAGTACTAATACTTACCCGGGGCTTCCTCCCGGCCCATAAACACGTCTAAGTCCCGCGCCGTCCTCCCGTGGTCTGCTGTTCTGCCGCGGTGAGCTCCGTTAACAGGCTCAGTCGATGCCAGTCAGGGTCTACTGCGCATGTACAGACCTTCCGTACATGCGCAATAGACCCGGACTGATGTCACTGAGCCTGGTAATGGAGCTTACCGCAGCTGAACAGCAGACCGCAGAAGGACAGTGTGGGACTTAGTACAAGTTTCATTGTATTAAAACAGGTCACAATATTAATCAATATATCTGCGAGTCCCTGTCAAGGTTGTAGATTACTAAATAACAAAAATCTAATGATAGATGACAATAAGTGCGGCGCTCTACACCTGTTAGTCCAACACACAAAAAGTATTGAGCATAAGTCCTAATTGGCACAAATGTCCATGTACCACTGCTCCCTAACAGTATGTGGATTTTCCAAAGTCTTCTTTTCTGCTTCACACATCAGCATACAGTTAACATATTGGTAGGTATCTCTCTCACCAGATTGATAGGCTGATTAATCACAGTCAGCAAAGGTCACGTTAAACAGTAGATGGGGTATTAGTGCAGATAAATCCCCTGGTATCCAATCTCTTCCTCCTAAATGTGGCTCAGACAAAAGAACATAGATAGCGTAATACTGCTGGAGCTTTACATAAAGGGCCCTCCACCAGGTACAGCAGCCTCAACCCCGTGCACATGAAGCAAGGACCACCAGCACTCTGTGTGTCCGTAAACAGAAGAATTCAAAGCTCACCAGATATGCTGGCTGACCATGACAGTTCAGCTAAAGCGTTTCATAGAACTTCCTCAATCTGATCAGCAGCCTTCTTCCTCAATAAACTCAGATAAGAAATAACATAGTGTAACTCCGTTTAATTAAAAATGTAAAAGTAGTAGTGCACTCACATTTGAACATAAGAACATGCGCATGTAAATTTAAAATCCAGGACGTCCTCACCGCCGCCGCTCACTCGTCTCCACTTTCGCCACGAGGCCACGCCCTACCGGTTTCGTCATATGACTGGCTTCAAGCCCCTGATGAGTCATATGACGAAACCGGTAGGGCGTGGCCTCGTGGCGAAAGTGGAGACGAGTGAGCGGCGGCGGTGAGGACGTCCTGGATTTTAAATTTACATGCGCATGTTCTTATGTTCAAATGTGAGTGCACTACTACTTTTACATTTTTAATTAAACGGAGTTACACTATGTTATTTCTTATCTGAGTTTATTGAGGAAGAAGGCTGCTGATCAGATTGAGGAAGTTCTATGAAACGCTTTAGCTGAACTGTCATGGTCAGCCAGCATATCTGGTGAGCTTTGAATTCTTCTGTTTACGGACACACAGAGTGCTGGTGGTCCTTGCTTCATGTGCACGGGGTTGAGGCTGCTGTACCTGGTGGAGGGCCCTTTATGTAAAGCTCCAGCAGTATTACGCTATCTATGTTCTTTTGTCTGAGCCACATTTAGGAGGAAGAGATTGGATACCAGGGGATTTATCTGCACTAATACCCCATCTACTGTTTAACGTGACCTTTGCTGACTGTGATTAATCAGCCTATCAATCTGGTGAGAGAGATACCTACCAATATGTTAACTGTATGCTGATGTGTGAAGCAGAAAAGAAGACTTTGGAAAATCCACATACTGTTAGGGAGCAGTGGTACATGGACATTTGTGCCAATTAGGACTTATGCTCAATACTTTTTGTGTGTTGGACTAACAGGTGTAGAGCGCCGCACTTATTGTCATCTATCATTGTTTAGGGTGGTTATACCCACCCAGTTGTACGGCGACCCACGGGTTAGTTCCTAAGTTTTGCATCAATTTATGTTCAACAAGGTTTAAGAGAAGCGCACATACCACATTGACGTTTAACAAAAATCTAATGCTTTTTCCTCAAAAGACATTCCCTACCGCCTGAGAACCTCCACCATCTTCCTGCTCTGATTACTGACAGAATACTGACTTATTTAATAAGCACTTGGAAAGTGTGATGGCGGTTCAACCACAGAAGTTTACAATGGCAACAAATTAAACTGTATTCTGCTCCTCGCCATACTGTGATAAACTGAAAATCCTGGGTTACTGTACATCTCGCTAAACCCTGCCTTATTAGATAGGCCAATTGTTGCTAGGCGCAGAGAATACCACTTTGCGGTTTTAAGGACTTCTTAAAAATCGGCTTTGATCTAAGAGTGAAACGTCTCAGTATTTTTGTATTCTGATCCATCCTGGTGCCACATTGGAAGGCCAAGTTATAAAGATCTGATGCAGCAGTGGCGGCTATGTACTTTCACCTACAATCTGTCCTGAGGCCTCCAGTATTTCTTACAATGCCTTCTGCACCAGCTGACAGCTTTATTAGCTTGTGTTACTGGATTATTATTTGCTTTGCATTTGAATCTTACATTTACAGCTTGAAAAGTCTTAAAGGACTACTATTGCAAAAAAAATTGGAATTTAAAATATGGTACATGTGTACACATACACACATTTCTCCTAAATTCCTGTGGCTTACAGTAGGCAGTACAAATCTGGTAGGTTTTGGGTTAGTCCATCTCCTCATTGGGGATTCTCAGGATTCTTTATTTTCAAAAGCACTTGCTGAATAGCAGTTGCTCTGTCCAGGGACTTAGCGCGCGTAAAATTTTGCGCGCGTAAAACTTTACGCGTGCAAAGTTACCGAGCGATCTGATTGAGAAATCCGGTGCTAACCTACTTAGCACCCTGGTTAGCGCGTCTAAAGACTTTAGACGTGCTAAGTAGGTTATCACCGCTTTGTGAATCAAGCCCATAGTGTGCAAATAAGTAGGCCAGCTGGCTAACAGCTTTGTATAGGAGTGTTTTGGTAAAGAATAAAGGAAATACTGAGAATATCCCACAAGGAGATGGTCCTAGTCCAAAACCTGTCAGATCTGTCAAGAGTTTTACTGCGTACTGTAAGGGACAGCAACATAAGAGAAAAGTAATTTATAGCTTATTTTACTTTGGGAGAAATGTACTTCTTAGAAGTATGAATATACACGTATTTTACATTTTACAGTTTTAGCAATAATGGTCCATTAAATGAAATGCAGTCATTAGATTTTTAGGCAGGGGTCCTATGATGGTGGGACTCTCATTATTATTTTTGTTAGTATTTATACAGAGCCGACATCTTCCGCAGCGCTCTGTAGAGCATACTGTCTTGTTGCTTAACTGTCCCTCAGAGCGGCTCACAATAAGCCTATTAACTTCTCTCTGTTTTTGGGATGTGGAAGGATACCACAGTGCCTGGAGGAAACCCACACAGGCACTGGGAAACCATACAAAATCTGTGCAGATTCAAACTAGGGACCCATCGCTGCCAGGCAAGAGCACTAACCACTACACCACCATGCTGCCCTACCTCTATCTATGTGAGTCTAATTAGTGTTCTGGAGCTAGCTAAATCTGCGTTCACATTTAGACACCGATAGCTGTCTGAAACAATCATTTCTGGTTGTACCAAGCAGCCTGTTGTGCCATGGAGGGAGGGAGAGTACGCTGCTCGCTGCAGCAGGTGCTGTACAGTGCACAGTTAGAGACACTGAAGCGAAAAAAAAATTATGATGAATTAGTTGTGTAGTACGGATAATTACTAGAACATTAGTAGCAAAGAAAATATTCTCATATTTTTATGTTCAGTTATATAGTGTTAACATTGCATCATTCTCTAATATTTGCAGTTTACACACTGCTCAGCATTCTAAATGATTTTACAGAGCAGCCCAGTGAAGTATTGACCTGTCCTCTGCAGAGGAAAAGAAGATACAGTGACTGACAGTTGAGATAATAAGCTTCAGAAGACAGAGCTTTCTGCAACTTTGAAAGTCGTGGAGCTCAATGGCTCTTTTGCATAGATAACTGGAGTTTCTGAGTGCTTCCTGTGCTGGAAACAATATTAGACTTATGTCTCTGCACCTAATGGTTTATTTCTTAGCTGTACTACACATACCAATCATTATATTTTTTTCGCTTCAGTGTCTCTTTAAGGATTCTCCAGAGAAGTGCACAGTGTAGACAGACACCCACATCTACCACAAAGCGGTATATTCTGGATACTATATTTTTTTTCTCAGGCCCAGTTCACAGTGCGTTGCTGAATAATTCTGTTTGCGAACTCCCTGCCCATACAGTTCTATGGGCCTGTTCACAGTAACAAGCCACATTATTCTAACTCCCTGCATGGGGGCTTTGCATTAACGTATATGTCCAGTCTCCATTGCATTTCACACACATTTCCATGTGTGCGTTATGCAACTGACCATTGTGAACCCAGCCTCATAGCTTTTTAGCTTTTGTCCAGCGAATAGTAACTTCTTTGGTATGTTTTTACCGACCAATTGCTGTTGACTTCCCCAGCAACAGGAGGTCCCCATCCCCTCTTTAATCCCTCCACCTTCTGTAGGAATGACCTTGCTATGTGGTGAAGCTGAACGTATGTTTTCATATGGAAGTTTGCATGTGCAGCATTCATCTATACCTTATATTTAGCTTAAGTTGTTGTTTATGATTTACTTCTTACAGCGAAAAACTGTAAAATGTAAAATATGTGCAAACATATACAAATAAGACGTACATGTTTTTGCAGAGTAAAATGAGCCATAAATTATTTTTCTCCTATGTTGCTGTCACTTACAGTAGGCAGTAGAAATCTGACAGAAGTGACAGGTTTTGGACTACTCCATCTCTTCATAGGGGATTCTCAGCAAGGTTTTTATTCTTTATAAAGATATTCCCTAAGGGCTCGTTTCCACTAGTGTGGCGTGCGTCTAGTAGACGCACGCCGGCACTGTGCTGGTGGGCAGGATCGCAGGCGAATCCCATGAGCCGTGCCATGCACGGCTATGGGAATCGCAGCCTTCGCCGCAAGATCTGTAGGGGGTTCCGGCCGAATCGCTACTGCAAGCGATTTGGCCGGCGGCGCAGTTTTGCCTGAGGGGAAACTCTGCGGATTCGCGGCCGTTTCCGCGACAGTGGAAGCGGACCCTTAAAAAACGATTTAAACAATGATGCTGGCCAGCTTCCCTGCTTCCTACACAGTTTTTTGGCAGTTGAACAGAGCAACTGGCATTCACTAAGTGATTTTAAAAACAAATATATCCCTGAGAATCCCCTATAAAAAGATGGACTAGTCCAAAACCTGTCTCTTCTGTCAGATTTCTACTACCTACTGTAAGTGACAGCAACATAGGAGAAAAGCAATTTATGGCTCATTTTACTCTGGAAAAAATGTACTTATTTGCATATGTTTGCACATAGTTTTAATTTTACAGTTTTTCGCTGTAGTGCCCCTTTAATTTAATAAGTAAAAAGCTTAATTTATGTACCCGAGCTGATAAAAAGCAAACGCTTTATACATACCTGGGGCTTTCTCCAGCTCCATCCTCCCAGATCCCTCCCACACCGTCATCCTCCGCTGTCTGCAGCTTCGGCAACCGAGTCCCATCACTTCCGTGAGTTGGAGCCAGTCTACGCAGGAGAAGTGCGCCCTCTACGTATCTCTCCAGCAACTGCTGGAGAGATACACAAACAGCGCACTTCACTTACATCAGACTGGCTCCGACTGATGGAAGTAACGGGGCCCAGTTACCGAAGCCGCGGAGGACGGCGGTGTGGGAGCGATCCGAGAGGATGGGGCTGGAGGAAGCCCCAGATATGTATAAAATGTTTGCTTTTTATCAGCTTTGAGTCACTTTGATAGGTTAAAATACTTCCACTACGTTACAAAGTATTTTAACCTCCTTAGCGGTAACCCCGTGCTACACACGGGGTAGCCGCCGCGGAGGATCACATGGCCCCAGGACTTAAAAAAAACAAAGAAAGTGGTGCAATACGCTTTAGCTAGCGGTTCGCTAGCTACTGCTAGCTAAGCGTATGAACAAAGTTGCTCCGGTCCCCCGCGATCGCCCGCAGTTCTGGGATACGTACCCCCCAGCGTTCCCACGCAGGCGCAGCCGCCCAATCGGCTCCAGGCATCGCGATGGCGGCGATCAGGATTGCGGCTGACGTCATGACGTCATCTCCGATCGTCGCCATAGCAACGCCGGAAGCCGATCGGGAAACTGCGCTCTTCGTGGGATCGTGGCGAGGTACGTATAGCCGGCGGCGATCGGCGGGCATGGGGGGGACCGGAGCAACCTAAAGCATACACTTAGCTAGCGAAATGCTAGCTAAAGCGGCAAAAAAAAATTTGGGGTCAAAAAACCTCCCGGCGGACGCAGAGTCAGAAACTGCGTACCGCCAAGAGGGTTAAAAATGAAATGAAAACATAACAGGTTGTTTTTTATTTTGGGCATTACATTTTAGTGTATATAAGCCAATTGGCTAGTATTGTGATTTAGAATTTGTTTTGCTACATTACATTGCCTGTTACAGTGGTACAATTACAGTTTGCCAGATTTCTGCAATAATCTTCAGGAATGTTTGTTTTCTGAAGAGCTTGACAGTGACAATGCCGTGCACTAATGCTGGGAATACACCATAAGTGTTTTTCGGCAGATAGATGGTTCGATAGATGTTTTCCGACATGTCCAATCTTATTTTCGATCGTTTTTCTGATCGATTTCTCATAGAAGTGAATGGAAATGGATAAGAAAAGATAAAAGAATCGAGCAGAAAATCGACTGGAAAATCGAATCGAAAATCAATAGGATGGAAAATCGACCGAAAAAAATGCATTGTGTGTACCCAGCATAACAATAGTTCCTTATTCAGGATGTATCACTTTAGTCTGTGTCCCAGAATCCCATTAGATCATTAAACAAGGGTCAGCAAATATAATATTTTTCATTCAGGTTATAATAGAGATTCAGAATAGCTGGAGAAATAGAATCCTACAAACTGCATGCAGACAGTGTACTGTGAAAGCTGCACCCAGTACACCCCAGCACAGGAAGACAGGTGCTGTCTACTTGGCCTCCCTGCTATATTGTTGGAGGAATACTGTAAAAGCTGAGGATTTTACCAGAATCCTCTTGGGACAGGTTTACGAAACCAGTGTCCCGCCTAAGACATTTTGGTACTTTAGCTGTTTGAAAGGTAGTTTAATCTCATAATGACTTATAAACTGTTATTCTCGCTGCAGTCATTAGACTATTGTCTCCCACGCAATCACTCATGTTGGGATCAGGAAACAATCATCTTCTGGCGTTGCAAGTAGTGGGTATCCTTCTACAGCCTACCTTGCTTAATGGGTTGCTGATCGACCATACTGGATTATTTTATCTAACGCTACTTTTTATCTTCCCCCCCCCCCCCCCCCTAATTAGAAATAGGCTTCTGCATGGGGAGATAAGGGATTGTCATTACTGGTCACAGCACTGGCAGAGAGTGATCAGATGATATAGCAAGCCTATTGCTGATTCATATCCTGTACATATTCAACAAAATACAGCTGGCTACTGTCCTTTTGTTAGCAACTCCCCCAAACAAATACGCAGATCTTGAAAGTTAGGGAATTATTAGAACACCTTTCTGCAAACTTGTTTCCCTAGAAAGACTAAAGGTGGCCACTAACAGTCCAATTTCTAGCGAAAAATCGTTCGAGCGATCAGAAATCCTGATAGGAAGAAAAATCGTTCACTACACCATCAGCGAACCAATCTTTGCTTCCTATTTGTCACAACCAACAAGAAAATCCACATTTTGATTTGACAAAAATCCAATCAGACTCATTCGTAATCAATTGTGCCCATCTAATGAGATTATTTAGAACCAATCCGATCAGAATTTCTGATCCCTTTAATGATTTTTTGCTAAAAATTGGACAGTTAGTGGCCACTTTTAAACTATTATTGTTTATAGCCAGATGATCAGTAAGACACCAAAGAAACAAAGGCTTTCTTATAAATGCCAGCCTCCCCATTTCTCGCATAATGTACTTAAAAGTTAATCTGAGTATTCACTAGCCATGTTCAGTGTTCTCAAAATTATACTATGATGATATTTTAATTATAAAAAAAAAATTAAACTGTAAAATATAATCTCAAAAACATGGCACCAGTTTCAGCTCAGTTTTTTTTTTTCAACAGAAGCCAATATAAAGAGTTTTTAGATTACTTTTAAGCTTGCCATCACAGACCTATCCTGGTGTAAAGACATGAGATCTGAAACTGATTAGTGCACAGAGTACAGCTGATTGAAGTGCTGTAATCTCCACTTACCTGCTGTTTTATGCTTATTCCCGTCCATTCGTCCTGCCTGGCCCATAAGGAAGTCATTAAGGTCCGCTGTCTTCTTGAAGAACCTTAGTCAGAAAGACCTAACAGAAACTCTCAGCTTGGCAGGAAACCTCCATGGGGTTCTGACTTCAAACTCCTTCCTGCAGGGCAACTTGCAAAATGTGTTGTCTAATGGCAACGACCCAGGTTCAAGGCAAATTCCGCAGATCCATTATGGCCTGAGAGCGTCATCTCATGCTGGATTTGGTGTGTGGAGCTCTGCTGGAGAAGGAGCAAGGAAAAAATGCTGCATTGCCTCCTTCACCTTTTTGGTTTTTGCTAGAGTTCATGAGAATAAAGCTCAGTGTAACATGAGGTTCTTGATGGCCTCATCATCTAATCAGAGGTCTAGCATTACTCATTTGCTGGCTCCAGCAATTCCTGCCATTAGCGGCCCCTGAGATGAAACTTTGCCTCTCGTATTGATTGAAGGAAAGAGTGCGAAATTTAAGCCCTATCACTACTCTCCTCCTAACAACATTTAGCAAAACCTCATGTACCATACAGGCTTAATGGCTCTCCCTGTTACATGTTTGAAGGCACAAGAAAACGTCCATCACATTTATATTCTAAATCTATGTACCTCTCTCTCGCTCTTAGATCCGATATCTAGCTCCTTATAGATACACAAACTGTTATTTGACACTTCTGCTTGCTGCTTATGAAAGGGTAAAAGGTTACCGTCTTCAAACCACATCTCCTGTTACATGTAAGATCCTATTAAAATGGCTCTGAAAGCTTTCACTTAAAACATGGGAATAGAAATGTTCATGAGATATCACAAAATATTCATCAGAGCGGTCACTAGATTTTACCATATCCTGGCAAAACTAAGAAAAGTGGGATTCCAGCCACATTGCTTAAATGAGTTCTAAAATACGAGGGACGTACGGAAAGCCATGCCAGCTGGCCATTTTCTCTGACACGAATAGTCCAGATGTGATGCTTTTACACCATGAGAGTAACGCGAGTCGCATGAAGGATATCGTTTCTCTATGTCTATGCATTGCAGAACCATAGATATGAAAAAGAAACAAAAATCACTAATGACGTTCTTTACCAAAGTAGGATGTACTATTGTGTACAATGAGACAACAACTGTAACGTGAAAAGGTTTAAAGACAACCCATGTACCCATTAACTGCAATTACCAAAAAAAGAAACTAAAACCACATTTGTGGATCAGAAACTGGATGTCTTCCTTTTGTTTTTGCACTCTATCCATTTTCCTTTAACCTAGGTTCTCTACATGTGGTGGTTACATAAGTCTAGGGCAGAGTTCCCCAACTTTGTCCTCAGGGCCCACCAACCGTACATGTTTTGCAGGAAACCACAGGCAATCACAAGTAAGGTGATTAGTGTTGCAGCAGAGATGATTAACTATCTCTGTGGATATCTACAAAATATGCGGTGTTGGTGGGACTTGAGGACAGGGTTGGGAAACACTGGTCTAGGGGGTATGTGGGATTGATATATCTAACCACTTAAGTACCAGCGGTCTCTGCCCCTTTAAGAATCAGACCGCTGGTACAGAAATGGCGGAGTGCTTACGAATTGCCGCACATACCTGCCGCAAACGCCATCACCGATGCACGTCGGGAACCTGGGCCACCCATCCAGTTCCTGTGAGCCGACCAGGAGCCGCTTCCATTGGCTCCTGACCCTGTCTTTCAATGTAAGCCAATGGGAGTTGCTTACAATAACAATAATTTTTCTATAGCGCTTTTCTCCCTGGGGACTCAAAGCGCTGTGACCCTGCATTATGCAGTCTCAAAGGCTCCAGAAAAGAGGTCAGTTTTTAACCTTTTTTTAAAGCTGCCCAGAGAAGGAGCCTCTCGTACTGATTGTGGAAGTGAGTTCCATAGAGTAGGGGCTGCACAGGAAAAGGCCCGAGCACCAAATGTTAAGTGTATCCTGGGAATAACCAGCTTCATCTTGTTGGTAGAGCAGAGGGTGCGTGGAGGGGCATAAAGTTCCAATAGATCCGATATGTATTTGGGTCCCATGTGGTTTAGAGCCTTGAATGTCTGCAGGCAAATCTTAAAATTGATTCTCTATTTTACTGGCAACCAGTGAAGAGTTTGCAGTACTGGGGTGATGTGTGCGCTGCGGGGGGCATTGGCTAGGAGTCTGGCTGCAGCATTCTGCAATAAGGGGCGCAGAACCTTTTCTGTAGATCCAATGAACAGGGCGTTGCAGTAGTCTAGGCGGGAGGATACAAATGCATGAACCAGGGCAGGTAGGTCTTCAGCTGGGATAAGGTGTTTGATTTTCGCTATATTTCTTAGATGGAAGAAGGAAGACTTGACGACCGCTGATACCTGCTGTCTGAGTTTTAGATTTCCATCCAGGATCACTCCAAGGTATCTCCCCCAATTGCTAGTTTGAGGTGGTGAGCGTTTTGAACTTTATCCATCAAGTGTGGACCACCTACCACCAACACCTCTGTTTTGTCAGAGTTCAGCCTCAGCCAGCTGGTGTTCATACAATTTTGTAAATCCACTAGACACGCATTTATGGATGCTGATGGGTCTTGGGTGCCAGGCTTGAAGGACAGATACAGTTGTGTGTCATCTGCATAACAATGGTATCCTAGGCCATAGTTCTGGATTATTTTGCCCAGTGGGAGCATGTAGACTGCACAGAGTAATGGATAGTACAGAACCCTGTGGAACTCCATAGGCAAGTGGCACTGGATTAGAGTAGTGTGTGCCTAGACATACTTGTTGCGTCCTGCCAGATAGGAAGGTCTGAAACCAGCTGAGAACCGTACCTTTTAGGCCACAGTAATTCTTCGGTCACTGGATTAGTATTTCATGATCCACAGTATCAAATGCTGCAGACAAGTCAAGAAGAATCAGAATTGAGCAATCACCCTTGTCCCTTGCAGTAAGACAGGGCCAGGAACCAATGAAATCGACTCCTGACCCGCTAAAAGGGCTCTGCCGTCAGAGACAGGCAGAGCGAATGAGCTGCAATGGGAGATGGCGAGGATTCAGCGGCGGAAACGGCGGATGCATGCAGCGGCGGTTAACTGAAATCTATGTCATGGCAGCTAGAGGGCCATCAAAACAGAGCGTAGATTTCAATTACCAAGGACCTTAAGTAGTTAATTAAGTTCAACAAATGCATTATTTAAGAAAATTTGAAATCCTATATAAATAAAAGTAATAGAAAATGTTTGGAAACTCTTTAAAATTGATTATCATGTACTATTATTAAATATAGTATATAATCTTGTTATAATAAACTCTGATATAGTAAAACTTCTCTCAGCTGTGTCAGCTCTGGAATCTCATATGCCTTGGCCGAGCAGCTAATTTGTAACCAAAGGATAGTAACCCTATATCTGTTTCCACAAAAGCAGGAAGTAGACACACTGCAGATTTATTGCAGGATTTGTATCAGCTGTAACAGAGAAATGTTTTTGTTTAAAGGTTATTATGCTGTTGTGTATCTCACTCACCCTGTATATATGAATGCTTAGTATTCTGTGTAGCATAAAGTATAAAGCATTATTGAAATGCTCCTTTTTAAGCTCGAAGGCCTTACTTGTTATTCACCATTTTAAACGCAGAGATAGAAATCCAGTACATTTAGAATTGTGGAAACAGCACCAAGTACCTTCTGAATATAATTAGTGTGGGTATCACAGAGATAAACTTATATGACAACTGTGGGGGTGTGTCCTGGTTTCCTGAGGATGCCAGAGATAGGAAATGACATCACGTGAATTTAAAGGGATACTGTAGGGGGTCGGGGGAAATGAGTTAAAGTTACCCGGGGCTTCTAATGGTCCCCCGCAGACATCCTGTGCCCGCGCAGCCACTCCCCAATGCTCCGGCCTGGCCTCTGGTTCACTTCTAGAATTTCAGACTTTAAAGTCTGAAAACCACTGTGCCTGTGTTGCCGTGTCCTCGCTTCCCCTGATGTCACCAGGAACACACGGCACAGGCACAGACCATACTGGGCCTGGGCAGTACGCTCCTGGTACCATCAGCGGGAGTGAGGACACAGCAACGCAGGCGCAGTGGTTTTCAGACTTTAAAGGGAAGGTTCAGGGAGGGTGGGTAAAAAATAAAAATCAATTTCCACTTACCTGGGGCTTCCTCCAGCACAGCCCGGCGGACGTCCGATGACGTCAGTGCGCCGGCGTGGGACGCAGAAGTTCCGGGCCTTGGAGCGCAGAAGAGCCCGACCTGGCAGCCGGCCTGGCCAGGTCGGGTCGGCCACCGGAGACCACCGGGAGCCTGCGGAGCGGCGGCGAGGGCACCTTCTGCCTGCCACGGGCTGGAGGAAGCCCCAGGTAAGTGGAAATTGATTTTTATTTTTTACCCACCCTCCCTGAACCTTCCCTTTAAAGTCTGAAATTCCAGAAGTGAACCGGAGGCGGGGCCGGAGCATCAGTGAGTGGCTGCGCGGGCACAGGATGTCTGCAGGGGACCATTAGAAGCCCCGGGTAACTTCAACTCATTTTCCCCCGACCCCCCCCCCCCCCACCTACAGTATCCCTCCAAGGGAAGAATGTAAGGAAGCTTACGCTGGGGTACATCGTCATAGTAGTTATGATGTAATGGGAGCTGATTCCAGGAGGAATCTATGGACTCCTTGCAGGTGTGTAGGTTTCTCTGGGCTTCTATGAGCTTTTCATACTTACAGTGGTCATGGAACCAGTTCAGCTTCTCATGTTGAAATTAATTTTTTTAAAGGTCAGACATAATCAATGCCATACAAGTTCATTTCTAGCTGTATCCCATCCCAGAGAGTCTATAAATAAACTTACAGCAGCCTTTGTCTCTGATACATTTCCAAGACACGGTTGCAGGCACAGGAGGTATTTGATCTCGTTCAAAGTTCTGCTTAGCTGGACAGTACAGTTTTGGATATGGATTGAGAGACAGCTGCAGATTGGAGTTTGGATTTGGATAATCAGTGACAGAATGCTGATTTTAGAAGGGGGTTCACTTAGGCATTAAAATGAGCTAGACACACAGCATTTTCACCAATGATGATCTCCAGACATGCAGATCTCCTGCCGACACTGATTTACTTTCAACCTAAATTAATAGGTCTGAGATTCATTTGAAGAACAGTCAGGTTGTTCTGTTATGTATATTTTTTTAATCATGTGTTTTTTATTATATGATTCATGCTTTTCTTGCCTATAAAGTCACTGGAGGGCTTCTTTGGTAATTTTTGGTGTCATCAGACAGTTTTTCTTTCCAAAGTCGACACTATGGACACCAAGTTTTCTTGTAGCCTGTAAGCCCCAACAAGCCTTTAAAGGTGTCAAACACAAGGCCCGCGTGCCCAATGCAGCCCTCCTTGCCATTTTATGTGGCAGTCGTCCGCTTCCAATGTCCATTATTGTAAGCAGCACATAGTAAACCGTACAATGCCTTCCGGTCCTAAGGTTCACTCCGACATCATTTCCCCACATAGCAGGGTAGCACAGCGAAGCAGTGTAATGTTTACCTGCTGCAGAATTGCGTTGTCTCTGCTGTTCTTCCTGGCAGTCGCATGCTCTGTGCTTTCATACTTGCTTTTCCTGATCACATGACATGCCTCAAGAACCAGAGATATGCAGCACAGAGCATGTGGTTGTCAGGAAGATCAGTGAAGACTGGAAGCAGCACTGGAGTATGTAAATATCGAACTGCCCCACTGTGCTACTCTGCAGAAGGGGAGGAGCAAGCCACCACAGTTACTTACATTACATCGGTTAGAGCTTGTTCAATAAATGCTAAATCTTAATAAACTATGCTGTCCCCTTTTGTGATTATGACACCCCTGCTTTAAAGCCTGGGTTTGTTAAATAAATGAATATATATATACACACACACACACACACACACACACACACACACACACACACACACACACACACACACACTTTTTTTTATAATATTGTAGAAGTTTTGGTTATAAGGAGGATCACTGGGATATACTCTTGTATACTATGCATACAGTGGGCAACACGGTGGCTGAGTAGATAGCCCTCTTGCCTTGCAGCGGGTTCAAATCCCAGCCGGAGCACTATCTGTACAGTGTTTGTATGTTCTCCCCATGTCTGCGTGGGTTTCCTCCCACATCCGAAAAACATACAGATAAGTTAATTGGCTTCCCCCTAAAATTGGCCCTAGACTATAATGGACATGTGACTATGCTAGGGATTAAATCCTTTGAGGGACAGTTAAGCAACAAGGCTATATACTCTGTACACCACTGCAGAAGATGCCAGTACTATATAAACACTAATAATAAATCGGATCTGTATAGCAGCAGTGCACACATTCTAAACTGTTCCTTGGTAGTGAGTGCAGAAAGGTAGCTTGCTTTGCCTCCCACCCTTTTTGGCTGGGCTTTTGACATACTGTCCCACAATTGTGCGGGCAAAATGGCTTATACGTATTGAGTCCAATTCCTTTATTGCAAATGGTAGAGCTTTACTGCTACAATAAAAAAAATAAACTGATTATAAACTACTCTGAAGAATTCCTGATCTGTCATTGGCTGGAATTGGTTCTATGTTGTCAGTCACCTAAGACCGACTCCTACCAGATTCCTTGAAGACCAGAAGCCGCTTTTGATCTTCCAACCCATAGATGGTGCACATCATAGATGATCCTTACAGGTTTTGCATCATAGTGAATAAAGAACCTGTCTGTCTATCCAACATTTGCACCCCCTACTGTTTACCAGAAGCTGTTTTCTGATCATTGAGAAAATCGGTAGAGCTGAAGCCTAAGGAGACGTAAGAGAATCCCTGCAGGAAACAGCCCGGTACATTTATTATTTTAACTGCATTTTAAGTGGAGTTATACGTTGCAGCACAAGCTATTATAGCGTTTAGTTACATGTATCATTATATTAATGATGGACTTTTCCTTGAAGTGATTTACTGCCTTATGGTTGTGTAATTGGTAGCTGCAGAGGAGTAACATAGCTGCCTTTTCATCACTATAGCAGAGGTAGGGCCGGATACTTTGATGTTGATAAGAGATAGAATTCCTGCAGAAGGCTATTATAAAACAGCTCATTTGTTCATCCTCTCGGAGCTCTTCCTCTGACAAGAAGCACATGACACTACATTTATTTGCTTATACCCAGCCTGCCGTGTATCTGAGCAGACACGGAAGTCCAGGGACACGTTTAACCAATTTTTTCCCCCTAAGATTATAAACAGAGGAATTAGGTTACTGTATACGTTCAGAGAGGAAGAGGAAATGCCACGTTTGTTTTTCTTGAATTTACTGCAGCAAATTAGATACTTTTATGGGCTTTAAGATGGAAATTCCATGTTAACGACTGTAGATTAGCTAAAATGTTAGATTTTCTTTCCCGTCTTATCTGGGCTCCTGAATAAATGTACTATTGCCAGAGGCTCCTTTTTCGAGGTATGGTCTAAATTTACATGAACTATCAGATTACAAGTGTCTGAAGGTTCATGTCAGAGATAATTCATTTCACATGCAGGCCCTTCTAGACTCTGCAGGGTCCACAATCCCTGATTCTCTTCCCACTGCTGCATTAGGTCAGTAAATATCTATATTATTAAGGTGGCCATACATCTATCGATTTGGCAGCTGATCGATCACCCGATTCGTTCATTTTCTTTGAGTCAGATGAATATTGGTAGTGCCAAGAGCATGCCTGATCGATGATGTGCCCAATTTCGGGCTGAAAGTGGTTCTATGTATCGACTGGACATGCTGCAAGATGTCGGGATGTGGTGGTCAATCAGGTGCACAGCAGTAACAGCGAGCAATATTGGGATGAGTGATGAACGCAACAAAACCCCTGTCCCCATAATGTAAAATGTTTCTGCCGGGTGCAGTATGCCTTACCTGTCCACTTCTGCCCCTGGCTTTGGGCTGCATCCACCTACATGTGCACCATGTGGTTGCCAGAGTAACGGGAAGGGGGTGCGTGTGTGATATCACACATACACCCACATATACGCCGGCAACCATGTGGGGCGCGTGTATGCGGATTGCAGGTGGAGTCTGGAGCTAGCGGCGGACACACTGTTAAAGTATACGGCACCTGGGGAGGGGATGGGGGGGGGGGTTGCACATATTACATTGGAGCGATCAGTGCGGTGGGTGGCGAGGCAGCGTATGCAACATCACAAGGCCAATTCCCGAGAGATTTTAGATTTCTCTCTAAACAGATTCGATCAGAGAGAGATCTGTCTCTTGGTCGATCTGCCTATCATCACCTGATGTGTGGGCACTTTAGAGTTCTACATGGTGAAAGTTTCCCAAATGCCCATGATGGTTTTAGGAATTTTCCCCACAATGGGCATTACTACATCAAAGGGCAAAAACTGTGACTTTTTTTATTTTATTCATAAAGTGCTACATACGTTTAGGGTGGTTCCATCAACAGGAGAGTATTAACTAGACTGGAATACCTTAACTAGGAATAATATTGATTTTTCCAATTATAGTTTCCATATGTTTTTTTTTCTATTATTTTTACTGATGAAATGACCCCACGCATTGAAAGTGTATCATATTAAAAAGCAGCCTCAGGCAGCACAAAACCTCAATCCCCTCTGATTCTGTCTAGGAAATATTGCAACTGTGTGAAGTCCAAAGATCACTTAGTGAAATTCCACTTTCAATAATAAAATATAGCCATAAACGTTTGACTGCTGCTGAAATCTTTTAGTGATGTTATGTTAATTTTAAATTACCTTTTCAATTTCAAATAGTGCTCGTATTCATACATGGAGTCTGTGCTCTGTTAGTAGTATAGACAGTAGACTTGTTGCCCTGGTGTTTCCTCTTCCTGCATAGGTTATTAGGTGCACAGAGCAGGAACCCTTGTTCCTTATTTTAATAGAGTTTGGGAGGTTGAAACTGCTCTTCAGTATTCCTGTTTGCATTTTTTTTTGTCACAGGCTTTTAGAGCCTTAAGATTAGTCTTCATTATCTATAATCCTTTTAGACTTGCAGAGGACTGTACGAGTGATCACTAACCCTCTGCACTCAAACCACATGCTCGCAGGTAGAACTCTGAAACAACTAAGTTGTAAAACTGGATCTTGGCATCCAAAATGGACTGCATTGATTTTGTAATGGACCAACTCACGCATATATTAAAAAAGGGAATCAATGAAATTTGGGTGCAGGGTGAAGTCACTAGTGGAATATCGGCAATGCTGCTGATCATGTACTATTTGGTGCTGGATAATTGCGACAATGGAATATTGGTAATTTTACCCATATTCTATTACCTAACCTTCCTCTCACACTAACCCTCCCTCTGTCTACTCCGAACAGTAACCTACCGCAATTTAAGCCTAACACGAATCCCCTGTACCTTCTCCTAATGCCACATACCGCTATCAAACCCCAAACTGGCCCGATAACTTGCTGCCCTTATCTATGCTGCTGTCTCCTCCACATTTGGCCCCTCCATTGCCCCGATGCTTTGGCTTCACTCAATGCCTTCTGCAACCAAATTGTCCACTGGATGCCACTATAGCCACAATTAGTATTGTGGTCTATGCGACACCCAAGTTTCCTAGCAGTCGTCCAGATTTCCCACATCGCAACTCACCATGTAGTTCTTTCCTTAGAATCGTTCCCCAATCTACCTACACCAATGGGGAAGCAAGCAAGTACGTGATGCCCTTTAGCTTAAGATTTTACCTGAGGCACTTTCTAGTTCTACCTTTAGGCCGTATTTACACTTGAAGCGGCGTGTTGAGTCGCGTTACATTCCATTTTGGCAATGGGAAGCAACGCAACTCGAGAAAATGCATTAAGTGTAAATAGGGCCATCACATTAACACATGCATTCACATAAATCAGTCTCATTTCTCCAGGGAGCAGTAAACTGCACGTAAGGAAACTCCAATGCTGGTGTAACGGTAATTGCTTCAATAAGTTTTGGATCCTAATGCTGGGTACACACGATGAGATTTCCCGCTCGATTCGCGGCTCGATTCGATTATTTCAAACATGCTCGATTGGATTTTGATCGTTCCTGCCGTAGATTTTTGCATACTTAACATGAAAAAAACTATCGAAATCCAATCGAGCATGTTTGATATAATCAAATCGATCCGTTCGATCCCGCGAATCGAGCGGGAAATCTCAACGTGTGTACTCAGCATAAGATCCTCCATTTCTTGCAACCTAGTTGTTACTTGATAGAGCCAACAACTGAAGCAGCAATATTGCTGCACATGCCATATGCAATCCGTTTCACAAAAAATTAAAGCACAAACCCCCCCCCCCCCCCAAAAAAAAAACATCAGCTTTTTATAAATAGGGTGACGTTTCTTTGTGATCAGCTATAATTTATCACAAAAAAAAGTAAAATGTAAAAAGCATGTGTACTTATGTGTATGTGGCTGGATATTGTAATGGTTAAGGGCTCTGTAATGGTTAAGGGCTCTGCCTCTGACACAGGAGACCAGGGTTTGAATCTCGGCTCTGCCTGTTCAGTAAGCCAGCATCTATTCAGCAAGTCTCCCTAACACTGCTACTGCCTATAGAGCGCGCCCTAGTGGCTGCAGCTCTGGCGCTTTGTCCGCCAGGAGAAAAGTGCGATATAAATGTTCTGTTCTGTGTTTTGTTTGTATGTAATTCGGAGGAAAAAGGCACTATAAATTTATTTATTTTTTCTTTGTCACTGCCAAAGGATTTTAAAATATGACAAAACTGGCAGGTTTTGGACCAGTCAAACTCCTCATGGGAGATTCTCAGGGTTTTCTTTATTTCTAAAAGCATTTCCCGAGCAGCAGTTGCCAGAATAAAGGAAATGCTCCCCCATGAGGAGATGGACTACTCCAAAACTTGTCAGATCTGTTATAGTTTAAATCCTTACTGTAAGTAATAGCAACATATGAGAAAAGAAAATTTATAGTGCATTTTAATTAATAGATTTGTAATTGTAGGTCAAAGCGGTGGGTATAGTTCAGGTACAGCACTGGTAATCTGCATATGCAAAAAATTGTGCATTTTACCCTGGAATAAATATACTTATACGCTTGTATTTTAAATTTTACAGTTTTTCATGTTAGTTAATGATTTACAGCGATACAGAGTAATGCAAGGGAATAGCATCAGTTGAGTTTCCAAGACCACTAAGAATTTCGTATGAAAGTTAAACTACCTGCTTTGGGCGGAGCTGACCTTTTATGCCAGCGGAGATGTCTGTTCAGCTCAGCCTGTGCCATGCCTTTGATAATGTCCTTAGTGGTGGATTTTCAAAACAAGTTGTGTAGAAATTTGTTTCACTTTTACCTCGTCTTTGATGACTAGCAGATTTTGTACTCACAGAAAAAAAAATAGAAGAAAAAAATCCACATCTTGTAATTGCTTCCAGGTTTTACTTGAATGGTTATCTTAACCCTTTTGCTACTATTGCAAGTGATTGCTATGTGTGGAATTATTTATTAAAGCAAAGGACTACATGAGGATGATGACACAAATTTAGGATTGATGATTAAATGTTTACATTATCTGGGCTTCCATATGTCAGCAAAAAATTCTTTGCATTTGTGGAAAAAGTGACTATATTCCAATAAAGGCATAGAGTAAATTGTAAGCAGACATGGCGCAACAGGCTAAAAGAAGAAAAAAAAGTCAATCTGTGAGGGTTTAAAAAAAAACCAAAAAAAAAAAACTTTTCTCAACTTAACAAAAACCACTCATTTTAAAGAAGCAATGTGGAAAGCTAGAATGTTTTTTCTTTTACTTGACATTGAAGTACATGATGAAGCAATTATTACATTGTGAGGATCTTTATAGACAAAATCACACATGTAAGAAATTACCTTTTTTGTTTCAGTTTAATCAAATTTAAGTTCATTTCAAAATAATGTACACTTTTCTATTATATACAGTAGAATTACATACAGTCTTAAGCATCACATGAAAAATTAACCAGTAGCAATCGCACACTATGCAACCAGGTAAAGTGTAGAAGTTAGGTTGGGTAAAACCTTTTTCTGGAAACAGATAAAAGTGGACAATGAAAACATGAAAAGACATACAAATTACGGGGGTCATCCAGAAACTTCCATATGCTTTATCTGCCATGCAAGGTATTCTTTCTGTGGAATTTAATTTGCTTCTGTCAGGTTACCTTCTTTTCTCCCTGGGATTCTTGCCACACGACTGCAGAACACTGGTAACTGTTTGTTCAGCTGCATTAATATGAAGCCCCCACCTCCCCCAGTTCCTCCAACTAATAGGTGAGGAGTGTGATGCCACTACAAGAAAGGGATTGAAAGCTTGCAAAATGATATGGTAAATGGTCAAATAAAGAGGGTGATTATGTGGAGAATCTGTGTTCTCACCAGAATTTTTTCCCAGCCGGGTGCCATGAAGAGTAGCTGGGTGGGGCGTGAATGGGAATGCAGGGCCAGCGCAACTATACTTACAGCATAGGAGGAGGATGAGGAAGCAAGCCTATGACAGCCGGTTGCTTACCTAAATTAGCCAGGTCCAGCACCCGGCTAAAAGAGCCTGAGGAGAACACGGAGAGACTTACTTAAAATCAGAAGTTACTGGGGCCCATATGTAATTCACTTTTTCACCCGAGTTTTCTCCTAAGTGATATTTTCACAACTTGTCATAAAATGCATTGAAAGCCACTGGCAAGCAAGAAAATACTCAAAATAAAATTGATAGTACTTTTTCCCCAACTTTTGGGAACTTTTTCAATTGTATAATGCTGCAAAGTTAGTTTAAAGAGAAGATGAAAATTATCTACTAGGAGATAACTTAGGTGAAAAAGTTAATTGCATATGGCCCATGTGTTTAAAATAAATACATTTTCTTAATTGAAAATGGCACTTACTTGGCAGACAACTCTTGCATATACACTCACCTAAAGAATTATTAGGAACACCATACTAATACGGTGTTTGACCCCCTTTCGCCTGCAGAACTGCCTTAATTTTACGTGCCATTGATTCAACAAGGTGCTGCAAGCATTCTTTAGAAACGTTGGCCCATATTGATAGGATAGCATCTTGCAGTTGATGTGGATTTTTGGATGCACATCCAGGGCACAAAGCTCCTGTTCCATCACATCCCAAAGATGCTCTTTTGGATTGAGATCTGGTGACTGTGGGGGCCATTTTAATACAGTAAACTCATTGTCATGTTCAAGAGACCAATTTGAAATGATTCAAGATTTGTAACATGGTGCATTATCCTGCTGGAAGTAGCCATCAGAGGATGGTGGTCCTGAAGGGATGGACATGGTCAGAAACAATGCTCAGGTAGCCCGTGGCATTTAAAAGATGCCCAACTGGCACTAAGGGGCCTAAAGTGTGCCAAGAAAACATCCCCCACACCATTATACCACCAATTCTGACTCTATCGAGACTCATCAGACCAGGCAACATTTTTCCAGTCTTCAACTGTCCAATTTTGGTGAGCTCGTGCAAATTGTAGCCTCTTTTTCCTATTTGTAGTGGAGATGAGCGGTACCCGGTGGGGTCTTCTGCTGTTGTAGCCCATTCCTCTCAAGGTTGTGCATGTTGTGGCTTCACAAATGCTTTGCTGCATACCTCGGTTGTAACGAGTGGTTATTTCAGTCAACGTTGCTCTTCTATCAGCTTGAACCAGTCGGCCCATTCTCCTCTTACCTCTAGCAATCAACAAGGCATTTTCACACCATTCAATGTAAACCCTAGAAATGGTTATGCGTGAAAATCCTAGTAACTAAGCAAATTGTGAAATCCTCAGACCGGCCCCTCTGGCACCAACAACCATGCCACGCTCAAAATTGCTTAAATCACCTTTCTTTCCCATTCTGACATTCAATTTGGAGTTCAGGAGATTGTCTTGACCAGGACCACACCCCTAAATGCATTGAAGCAACTGCCATGTGATTGGTTGATTAGATAATTGCATTAATGAGAAATTGAACAGGTGTTCCTAATAATCCTTTAGGTGAGTGTATATCAAAGTTTTTGAAATGCATAAGTAAATTTAAAGAATTTTAGAATCAATATATAGGAATTTGCGAGCAGTTATTATCAAAAGTGCACTACTCCAATGAGGAGGGCCTCTCTGTGAAGTAAGACATTAAGAATTTAAGGCAAAAAGGCCCTTCATGTGCATTATGAAACTTTATTGGTACAAAAATAGTATTGCTGTGGGAATACTATTTTTGTACCAATAAAGTTTCATAATGCACATGAAGGGCCTTTTTGCCTTAAATTCTTAAAGAATTTTAGGCATACCTTAAAGATGCTGACATGGCTTGGACCTGTAATTGATTTATAGACCAAGAAAATAAACTTTTTTGTAGCTTTATATATTATATTTATTACTTATTATTATTACGCCTTTCTTAGTCTCACTTATTTTCAGTGGATATTGTATTGTGAGTTGTCAACTTAAACTTTTTCTCACCTATCATTTACCTAGATCAATCAATCCAAGATTAACTAGTTGGACCTTATCCTTTTCACCTTATTTTTAGAGCTCTTTTACCTACCTAAGTACTAAAATTTAGAAATGTTAGTCCCATGAAAAGCTTAGTGCGTTAACACCATAAATCTCTCCTGTGACGGGAAGTAGAATAATGTGTGCTTGCGTTTCAAAGAGAGTGGAATGGTAAATATAACAACGGCTTGAATAATGATGGAGACTTTTGTTTCTAGGAATGGCAAAACTCAATTCAGAAGAATGCAGGATTGGCGTTTATTGAGCTCATCAATGAGGGAAGGTAAGTGCTGTCTCATGTCATTCTGGATGGAGATCATGTTACGTATAATGGCACTTCTACATATATATGTTCTTGTTTAGATTTGCTGCTGTATTTCAGTAGTAGAATTATGCACATTGCACATAAAGACATGGACATTTCTGCATCAGCACCACTGAAGCCAAACAGGATAGTTTCACACTGAGAATCTGGGGAAGCAAAGCTGCAACCCCATCTGCTGCTCCATCTGCTTTGGGCAGCACAGCTCCACTCGCTCCACTCATACATCAGTGTAATCAGGAGAGCAGAGAGTGGAATGTTGTGGTGTTGAAAGAGTTGCTGCTGTCCAAGGTGCTACTTCAATCATTCATTCTATGAACATCAAGCTCTGCATTGGGTAAACAGGAGTAATAAACATTTAGTTGTATAAATTGCATGTTTAATTGTATGTAACAGTCTTTGAGTGCAAAGTCTGTCTGTATATAATTTGACTGGTTATCAGTATAGAACATTTACTGATTTTATCATTGTATTGCTGGGTGCAGATAAGTTGCTGAAACTCCCCTGGGATGAAATCAAGCATAATTTGGTGATTAAAAGTGTGAACTCCGTGTTCATCAGACAATTTTCCTTCTCATCTCAGATCTTAAAGGACAACTGAAGTGAGAGGGATATGTAGGCTGCCGAATTTATTTGCTTTTAAACAATGCAGATTACCTGGCTGTCCTGCTGATCATCTGCCTCTAGTACTTTTAGCCATAGACCCCCAGCAAGCATGCAGATCAGGTGCTCTTACTCAATTCTGTATAAAACACATGCTTGTTTAAGGTGTGTGATCCAGACACGGCAGCAACTAGAGATCAGCAGGACTGCCAGGCAACTGGTATTGTTTAAAAGGAAAGAAATATGGCAGCCACCGTATCCCTCTCACTTAAGGTGTGCTTTAAAGGTATTAAGAGTTTGAAAAGCTATCCCAGAGATTTCTGTATAAATATATAAAGGGCTAGTTAGAAAACTTTTAACGTTTAGAATGGGCATCTTTATGCAGATCAGGTGGATTCGGCACCGTTATTGGTGAAATATCCACACTCAGTCATTGGGGCGCCCAATGAGAGTAGTGCTACATAGAGTGTAATGGTTGTAGCCAAACGTAAAAAATTGGCTACAACTACCGGAATTTGGCCGCCCGAAAAATATTGTTTGGCATGGGGGGTTGGAGGGGGTGTTAATGTTAGGCACCTTAACTAGAGGGTTTAAAGAGAAACTCTGACCAAGAATTGAACTTTATCCCAATCAGTAGCTGATACCCCCTTTTACATGACAAATCTATTGCATTTCACAAACAGACCATCAGGGGGCGCTGTATGACTGATATTGTGGTGAAACCCCTCCCACAAGAAGCTCTGAGTACCTCGGTACTCTGGGCAAACTGCCACAATGTAACAATGTTCACAGACAGGAAATGGCTGTTTACAGCTGTCTCTAACAGCTAGAAACCGCTACATAACCTGCTCACAGTAACAATGTCACCATGTAATACATGTCAGAATGTGAATCTGGGATAGGAAAGATTTTAAAAATGAGCAAACACTGACTAAATCATTTATACATAATTATTGTAAAAATGAAGCACTTTTTTATTACCGTATATACTCGCATATAAGCCGAATTTTTGACCCCAAAAAATGTGCTCAAAAGTCCCCCCTTCGGCTTATATGCAAGTCATGTACTTGGTCCACACATCCCAGCTGTTTCCGTGCCCGCAGATGGCGTCTGCGGTAATAACTGTCCCGCGGGCATGCTGTTGCTACACTAGAGCAGAGTGGAGAGAGAAGCATGTTGTGCGCACTGGGGATCCCCGCTGTGCCCTGTGCCTGCTCCCCCTCGCAAAATGGTGTTGAGTGTGCAGCTATAGGATAACTGACCTGTGTCCCCGTTGCGGCAGGAGGAGGGATTGAAGCATACCGTGCGCACTACGGAACTCTGTGCCCGGTATCTGTGCCCGATTGCGGCAATGAGATAACTGACCTGTGTCCCCGTTGGCAGGAGCAGGGATTGAAGAATACCGTGCGCACTACGGAACCCCGCTGTGTTGGGTGTCTGTGCTCGCCCCCTCGTGATATAATGTGGAGCTTGTAGCAATAGGACGGCTGACCAGTGTGTCCCCATTGTCGCAGGAGCGGAGCGGAGAGCAACATCATCACGTGTTTCGCCGGGGATCCCCGTAGCTCTCTGATGGGCTGGCCGTGTCTCATATCTATGACGCCATCTAGTGGCGTCTTGAGGCACAATAACAGAGACGCACTGAGAAACTAAAGAGGGATTCTCGGCACTCCATTGCTCTCTCCACCGCAACCATCACAATGGGGACACAGGACAGTCATCCTATTGCCCCACACACCGAGCACAGTGAAGATCCCCAGTACACACGGTATGCTTCTATCTCTGCTTCTGTCACAACGGGGACACGGCTCAGTTATCCTATTGTCACATGCCACACATCATGTTGCAAGGGCAGACACAGGGCACGGGATCCACAGCACCGCATGGCATGCTTCTCTCCCCACTCTGCTCCACTGTAGCCACACGGGACACAGGTCAGTTGTCTGATGCGCTCCACACCCCACACCATGTTGCAAGGGGGGCTGCCTGGCATAGACACTGACACAGAACACAGCAGGGGTACCAGTGCTGCAAGGCATGCTTCTCTCACTATTTACACTGTCCTTATTAATTAACGTGAAGAGCTGCAGAAAGATTAGCTAGGAGTTCAAAATAAATACTTCCCCAAACAGGCAATGACTGATTAAAAGCTGCTGCCCTCTCTATGTATCAGGAGGATCTTTACTACCTGAGCCTGCATCATAACTTTGCCTTATGGCATCTGTTCCCCTGCTATTTACATCATCTGGCTATTTATGCTGTGCCCCTTGACTATTTACCCTATACTGGGGAGGGGGCTATACTGGGGAGGAGGCCTATATGCGAGTCAATGCCTTATTCCTGATTTCTGAGGTAAAATTTGGGGGGTCGGCTTATATGCGGGTCGGCTTATATGCGAGTATATACGGTACATTATTTTCACTGGAGTTCCTCTTTAAGGTTAGGATAGGTACTGGAAAGCCGATACTTTGCTCTTATTGACTTATCCGGGTGCCCAATTGATGCTGTGCCTTTATAATACGTACGCATCTTTATGTAATCCCCTTCTCTCTTTTGATGAGATATTTTAAACAATTTGTATAGATACATTTACAAATATCTAAGACCAGATAAGATCTATTTACTAAGATCTATTTACCAAAATAGTGACTTTATTTTATTAAGTTAATAATTCAACATTGACCCTGTGAATTGAAGATAAGGGAAATAGGGTAGATGTGACCTTTATAGTGGACCTGAACTCTTGCACAGGACAAATGGAAAACAGAGAGAAATGCACCCTGTATGTATTTACAGTTTTTAGCCTGTTTAAACCACCTGAGCGTAACGCCGCGGTGGATTGCTCAGGCCCTGGTATTGCATAATTTTTTTTTCTTAAATATGCAGCTAGCACTTTGCTAGCTGCGTTTTTGTTCTGATCACCGCCGCCGATCCGCCGCAAAAGAGGCCTCCCCCTGCTGACCCCTTGTGCAGCCTGGTCAATCACCGCCAGGCTGCGCTATGGGGTGGATCGGGACTCCCCCTGACGTCATGACGATCATCGCCATGGCGACGGGGGAAGCCTATACAGGAAATCATGTTCAGAACGGGACTTCCTGTTGGGTATTTGCGCCGGCGGTGATCGGAGGGGTGGGTGGGAAAGCGAAGGGAGGGGGGAAGCATGTAGCTAGGGCTAGGCTAGCTACATGTTAACCACTTGAGGACCGCCCCCAGCCGATGGGTGGCGGCAAAGTCCGGGCCCAAACGACCGCAATACGCCCATCGGCGGGGGCGGCTGCGGGAGTGGCTATGCGGCGATCGCATCATTCGTGACGCAATCAGCCGCCGGGGACTGGCTCCGCCCACCGTTCGCTGTAACCCGCCGGCCGTTCGGAAGCGCCGGCGGGTTACTAGCACCCGGATCGCCGCTGCACGCATGTATAATAGGCTTTGTAATATATACAAAGCCTATTATACTGGCTGCCTCCTGCCCTGGTGGTCCCAGTGTCCGAGGGACCACCAGGGCAGGCTGCAGCCACCCTAGTCTGCACCCAAGCACACTGATTTCCCCCCTGCCCCCTGATCGGCCACAGCACCCCTCAGACCCCCCCCTGCCCACCCCCCAGACCACTGTTTGCACCCAGTCACCTCCCTAATCACCCATCAATCACTCCCTGTCACTATCTGTCAACGCTATTTTTTGTTTTAGTCCCTAATCTGCCCCCTACTCCCTCCTGATCACCCCCCCACCCCTCAGATTCTCCCCAGACCCCCCCCCCCAGACCCCCCCCCCCCCCGTGTACTGTATGCATCTATCCCCCCTGATCACCTGTCAATCACCCGTCAATCACCCCCTGTCACTGCTACCCATCAATCAGCCCCTAACCTGCCCCTTGCGGGCAATCTGATCACCCACCCACACCAATAGATCGCCCGCAGATCCGACATCAGATCACCTCCCAAGTGCAGTGTTTACATCTCTTCTCTTTCCTCTAAACACCCACTAATTACCCATCAATCACCCATCTATCACCCCCTATCACCACCTGTCACTGTTACCCATCAGATTAGACCCTAATCTGCCCCTTGCGGGCACCCAATCACCCGCCCACACGCTCAGATTGCCCTCAGACCCCCCCCTTATCAATTTGCCAGTGCAATATTTACATCTGTTATTCCCTGTAATAACCCACTGATCACCTGTCAATCACCTATCAATCACCCATCAATCACCCCCTGTCACTGCCACCCATCAATCACCCCCTGTCACTGCCACCCATCAATCAGCCCCTAACCTGCCCCTTGCGGGCAATCTGATCACCCACCCACACCAATAGATCGCCCGCAGATCCGACATCAGATCACCTCCCAAGTGCAGTGTTTACATCTCTTCTCTCCTCTAAACACCCACTAATTACCCATCAATCACCCCCTATCACCACCTGTCACTGTTACCCATCAGATTAGACCCTAATCTGCCCCTTGCGGGCACCCAATCACCCGCCCACACGCTCAGATTGCCCTCAGACCCCCCCCTTATCAATTCGCCAGTGCAATATTTACATCTGTTATTCCCTGTAATAACCCACTGATCACCTATCAATCACCCCCTGTCACTGCCACCCATCAATCACCCCCTGTCACTGCCACCCATCAATCAGCCCCTAACCTGCCCCTTGCGGGCAATCTGATCACCCACCCACACCAATAGATCGCCCGCAGATCCGACATCAGATCACCTCCCAAGTGCAGTGTTTACATCTCTTCTCTCCTCTAAACACCCACTAATTACCCATCAATCACCCCCTATCACCACCTGTCACTGTTACCCATCAGATTAGACCCTAATCTGCCCCTTGCGGGCACCCAATCACCCGCCCACACCTCAGAACGCCCTCAGACCCCAGCCCTGATCACCTCGCTAGTGCATTGCTTGCACCTATTTCCCCCCTCTTATCACACCTTGAGACACCCATCAATCACCTCCTGTCACCCCCTAGCACACCTACCCATCAGATCAGGCCCTAATTTGCCCCGTGTGGGCTCCTGATCACTCGGCCAAACCCTCAGATCCCCCTCAGACCCCCTTCCGATCACCTCCCCAGTGCATTGATTGCATCTATTTTCCCCTCTAACCGCCCCCTGAGACACCCATCAATCACCTCCTGTCACCCCCCTAGCACTCCTATCCATCAGATCAGGCCCAAAACATCCTGTCATCTAAGAGGCCACCCTGCTTATGACCGGTTCCACAAAATTTGCCCCCTCATAGACCACCTGTCATCAAAATTTGCAGATGCTTATACCCCTGAACAGTCATTTTGAGAAATTTGGTTTCCAAACTACTCACAGTTTTGGGCCCGTAAAATGCCAGGGCAGTATAGGAACCCCACAAGTGACCCCATTTTAGAAAGAAGACACCCCAAGGTATTCTGTTAGGTGTATGATGAGTTCATAGAAGATTTTATTTTTTGTCAAAAGTTAGCGGAAATTGGATTTTTATTGTTTTTTTCACAAAGTGTCATTTTTCACTAACTTGTGACAAAAAATAAAATCTTCTATGAACTCACCATACCCCTAACGGAATACCTTAGGGTGTCTTCTTTCTAAAATGGAGTCACTTGTGGGGTTCCTATACTGCCCTGGCATTTTAGGGGCCCTAAACCGTGAGGAGTAGTCTAGAAAACAAATGCCTCAAAATGACCTGTGAATAGGACGTTGGACCCCTTAGCGCACCTAGGCTGCAAAAAAGTGTCACACATGTGGTATCGCCATACTCAGGAGAAGTAGTATAATGTGTTTTGTGGTGTATTTTTACACATACCCATGCTGGGTGGGAGAAATCTCTCTGTAAATGGACAATTGTGTGTAAAAAAAATCAAACAATTGTCATTTACAGAGATATTTCTTCCACCCAGCATGGGTATGTGTAAAAATACACCCCAAAACACATTATACTACTTCTCCTGAGTACGGCGGTACCACATGTGTGGCAGTTTTTTGCACCCTAAGTGCGCTAAGGGGCCCGAAATCCAATGAGTACCTTTAAGATTTCACAGGTCATTTTGCGACATTTGGTTTCAAGACTACTCCTCACGGTTTAGGGCCCCTAAAATGCCAGGGCAGTATAGGAACCCCACAAATGACCCCATTTTAGAAAGAAGACACCCCAAGGTATTCCGTTAGGAGTATGGTGAGTTCATAGAAGATTTTATTTTTTGTCACAAGTTAGCGGAAAATGACACGTTGTGAAAAAAAACAATTAAAATCAATTTCCGCTAACTTGTGACAAAAAATAGAAGATTTTTTTTTCCCGCCCCTCTCAGTGAAAGAAGACTGAGAGGGGCGGGCGGAGGCGGAGATCCGCACAGATTGACACGAGTAGAGGCAGAGCTACTGCACAAAACTCTGCCTCTACACAGAAGGAGCCCCAACCCCCCCTTGTTTAGGGTCTATGGCTAAAAGTCACAGGATCAGCAATCTGATTAAAAGGAAATAAACATGTCAACCTCCATATACCTCTCACTTCAAGTTCCCTTTAACAACCAATCAACCTGTCATTTTCAGTTAACATAGAAAAAATGGTTTAGCTGCTGTTTAAACTAGTTTCCCAAATTAATTCTCTTACCATAATCTTTATGGAGTTGCTAGCAATAGTTTTACTAAGCTAGAGCCTGTTTGATGGAGAGTAAGAATGCCATGCATCTTCAGCAGTCGTACGTTTCACGGAACCTGCCTGGGGATGGTGATAGGAATCTGAAGAGCAGAAATTGTTATAAATATTTATTCTTCTCGGCTACTGCTCTTGTGAATGCAGTTCATCAATCATAGCCGGGGTATGTAATTGTGCAGTTGTCAACAATTAACGGGACATAAACAGTTGATAAATGGGCAGTTAAATTAAAGTGTTCCCAAGGACAGCCTGAAATTATAAACTAGGTCGTTCAAAATACTACAACAAAAGGATTACTATAATTAAAACAAAGCAAGGTTAATGAGATGTAAAATTGCACATTATGTCTGTTCTGTGATCACCAGTTCCCAAATTTCAGCACTGACAAACGCTTGGAACAATGCTGCATGCAAAGACAAATTTAACTATTTGTAATCAGGGTATTAAGTTAATTGAATCAGTCGTCATTAAGCATCCTTAAAGTTTCCTAGTTTGTAGGGATAAAGGGAATTTTAAAATACTACTAACAAGCACGCAGTAATCTATATTAGGCAAAACCAGGTGTCTACCTGAAAATATTTATTTTAAGTTTAGGCTTTACAGAGGCTATAGTTTAAAGAGGCACTGTATTGGAAGTAACTTGATGAAGAAAATTGCTTATTTCTTGCAATCTTACTTTATAAATGATTTAGTCAGTGTTTGCCTGGTGTAGAATCTTTCCTCAGCCTGATTTACAGACTGATTTACATCTTAAAGAGAAACTCCGACCAACAATTGAACTTTATCCCAATCAGTAGCTGATACCCCCTTTTATGTGTGTTCTGAAGCCAGCAGAAATAATACCTGTTCTCCCAGAGTTGTCTGGGAGGAGAATTCCACATAGATTATAGAGGAACTTTAGTGAAAATAATGTAATAAAAAAGTGCTAAAATATATGATTTATTGACCTTTTCTTTAATCTATCCCCTGCTCTCAGAAGCCCAGTTCTCTGCCAAGAAATGGTTTTATGGCTGTAATTCCTTATCAGTGAAGGAGTCTATAGTAGTCCGACTGGGCCCCTTTACAGGATGTAAATAAAAATGCCATTTTCTATCATGAGATCTCTGTTTTCAGAAAAATAGGTACTTCATAAACTTTCAGAACGTTGATGTGCATTGTATTTATAAATTGGAAAGATGAAAAAGTTATGCTGGCTATTAATGTATAAAGGGAGTTTCCCCTTGGAAGGGAAGAGTTAAAGGAAGTCATTTTTTTTTATATGTGTACTATAAATAAACTGAACAAGTAGTTGAATGACTCTCTTGCTGTTTCCCAATGTTCTCTTGTAGACTCTTGTGCCATGCTATGAAGGATCACATAGTGCGGGTTGCTAATGAAGCGGAGTTCATTCTGAACAGACAGCGAGCAGAGGATGTACACAAACACGCAGAGTTTGAGGTAAGCCGCTTCGTTGGTGAAATCCTGACTTTCTGTTTTCAATCAGTCATCACGTCCCTTGTAACCTCAGACACAGGGCCCATTTTTATACATGTTTTAGCAGAGAGAACATGCATTTAATTCAGGGCAGGCCATTTTGAAAAGCTTTGGTTAATGTCAAGCATGAGGAACTGCTTTATTATTTGCTTTCCTGTCTAAAATTCATGAACATATTTGCAGCTTGGAGTAATTCCGTCATCAAGAACAAGTGTCCTAATGTGCTGTTATAGCCCAGAGCCAACAGATTTATTATAAAGATCTTTACACCACCCTTAAATCTTCTTGACTTCATCATAAGCAGTTTACTCAGTTCCAGACTGTCCGTCATATGTCTTAAAATAAACGGTAATTTGATCAAATGTTACTTCCTCTTAGAGGTGGGTTGATATAGTGAAGAGAGTTGCCATTAATTAACAATTTAGAGATATGTGATGTGTGATCTGTTTTGTAGAAGTACTCTTTGGATCAGGCCAAGGTTTTACATCACTGGAGCCTATAGGCACAGATATCGTGGCACCCTAGACTTCACCCTCCATAAACCTACAAACACCCACTAAACTGCACTGCAAATGGGCTGGCTGGTGTAGCTCTCGCTTCTCTCTTACTTTCCCTGCCTATCATAGGTAGCTACAGATGTCGCTTAGCATTAGGTAGCCAAACATGCCCTCAATATTAAGCAACTTAGAGGGGCCCCAGACTGAAGAGAGATCTTGCCAGTGGAATGTGGAGAGGTGGGTGAGTAACTCTCATTAACGCACTGCTCAGGACTCTGCATAGGGAAGGAGGGAGGTGCTTGGGGAGGGGAGTGAGACGCCTTTCCATCATCAAGCGTCTGTAGGCACGTGCCTACAGTGCCTTATGGAAAATCGGCTCTGCTCTGGATACATCCGCACATTCATGATTCTGTTGTAAAAGCTGTTTTTCTAAACTAAGTTTTCTGACTTGGTTAATTATGAAGTGGAAGCCAATATTAACCTTTTCCCAGTCTATGCAAAAACATTAATAAAAAGTATAGAATTTGGTTGCCCATTTCCAGTCGAGGAATACCAGGATTGGATCATTTCCTATTTGTAGTGTAACTCAGAATCAGAATCAGAATTTATTATCGCCAAGTACAACGGTGGGTTGTACCCGAAATTGGTTTTGGCACATACAGGGTCGTCGATGAAAAAAGACAAGAAACAGCATACGGATAAGCATGGTACATACATAGACAGGGGACAAGCATACATAGGACAACATTACAGCTTGTGCGTACAATTAAGCAGAGTGCAGCATTGCATACAGTTAAGCATGGTACATACATATAAACAATAAAAAGCAAAGACAAAAAGCAAAACAGAGAGCATTACAGCATACACGTACAGTTAACGTAATACAAACAGAGCATTACAGCATACACATACAGTTAACATAATACAAACATAGCAAAGCATACATTGATAGCAGGAGAAGAGTGGGACTGGAGGAGCAGCCTGAGAGCTGATATGAGCACTGCCATTTTCGGCACTGGACGCTACACAGCGACACGCTCCCAACAAGACAGGTGCTACCGATTGTCCACGAAAGTAGAGAGAGAAGGCTGAGAAAAAAAAACTGAGGGGCATCATGATGGAGGCGGACAGCAGAGTTCACTCGGACCAGGTTGCCCGAGGGGTAGCACTCCTGGTTTTAAGTCTGCACGGCTGGTAATGAGGGTGCAGACGCAGTGGTGGCCCTGTGGGGCCAGGAGGCACCTTTGCTGGGACGCAGTGGTGGTGGACGTGGGGCCGGGGGCAGCAGTGGTGGACAGGCCAGGGGGGTTTACCTTGGTGGTGGCAGGACATCAGATGCAGCAGCCAGCAGTAGGCAAAGGTAGTGGACCTGGCAGCCAGTAAATTTAGCCCCGGGCTTGTGGCCTAGTGCAGGTAGGATGTAGGTGGCCAGGAGGTCAGCAGCACAGTCCTTTAGAGAAAATGGTGGTCTGGTGGATCCCGCAACAGCAGCGGTAGGCCGGTGCAGCTGCAGGGGGCAGATGGATGGATCCGGCAGTGGCATGCTGGTGTATCCGGCAGCGGGAGACCTGCGCTGAGGAGCGGAAGAGCCCGCTACTCCCCATCAAGCTGTGGCAGCGGTGTTGTGTCTGGCAGGCTCCCTTCCCAGCTCGGAGCACATGGCCCAGCGATGATCAGCTGACTGTCCGGCGCATCCGATTCCCGGTCAGCTGATCCAGCGGCAGCCAGCAGTGGGCCAGGACCAGTGATGTTAGAGGAGCCAGCGCTGCACGTGTGGCGTTCCCAGGGCGTGGGCGCGATCTGCTGAGCGCCCGATCAGCGGAAGGTTCCCCAGGCTGTGTGGCTGGCTGAGGAGTCCCCGCACACGGAGTCCCCGCACACGTGGCCGATCAGCTGGCATCCCTCGGCCTGCTCAAACTCTGCGGCCCACCGGCTCCCACCCGCGACCTCTGCTATTCCCGCATCTTCCCCCGCATCTTCCCCAGAGGGGGAGAGAGAGCAGGTGAGGGATAGGGGGGAGGAAGAAGAAGAAGACCGGAGCCCTGTGGCCGCGGCGTCCTGTTATGGCGCCATCTACCAATCTACCAATTAACAGATGGTAGAAAATGAGGAAAGGAAATGTTCACTAACCAAAATGCCTCAGTCTGTAGCAATTACTACAGAAAACTGACCCTCATGGACCTCTGTCTGGCTTTAGTGCCACATTTGTCTTAATTGGTGATGTTTCTTGATACTTCCTGTACCTGAGACTTGCACGAATGTACATGTCGTCTTCCATAAAGAGAACATGAGGTGTTAAAAAAAACATGCTTACCTAAGGAGAGGGAAGCGCTTGGATCCTCCAGAAGCTTCCTACACTGTCCTCTGGTCCTCCACCGCTGCCCAGGACCCTCCTGCTTATCCGGGCAAAGCTGTTCTTGTGGTCCGAGTGTAGCCGAGCCTGTGCAGTAGCTTACTCGCGCTTGAAGAGGAGCACGACAAACCCCTGTCAATATTCTTTGGATTGGGAATCGGCTGATGCCAGATAAGTGCTCTTTCTGGTTGCTTGAGACTTAGGGCCATATCCTATTCTAGGTGATAAGATGCAAGCTACTTATCACGTTGCCATCGCACGAGGATTACCGGCAAATCCTATTGCCCATATCCTTCGCGCGATGGCCAATCATCAGGGAGCCGTACTCAGGCCTCGCTCCCCACACATGTGCACTCACCCGCCGAACATCGCTGCCATCTCCTGCTGCAGCATCTGGGTGTCTCCTTTAATAAGGAGACCCCCAGAGCTTCCCGTCGGGTCACCGCACATGTTAGAAGCCCCCCACGTAGCTCTGCTGGTCACCCCTGTAAAGATACATACCACCACTAATTACCCAGCGCCTCTTGCCGCAAAATCCGTCACATAATTACAGTGCATCTATAACTGTAATTTCTGTGCGCATAGGACCCGGGCAAAGCATCTTTGAATCTGCAGCCGAGACCCCCCCATTGGTCCGCTGTCTGAGCCATTATTGTAAAAAGTAATTCTTTTTACAATAATTATGTATAAATGATTTAGTCAGTGCTTGCCCATTGTGAAATCTTTCCTCTCACTGATTTACATTCTGACATTCATTATATACTGACATTTTTACTTCTGGCAGGTGATGCCAGTGGAAGTAGCTGCTGCTTGCTTTTTTGGCAGTTGAAAACAGCTGTTATTTCCCACAATGCAACAAGGCTCCCACAGTGTGCTGTTAGCACCATAGTCCTGACTTCACACTCTGGGAGTGGTTTCAAGACAATATCAGCCATACAGAGTCGCCTGATGATCCGTTTGAGAAAAGGTAAAGATTTTCAAGAGAAAGGGGTATCCTCTACTGATTGGGATGAAGTTCAACTCTTGGTCACGGTTTCTATTTAATTTCTATTTACGCTACATGCTGTAGTGTTGTGTAGCATGCGCTGCTAACTTAGGCATACCTTTGTATGGTCCAGCCGCTCCATTAATCCCGCTCTTGGCCACCTCTGGTCCGGTAGCATTCGCACTGCGCAGTAGCATGTGCAGAGGATTTTTAACTTGCGCTGCTCAAATGAAGCTAATATGTCCACCATCTTCCCATTTAGGTAAAAAGGACATACCATTGCTTAGGAACCACCTGAAAATGTATTTGTTTATCTTTATCTTTATTGTTTAAGTAATGCCAATAATATGGCTGCTCTCTATTACATGACATTTATAAGGCGTTTCCTGTCTTCGCTATTCTGACCTTAAAGTGAACCTAAAGTGAACAAAAAAAGAGATTAACTCACCTGGGGCTTCCCTCAGCCCCCTGCAGACGATCGGTGCCCTCGCAGCCCAGCTCAGATGCTTCTGCACCCGCCGGCAAACACTTCCGGTTTGGCCGTCACCGGCCGACAGGCATGGGAACGCGAGTGATTCTTCGCGTTCCCAGCCTGTATATCGCCCCCTATGCTGCTATTGCGACCTCCTGGCCGCTATAGCAGCATAGGGGGCGATACACAGGCTGGGAACGCGAAGAATCACTCACGTTCCCATGCCTGTCGGTCGGTGACGGCCAAACCGGAAGTGTTCGCCGGCGGGTGCAGAAGCATCTGAGCTGGGCTGCGAGGGCACCGATCGTCTGCAGGGGGCTGAGGGAAGCCCCAGGTGAGTTAATCTCATTTTTTTTTTGTTCACTTTAGGTTCACTTTAATGCTGGGAATACACGATGTGATTTTTCAGTCAATTTACTGTCCAATCTTTTTTCTGATCGTTTTTCTTATCAATTTCCATACACTTCTATGAGAAATCGATCAGAAGAACGAACATGTCAGAAATTATCTATCTAACACAAAATCTAATGGTGTATTCCCAGCATAACAATTATTAACTCATTAAATTATTTTAGGAGGGCTTCAAGATGATTTGTTTTAAGTTAACTAGGTTTTTTTCCCCTTTGTCTGTAATTCAAAACCATCAGATTATAACTGGGGTGAAAACATCCCTATTGTACAGCACAAGCGTTAATACTGATAGAATGTACGCACTTTCTTATTTGTTTAGATAATCCTTATAATCACTCTTCGGATTACCTATAATACAGAATGTTAAAGGTTACTCCAATGAAGCAAGTAAACAGTAGCTGCTGATAGCGGTGAACTGTGTGTGTCCCTCGCATGTGTAGCTCAGCCAGTGTCAGCTTGACGGGAAGCAGATTGGATTGAATGGACCAAATGAAATATAGAAGTGTGTCAGGATCCTGTAAAGGTGCCCTCCAGATGCGGCACACGAGCCATCTTGAGGCTTGATGAGCTTCTTATCTCTCCCAGACAGTTCTCTAAGCTTACAGTTTGATGTACTAGTCCTTGTGCTTGTTGACCTACAAGAAAAGATCACACAGGAACACATTAGATGGACTTTTTCCCTTCTGGGATTTGTTTTGGAACTTTTTTTCACATTTTTTTAATACAGCAATATCCAGGAATTGAGTCCAACTTTGACTGTAGCAGCTTGAAAAATGCTGTTCTATATATCTGAAGAATGACCATAATAATAAATTAGAAAACATTTGTGTTTTCGTCTTAGTAAAAGTGATTTAGGTTCTCTTTAGTCTCTTACAGAATCATTAATGCCTCCAGTTCACCATGATTGTTCTAGGATTACTGTAAAAGAATATTGTATAGATTAAAATGAACAATTTAAAGTACATCAAAACACATAAATAAAAAGTACATTTATCCCAGAGTAAAATGTGCAATAAATTACATCTCTCCTATGTTGCTGTCACTAACGAGTAGGTTGTAGAAGTTTGACAGAACTGACAGGTTTTGGACTTGCCCATCTCCTCATGGTGAATTCTCAAAGTTTTTTCTTTATTTTCAAAAGCTTTTAGTGAACAGCAGTTGCTCAGTCCAACTGCCAGAGTAGTGTGCAAACAGGTAAGGGGAGGTCTGCATCTTTATATAGATCCTTCCCAGGGAGTGATTTTATAAAGAATAAATTAAATAATGATGAAATACTAAGGAAAAAATGAAGTATCCCCCATGAGGAGATAGACTAGTCAAAAACCCATCAGTTCCGTCAGATATTTTAAAACTATAAAGGCCGAAATAATGAATTTGTTTCTTATTATTCCCATTAAAATGCATTTAGAATAAAAAAAAAAATCTTAGCAATAAAAGCCTAATTGGTGGCAAAAAAATATAGATTTAGTTTGCTATGAGAAGTAGTGATAATGTTATTGGCCAATGAAAGGGAGGAGTGCTGAAATGTGAAAATTGCTCTGGTCCATTAGGGGAAAACCCCTCAGTGTTTAACTACTTAAAGCGGGCACATTATTGACGCATGTAGTGCAGTAACACATTTCATGGGGAATACTTACTTCCTGGAAAATGTGTGCATAAAAATGTCTATACATGTCTTGAGCACCTGTTTTTTCCTTGAAGTCTTACCTAGAGTCGCAGATTCCTATGTGGTGTCTCTGTGAAGCCTTGGGATTGGCAGGCAACACAATAAAATAATACCTCTTTTTTGTTGCATTCATATCAAGGAATTGGAACCTTTTCTCAGATGTCAGAATGTGTCTCTCATTGTGCCGGTACTCCTCTTGGAAAGCCGTGTTAATATTCATTAAACAATCATTCAGAGCCATTCACACCGAGGGATGATAATTTAATCTCACAGTCCAATTTAAGAATGAAATATTATCCTCATTACAGAGCCAGGCCATTGTGCTAATTGCTTATTTGCTTTTCAATAATAGTGGGTTTGAAAAATGGATGAACTCGCTATCATTTTTTATTTTTATAAATTGCTCTTTCCTCCCCATTGTTAGAAGGAAATACAGAGAACGATTTCATCTTAACACATTTTTATAAAGCGCTTTTGAGATTATTTTCCCCTGAAATGTTGCACACGATCTCCAAATATATATCCATAGTCTGGTTATTCTTATTTTTGTAAAATGTCTACCAACATGAAACATTACAACACGACAGCTACTCCCTTCTGCACTGCGTTTCCCAAAACAATAAATTAAAATCCTCCTGTCGTTAAACAAATAAAACGCTTTTGGTTGCCTGTGGTAACAACTAGTGATGTTAGCTATGATTTAGCTATGAGCACGTAGCTACTAGTAATCAAAATTTAAATTAAATAATGCTGGCAGAGTGGGTTAACTTGCCTGTGCCACCGCCTAAAGCCGATGTGGTCCACGTAATTCCACTATCTCTTTCCAACCTGGAAGGAGCTTGTAGTGGCAATACATGGGCCATGAGTGGAATGCAGCGGGATAGGTAGGTTAACCCCCTCTCTGTCACGGGCAGCGCTATCTAATTTAAATTTCTATTATTCATAGCTACATACTTGTAGCTACTTGTAGCTAACATCACTAGTAACAACACCAAGTTTTCTTTGTAACTTTGTGTTTTAATTCAGAGTAGTGTTTGGTTTTCATATTTGGCATAGCAAATTCGGAACACCTGAATACTCCTGACTGCTGCTGTTTAGCACCGAACAAGCGGACATGATCCAAACCAAAGGGATGAAGTATTAAAGTCACATGAAACACAATGTGGCACACAAGCCAGTGAACTCCTCCTGACCTTGTCCGCTTGTTCGGTGCTGGACAGCAGCAGTCGGGAGTATTCAGGTGTTTCAAATTTACTATGCTTAATTCAAACACCAACACTCAACAAGAGTATTATTTTGCTACATGTAGTGGATTTTGTTCAATATAAAGAAAATGGGACATACCGTACTCAGCATATACATTCATTTTGTTTTTTACAGTCACAGTGCGCGCAATACGCGGCAGACAGGAGAGAAGAAGAGAAGATGTGCGATCATCTCATCAGTGCAGCCAAACACAGAGATCATGTGACAGCCAATCAGCTGAAGCAGAAAATCCTAAACATCCTAACCAATAAACATGGAGCATGGGGAGCCATATCTCAGAGGTAAGTAGAGAGCCATGTTCTGTTTTATGCTTGGTATCATCAATGCCGGACCGATTTCTGCGCTACTGAAGCTCTTGATGAGAGCCATGGCTGAGCAGGGACCTACTGCTGTGCTTTGCTGTGCAGGGATTTGTGAAGCTTAGTAAATGCAGTAAAATGGAGGAACTCTGTTCAAAATGTAAATTGCCTATCATTTTCATTAGTGGGCGGGTGGTGGGAGGTAATTGGCCTACCAGTATGTTTTTGGTTTGTTTGAGGGAACTAGAGCCCCAGGAGGAAACCTGTGAGGACATACAATTTATTAGCCCACTTCCAAGCTGCATATAATCTGTATGCCAGCTGGAATTATTACTCCTTCATTGACCATCTCTTCTTGGGTCTATCAAGGTGGCCATTAACACTAATCTTTAGCGAACAATCTTATTATTTTTTATTCAGTTCAAAGGGGAAAAAAAGTGTTTGTGTTACCCGCGGTGTTTCCATATTTGATGCAAGGTTTCCAGCAAATAAATATTTTTGGAAAAGTCAAACACTCAGAATCCTTATTTTGCAGAAGTCAGCACAGATGTAGAGTCATAGGTGCACTGGTGTAGGGATCCCGGGGATGACCTTTGTCTTCTTTTACACACCTGGGAATGTTAGTCTAAGTGGTCCTCTACCTCAACCCACACTGATGGCCATACACTTGACCTCGTATTCACTCGTCTCTGTTCTGTCACTGACTTTACTAATGATCCACTACCACTCTCTGACCATAACCTACTTAACTTCTCTCTCTCCTCCTCTTTTCCTACAACCCTGGCACAACCACGCTCCCATACTCGAAGAAACTATCGCAATCTAGACATTCAAACCGTCTCTGATGCCCTGGTACCTCTCCTCACACAATCCTTCACTGACCCAGACTCCGCTGCTATACACTACAAGAGCTCCATTACAGAAGTCATGGATGACTTCGCCCCCCTCGTCAATGTCCGCCCTCACTGTGTCAGTCGCCAACCCTGGATGACCAAAGCCACGAAACAGTTAAAAAGATGCTCTAAAGCAGCTGAACGACGTTGGAGGAAAAGTAACACAAGTGAGGACTTCATCTCATATAAAATAGCCTTGAACAACTTCAGAAACGCACTCTCTGTGGTAAAACAGTCCTAATTTTCTTCCCCCAATATCAGGCCATTTACACAATCCAAAACTCTTGTTCAGCACCTTCAACTCTGTTCTCCATCCCCCTCCTCCTCCTCCTTCATCTTGCTTATCAGCTGAAGAATTTGCAACATACTTCACTGATAAAATTGACAAAATCCGAAGTGAATTCTCCATGCAGCCCTCAAATCCCACCTCCACACCTCTCATTGACTGCTCTCTAACTGCCTTCTCTCCATTCTCTGAACATTCTCTCTCCTCTATAATTTCCAAAGCTAATCTAACCACCTGTTCTTTGGATCCTATTCCCTCCCATTTCAATCCGCAGCTATCCTTATTTCTCATGCCTGCACTAACATCGCTATTTAACCTGCCCCTCTCCACTGGCATCTTTCTGTCCCCACTCAAAAAGGCTGTTGTGACACCACTACTTAAGAAACCATCTCTAGATCCTACCACACTTGCCAACTACCGCCCAGTGTCACTTCATCCATTTGCATCCAAACTACTTGAATGCCATATACATGCAGAATTAAGCCATTATTTATCTGCTAACTCCCTACTTGATCAGTTCCAGTCTGGCTTTCGCTCTAACCACTCCACGAAAACAGCCCTTACCAAAGTGGCCAATGACCGTCTTACAGCCAAATCCAACCATACTCATCCTTCTTGACCTGTCATCAGCATTTGATACTGTCGACCACACATTACTCTTACAAATACTTTCAAATGTAGGATTAAAGGGCCTTGCTCTCACATGGTTATCTTCCTACCTCTCTGGAAGGTCCTTCACAGTCTCCTACTCAGATCAGATCTCTTCTCCTCATGCTTTGTCTGTCGGGGTTCCTCAAGGCTCTGCCCTTGGTTCCCTCCTCTTTTCCACCTACATGAACGGTCTTGGTGACTTTATCAACTCATTCGGGTTTCAATACCACCTGTATGCAGACGATACACAACTGTACCTTTCTGCCCCAGTCCTCAACTCCCTCCTCAGATGTGTTCCTGACTGCTTGTCTGCTATATCTTCCTTCATGTCCTCTCGCTTCCTAAAACTTAATATGAGTAAAACAGAATTAATAATGTTTCCACCGTCTCTGTCCACCTCTCTGCCTGAAGTAACAATAAATGTTAATAACACTCCCATAACTTCAGTTACCAAAGCTTGGTGCTTGTGGGTAATATTCGACTCCTCTCTCTCTTTTACTCCTCATGTTCACTCCATAACTAGCTCCTGCCATCTCCAACTCAAAAACATATCTTGCATCCGTCCTTTTCTCACTCAAGGCACAACGAAAATGTTAATATGTTCTCTGATGATTTCTCGTCTGGACTACTGCAACATGCTACTGTGTGGACTACCTTCTAGCAGACTGGCCCCGCTCCAGTCGGTACTGAACTCAGCTGCTCGTCTCATTCATCTTTCTTCTCGATCTTCCTCTGCTGACTCTCTTTGTCAAGCTCTTCACTGGCTGCCAATTAACCAGAGGATCTAGTTCAAACTCCTAACCCTAACTTACAAAGCTCTCCACAATCTCTCTCCCCGGTACATATCCTCACTATTTTCAAGATACAAACCTAATCGCAATCTCAGATTGGCACGTGATCTTCTGCTTTCCTCCTCTAGAATCACCTCCTCACATTCACGTTTACGAGATTTTTCACGCGCTTCACCCCTCCTCTGGAATGCCCTCCCACAACACATCCATCACTCACTAACCTTTGTTACCTTTAAACACTCTCTAAACACTCATTTGTTCCGACAAGCATTAGTGCTACCTTAAGCCACTTCCCTTTATCCTAAGGCTAGGTCCACACTAGGCACTGTTGCAGGACGGACACTGCAGTCCGGGATCAGGGGAAGTACCACCAGACTGCAAACTGATCCGTTTTCATAAAAAGTGCATCAGACTTGCATCAGTTTCCGTTCAGTTTTTTACCCCAAAACACGGACAGAAAACGTCTCTGTCATTAGGAAGGTAGTGGGAGGATTTTTTGGGTCAATAATAAAGTTCAGGCTATCCGTTTTTTCATCCGTTTTTGGTGCTATTTTGCCTGTGGAGATGGAGTTGCGTTTTCTCATTGCTTTTCACTACACCTGCGTGTATCAGGGTCCTGATCCGTTGCGTGAAAATGCAGCAGATCCGGACCTTCCGTTCAGGTTTTGAGAACGGGTCCCTGCAAACGCAAACAGATCAGTTTTTTTCTTGGGTGAGGACGGCTGCTATTTTTAACATTAGTATCCGGGACTCCGTTTTTCATCAGGGCTGAAAAACGCAGGCACGGATACGTTTCCGGACCTAGTGTGAACTAGCCCTAAGGCCAAATTGCTCTCCTACTAGATATCGTAACACACGCTGCCTCTATATATCTGTTGCATACTACCCCTCCTCTTGTTTCCCCCCCATTCCCTTTGGATTGTAAGCTTGCAAGGGCAGAGCTCTCTCCCCTTTTGTGTCTTGGAAATCATTATACATTTTATTCATCATGTTACTTTTATCACTGTCATTACCAATTCTATATTTTATATTCTGTATTTTGTATCATTTTTTTGTATTTTGTCACTAATTATTTATCTTGTATATTGGTGTACACCATTGTCTGTATTATTATGTACCCCATGTTTGTTTCTTACTTTGTACAGCGCCACGGAATATGTTGGCGCTTTATAAATCAATAATAATAGTGTAATAAAATAATATACATCCACCCATTTAGCACTTTATGTTGAAGCAGGTAAGAACGGTGCAGCACTAGACGGCAATGTTAAAAGGCACTATTCGCGGGAGGAGGTGCCTGATAAAATAACAGGCGTTAGCTGCTATTTATTATTCATGGCTGCTAGGAGACGGCCAGATGGGTGCCTTTAGTGTTAGGAGTGTGTGTAGGGGGGGTCCTTAGGGGTTAAAGTTTGGCACCATTTTTTTTTGGGGGGGGGGGGGGTGGAGAGTTAAGTACCAAGGAGAAGGGGTTAAGTTTAGGCACAGTTGGGGGGGGGGGTGTTAAGGTTAGGCAACACTTGGGGGAGGGGGATTAAGGTTAAGCACCACTGGGGGGGGGGGGTTAAGGTTAGGCACCACCAGGGGGGGGCCTTATGTTTAGGCATCGGTAGAGGGAGGGTTCTGTGTGAGAGTGTAGGGTTAGGGCATTGTAAAGTGTTGTTAAACATTACGGTAAAGATCGTATTTCAGTAGTAGGTTATTGTTAATTTTGCCAATATTCTACTAACGCCTTTTTTAAATGTACGCCTTTATGTCAAGTACAAATTGCAGTGCCTCAGCATCTTTAGCAATATGTTTTGCAGGTTATCCACTTTAGAACTAAAGCCCACACTGTGTTTTTCGCTAATAAGCAATTGTTTTTTTTATTCTTTTCTTCTTTGCTAAACAGGGCTTTCTTTTTAAAGCTGCGTATTGTAAAGTAACATTAACAAGCATCTGTTTCCATAAAGCTTGGTTATAAGACTTTTAAAGTTTATACGTTCTGTGACGAATTACTTTGAAATATCAAATTTGAAAAAGCACGCGGGTAATGTAGTCCAGATGAACATGTTGGAGTTTCTGGTCTGTGGCCTCCTAGATCTGTACCTAAAGGTTGCGAGGAACTCTAAGAAACAAAAACTCCTCCAGAAGGACAAAGTGCCACCAATTACAGCTTAGAATGGGAAATACGTTGTATGTAGCCAAAGGACACTCAGACTAATTTTACAGGAGATTGTTGTAGTACAATTAGTCTGTATAGAATCAATCGGTTATGGATACAGTAGACCATTAGCAGGACTGTAACTTTTGTAGGGGCTCTGCTAGAGTTTGTTTCGACTTCGCATCTTGTTGGAGCCAGCAATACAGTGATGATGCCAGATCAATGTGGTTTCATATCTTAAAGTGAATCTGTATCAAGACATGATGCAGTGCCAGCTAAACTTAGAGAACCCGAGGTGGAATGCTACAGTAAAATAAACATGCTTACTGGAAGCAGCATTCCCCGAGCCGCTTCTCTATGTCCCATGTTGCTCCGCTTCACTCTCATGACCTTGGGGTCACGATGCTGCACACACATCTCTGTGTACAGAGCACACAGGAGGGAAAGGGGGTGGGGAGAACCAGTAGGATGGCCTGAGTGGAGGGGGGAAAGGGCATTACACAGGAGGGCCTCTCCTGCTAAGGATGCCCTTTCCCCTCTAGGATTTCCGATATGCCCCTTGTCTGTATAATCCAGGGGGGCTGCGGGGTGCAAGGGGCACAGATGCTTGTCCTTTAGATGGGAACATGCCTCAGTATCCCATTTATGCCATTGTATCCACCTCGGGTACACTGTAAGGTAAGGCAAGGCTGTGTTCTTTGCAGTCTTAATATCTTTCTGCAGTGCTAGATTTAAAAAGTCTGCAGAAAACTATCAGAGGTCCAATTAGAAGTGTGCTTGTTGGAGTACAACTGCATTTACAACCATAGCCATGCCACATCCCCGCTGATCTGACCATACATTAGCATCTCCTGCCTGCCTGACTGAAACCTGGCTTTCTGAACCAGTTGGCCCCACCCTGGAGGCTGACGTGCCAACAAACTATTCCGTGATATACTGCAACAGGAAAGAACGCAGGGGAGGAGGGGTTGCACTTTGCTTTAGATCAGCTTTGAAAATCAGACCACTTACTGTAGGTCCTACCAACTCGTTTGAATGCTTGGGGGTGCAACTTTCAGCTGAGAAAAACATTAACATATTGCTGATCTACCGCCCACCAGAAAAACACTCAGACTTCCTTTAGGAACTTGTAGACCTCCTATGCAACCTAACACTGGAACACCCCAGATGGATTGTTATTGGAGATTTCAATACATGGGTGGATGACTCCTCTTCAAAACTTGGAATAGAGCTACCTCGTGCCTTACATGAACTGGGCTTCCTCCAATCAATCAGCTCTGCTACTCACAGGAAAGGCTACACTCTGGACCTTATATTCCATACTGGGCTGTCAATAGCCAATGTGGAAATTAATCCTGTTGCCTGGTCAGACCATCACACTATCCACTTCTCCCTCTCAATACCAGCTGTCAAACACCAGGTCAAGAATCAAATAAAATATCGCCGCTTAAAAGGGCTAACACCTCAACATATCCGAGATAACCTTAGCTTTGATGAATTGACTGACTCCAGCTTGGACCCTGATACTCTGGTGTTTAAATACAACAAATGTGTGTCCTCCACCTTTGAGACCATTGCTCCTCTGCGCACCAAATATCTTACTCCACACCATCATGCACAGTGGTTTGATAACGCTATAAAAGAGCTGAAAAGACAAGGCCGAAAACTTGAGAGACTGTGGCGCAAATCTCAGTCCCCAGAAGACAAACATGCCTTAATCCTCCACTTGAAGAGCTACCAAAAGGTAATCACGGGAAAAAAATCATCCTTTCTATCACAAGAGATTGCAAATGCAGTTAACAAACCAGCCCAACTGTTCCGCACAGTGGAAAAACTCTGCAACCCGGCATGTCAAAAACTTAACATCGAGTCTTCAAAGGACCTCTGTGACCAATTTGCCCATTTCTTCACAGACAAAGTCTCCGCTATAAGGTCCGACATCCAACTTACAGCATCTGAGCCTAATATAGCGCCGAAGACCATTAGCAGAGACAATGTAACACCTTGGTCAAACTTTAAAGAAATTGATGAAGAAGTCACATCAAGCATCCTCCTTCACGTCCGCCTAACTACCTGTGACCTAGATCCTGGCCCAACACAGTTCATGTTGAACTGCCCCGACCTGTTCGTACCGGTATTCCTAAAAATTGTTAACTGTTCCTTAAAATCAGGGATATTTCCTGCTTTACTGAAGGAAGCAATCATCAGGCCTCTCCTCAAAAAACCCTCCCTGGACCCAGATGCAATGACCAGCTACAGACCTGTCTCTAACCTTCCCTTTCTGGGCAAGCTAATTGAAAAAGCTGTTTACATCCAGCTAGAAGCCAAAATCCTACAAAACAACAGTTATGACCCATTCCAGTCTGGCTTCAGGAAACACCACAGCACTGAAACGGCCCTCATCCAAATATGCAACCACCTGCTCATGGCAAGAGACAGAGGAGAGTGCTCCATCCTCATACTGCTAGACCTTTCTGCAGCCTTTGATACAGTTGACCATGACATCTTGATAAACAGGCTACAGGAATACTGCGGCATTGATGGCATAGTTCTTCAGTGGTTCCAATCCTTCTTGAGTGGCAGAACCCAAAAAGTGTCTATGGGGCCCTTCCTGTCCACCCCTGTATCACTTAGGTATGGGGTGCCCCAGGGCTCAATCCTCTCTCCCCTGCTTTTCACGATTTACATGTTACCGCTGGGAAAACTAATCCAAAAACATGGCCTGACATACCACTGCTATGCAGACGACACTCAACTATATCTTTCCTTCAAGCCTGGTGTGACAGACCCAACTCTAACTATAAACGCCTGCTTACGTGAACTACAGCAATGGATGAATGACAACTGGCTGAAACTAAATGCAGACAAAACTGAAGTCCTTCTGATAGGAGGGCAGAGCATGATAACAAAACAACTTAACTTGCAGTCTTCACCACTGGGAATAGGAGGCACGGATCTGCGCAGCTCTGATCATGTGCGTAGCCTGGGAGTTCTAATTGATTGGGATTTAAAGTTCAGAACTCAAATCTCTGCTGTGGTGAAATCATCCTATTTTCACCTGAAGAACATTGCAAAAATCAAGCACCTCATACCCCCAGAAGATCTGCCAACCTTAGTCCACGCCTTCATCACATCCCGACTGGACTACTGCAATGCTCTCTACACTGGCCTTCCAAAAAAGGTCTTGTACCGACTACAGCTGATACAGAATACTGCTGCCAGACTGCTAACCAACCAACCCCGTCACTGCCACATAACGCCAGTCCTGCACTCCCTTCACTGGCTACCTATAGAATGGAGGGTCCTATTCAAGATCGGCCTACTGACATTTAAATCCCTGAATAATTTAGGCCCTGGATACATGAAAGATATGTTGCAGCTGCGTAGCAATCCCCGCATTCTCAGATCAACAGGTTCTAATAATCTAGTCATACCCAGAGTCCACTTGGAAACTTTTGGTCCCAGAACCTTCTGTCATGCTGCCCCTACGTTTTGGAACTCCTTACCTCAACAGATCAGGACAGCTCCATCCCTGGACGTGTTTAAATCCAGACTGAAAACCCACCTGTTCAGTTTGGCATTTGCAGAAATATAACTTTTGTTGTGTGAATACTTCATCCTACTAATTACTGAATCTGAGAGAGCCTAAGCGCTTTGAGTCCTATGGGAGAAAAGCGCTATAGAAATGTTATTGTATTATTGTATTGTATTATATTGTATCTCCAGTAAAGCAGAGGCTGACTTTTAGTCAGGTTGTTGGGACAAGAGATATGCCCATATCATAAAGCCATGTGTCTGCTCTCTGCTGCTTGAGTACAAGTATTATTCATTTAGAGGATGTTGGAATCCACCAAAATTTTGTTAGCAAAAAGGCTGCATTGTAACGGCACTACTGAGCTTACTTCCTCCAGTCAACTGGGTCTACTTCCTGTCTGGTGCAGCCCACTTTGTGTACAGAGGGAACACTACCGCAAGGCTGTCAAGTTCTTCCATGCTGCCCTCTGAAAGAGTGAAGAGAGTAGTTGTGAGGTCATAGGGGGGGGCGGGGAGGGGGGAGTGTTAAAGGTGGGCTAGGAGTGCAGCACATGTGAATGGTGTGTTGAGCCGAACTACAATGGCAATCCTTGATCATACATTGTGTGACAGAGTAAAGACAAGGGAGCCAAGCCTGGAAGTTAACAGGATGTATAGTATTAAAATTTGCATTTGCATACATCGTTAGCCATACACGATCAGTTCCAATTCAGAATGGGACTCCAGCAAAACTTAAGATTTTAATCCTAGATAGTTTATAGAAGACTCTGAGGTTGTTGTTGTTGTGTTTCTGATGTGTGTTTGTTGGGAGTATTTTTTACTCTTCTTTCAAGCAGAATCACAAACCGCAATAATAGTCCACGTACATGGCTTAAAGGCCCAGCGTTTTGTTTTTTTCCATTGTTCATTTTCCCCTTGAAGGGATTTCACATTTATTCTTAGTGGACCCAAATTAAAAATACAAGATTTCAGAAATAAAATCTATTTTCTAAATTATAATAATAAATAGCAGCCTTTTTTCAGCTACATGATGACAAATCTAGAATATTTTACATTTATTGGAGGAACCCCCCTTCCTTTCATATTGCCGGGACAGAATCCGGCAAACTGGTGGAGTAAATGGTTTCCGGCAATGGAGGAATTGCTAATGGCTGCCACCTGTATAACCCTAGTTATGAAAAGAGAAGGGTGAAAAGCAGTCACTGAAATGCTCATAGGCCTGGAAGAGTGTTTATTTATCTTTGTATGTGTCAGAGTGGTGCAACTAAATATTTTGAATTAACAAAAATCTTTGGTTTGGGTCCGCTTTAAGGTGGCCACTAACAGTTCAATTTCTAGCGAAACATCGTCCGAGCGATCAGAAATTCTGATCGGATTGGTTGTAAATAATCTCAGTTGATGGGTACAATCAATTATGAACGATTATAAAAATAGTCGTCCGATTGGATTTTCGCCGAACCAAAGTTTGGATTTTCTTGTTGATTGTGATAGATAGGAAGCAAATATTGGTTTGTTGATGGTGTAGTGAACGATTTCACTTCCGATCATAATTTCTGATCGCTCAAATGATTTTTCGCTAGAAATTGGATCATTAGTGACCACTTTTATTCTATGTAACACATTTACTGTGATAGGTAGTGTGTAGGAGCATCCTCAGCCAGATTCCAGGCAGGACTGAAAACCTGACACTAGTTGTAACCCTGATGCATGTTATCATTCTGATGTTTTATTGCTCATACTGTAAGGGCCCTTTTACACTTAATCAGTTGCTCTCAGTTATAACTGAAAGAAAACTGATTTTCAAAGTAATGCCCATGTTATTCTATGGCCTCTTTTACACTTAACACGTTTTAACTGAAATCTTCTTCCCAATGCACTGCTATGGAAAAAACGCGTACTAACGCACACTAACGCACACCAACTGATTAAGTGTAAAAGGGGCCTAAGTGTTTGGTAACTCTAAGCAAGCTTAGAACAGGTAGATTGTGCCTATAGGATTCTTCTACAATGATCATAAATTGTTTTCTAGTCAGAACCTACCCATTCTTCTTTGGCTAGCTTAACCACTTCACCACTGAGGGGTTTTACCCCCTGAGCACCAGAGCAATTTTCACCTTTCAGCGCTCCTTCCATTCATTCGTCTATAACTTTATCATTACTTATCGCAATGAAATGAACTATATCTTGTTTTTTCCGCCACCAATTAGGCTTTCTTTAGGTGGGACATTATGCCAAGAATTATTTTATTCTAAATGTGTTTTAATGGGAAAATAGGAAAAATGTGGGAAAAAAAATAATTATTTTTTAGATTTCGGCCATTATAGTTTTTAAATAATGCATGCTACTGTAATTAAAACCCATGAAATGTATTTGCCCTTTTGTCCCAGTTATAAAACCGTTTAAATTATGTCCCTATCACAATGTTTGGCGCCAATATTTTATTTGGAAATAAAGGTGCATTTTTTTCAGTTTTGCGTCCATCCCAAATTACAAGCCCATAGTTTATAAGGTAACAGCGTTATACCCTCTTGACAATTTTTTGTGTAACACTCATTTATTTCTATGTAGAAAATGCTTAGGGTATAGTTTTACTCTTTGGCCACAAGATGGCAACAGTAACTTTTTGTGTATTGCGATCCTTCCGGACGCTCGCAGGAAGTAGTAGGAGGCTGTGAGTGTTTGTTTTTTCTCACAATGATCGCGCTGCCCATCGGAGAGCAGCGGATCATTGTGGGGCTTAGATCAACGAACGGGAATGGATTTTCCCGTTCATTGATCTCCGGGCGAGCGGGCGGCGGCGTGTTTACTAGCGGCGGGCAGCGTGTTTACGAGTGGGAGCGCGGACAGCGGCGGGAACGCGGAAAGTACGGATTTCTCCGTCCCTGGGGGTTAAAGGATGGAAAAAGGGACGGAGAAATCCGTACGGGCGGGGGTAAAGTGGTTAAAGGGAGCCTGAAGTGAGAGGGATATGAAGGCTACCATATTTATATCCTTCTAAACAACACCAGTTGCCTGTCAGCCCTGCTGTTCTATCTGGCTGCATTAGGGTCTAAATCACACCAGAAACAAGCATGCAGCTAATCTTGACAGATTTGACAGAAATGTCAGTAACCCTGATCATCATATGCTTGTGCAGGGTCTATGGTTAAATATGGCTGCCTTCATAACCCTCTCACTTCAGGTTCCCCTTACAGGATGCATGAACTGAGAGAGATATGAAGGCTGCAGTATTTAATACCACTTGCTTGGCTTTCATGCTGATCCTCTGTCTCTAATACATTTAGCCATAGACCCTTAAAGGATACCCGAACTGACATGTGACATGATGAGATAGACATGTGTATGTACAGTGCCTAACACACAAATAACTATGCTGTGTTCCTTTTTTTCTTTCTCTCCCTGAAAGCGTTAAATATCAGGTATACTGATAAGAAATTCCCCCTTTTTACCTCTTTCTTGCTCTCAGAAGCCATTTTCTAGTAGGAAAATGTTTTATAGTTGGAATTTCTTATCAGTGAGGGTCACACTGTAGTCACTTCCTGTCTGAGTCAGGACTGAGTCAGCCACTTGCATATCTGATATTTAACTCTTTCAGGCAGATAAAGAAAAAAAAGGAACACAACGTAGTTATTTGTGTGCTAGGCACTGTACATACACATGTCTATCTCATCATGTCACATGTCAGTTCGGGTATCCTTTAACAAGCATGCAGCAGATCATGTGTTCCTGACATTTTTGTCGGCTCTGACAATATTAGCTGCATGCTTCTTTCTGGTGTGATTCTGACACTACTGCAGCCAAATAAATCATCAGGGCTGCCAGGCAACTGGTATTGTTTATAAGGAAATACATGTAGAAGCCTATTTCTTGCTTAAAGTTCCCTGAATGAAGTTGAGTCTGGCACCATCCAATAATTTGCTTTTTCACTTTATTTGTAGTAAACTGACTTAGTACAACGTTGGAATTTACTGAAAACTTCTTTCCCTCATGTTGAGGAATTTCAAAATCTTCCACTTATGTCATATAAACGTGCTCCAACATTACCAGATAAGTTGGTGCGGGCAGACATGGGCACCCAAAGGGGAAGGGGAGCACGGTCGGCTCGTCCCAAGGGCACCTATCCATGCTTAAGTTGTGTGCATTGTCATAGTGTCATTAAAGGAAATTATATCACACTTGGGGAGTAGATTTTATGTTAAAGGTCAATTTGATTGTAACTCACAATATGTAGTTTATGCACTGAAATGTCCATGTGGATTACTATACATAGGACAAACCACACAGCCTATGAAAATGAGACCGTCAGCACATAAAAGTACAATTAGAAACAATGCCATAGAACTAGCAGTCCCTTGTCATTTCTCACAAGCTAATCATGCAGTAAGCCAGTTGCATTTCCAGATATTGGAACAGGTACCACCACTTAGACGTGGTGGAGATAGACTTAAGAGATTATTCTATAGAGAGGCAGTCTGGATACGCAGACTTGATACTTTAGAACCGAGGGGAATGAACAGGGATTATGACATGCTTCTGTTTATTTAATTTGATCTTCTTACATTGTTTCATATTCCTATTGCTGCGTATGATGCATTGCTTATAGTATGTTTACTTATTTGTTCATGTATTTATCTTTGCCACATACTCCTGTGTTTGGAATAGCACCGCTAAGCGTGCCGGGTGGAGGCGTCCTGCCCGTTGCCTAGTGACGGCAGGGCGGGCAGACAATGACGTGGTCTGCCCTCCCTTCACCATCAAATGATGCTGCCTGAAGGCGGAACTCTCTTCCATCTTCTGAGACAGTCTCCCGTCAGGTCCACTCTTCAGAGTGGCGTGGCCTGACGTGTTGTCATCAGCAGGCTGTCTCCCAATTGGTCGGCATCTGGTAGGGTAGCCATGCGGGTCCGCCTCAATCTATGGCGTAGCTTGTCACTCCTACTGCTCATCGATTGGAGCCACAGCTCTATGCATATTAATGAGCAGTTCCCCATTAGGTCCGTGCGGCGGACGGTAGGGGATTGGTCGCTATAATGCGACCCAGCAGAGCTGATTGGTCTAAAATTAGAAGGTAGCACTATATAAGGTTGAACTTGTACGTATGTTTTAGATACTGACTGAACTTGACAAAGGAGGTAAGGCCTCCGAAACGTTGTACTATGTCAGTTTACTGCAAATAAAGTGAAAAAGCAAATTATTGGATGGTGCCGGACTCAACTTCATTCTTACAAGATTGGAACCGTTAGCTGTCAGTTCCAGGCTCCAGGCACATCCCAACGTTACTCCGCTGGTCCTGCGACTGACGTCTACCATATCAGTTGCTTAAAGTTCCTTTTAACATGAACCTGAGGTGATAGGTGACATGAGATAAATACCATATGTGTATGTACAATGCAAAACATATAACCAGGCTGTTTAACTTTTTTTTGTTGTAGCTGCCTGAAAGTTCTAATTTTTAGGTATGGAAGTGATGACTTCTGTTTTTGGTCGGTACCTTGTTCCGAATATATAAAACATCACTGATAAGCAAATTACAGCCATAAAAGTTTTCCTGGCAGAATACAACTTCAGAGGGCAGGGGGAGATAGAAAAAGGTTTCAATAGTTCATGTATTTTAACTCTGGAACTCTTAATAGAATGCCATTGAGCAGAGACAATAAAACATTCTTTGTAAATGGTTGAATATAAATTAAAACTATGGGATATCTAAAAATAGTCATTTTAAGGAGTTGGAGGATGAATGCAATTTTTATCCCATCAATTAATTTTCACCATATGTATAGTGAGACTACAGGTTATACATATTTCTTTAGGGAGGCTCCCTTTGTTCCTTGCTGCTCTTCTTCCTTCCTGACCTAGTCCTGCTGCTACAGTAATGAATAAGCCACAGTTCCCTTTACCAAGATGTCTGTCTGGTCTGCCCCTTCTGGTACTCTACATTGTGATTGGAAATCGGGGCGACTTGATTGATGTGGCTGCTATCAGCTTACCAAAACAATTGGGGACAGTATGACCTCACTAGATGGATATACTCCATGCAGACTTCATCAATGCATTGGGGGGCGATGGAGCTGAAAACAGAGGAGGAGCCATGGGGAATAGAGGGGTTTCCTTGGGAGGGTCAGTGTCATCGTTTTTCTCCAACAGGCCAATTTTGATTTTCCTGTAAATCGGTACATTTTTCTCCTTCAAAATGGCATATAAAGATAAAAATATCTAACCTATAAATATTTTTTGTTATTTTTAATAGTAGTTTTTAGTTTGATATGCCTTACTTTTGTCCTGCTAGTAATGTTGCTTTCTAGATAGTCTGTTTGAGTTGCGGACGAGCCGTGAATGGTGTCTTTCTGGGCGGCACCTGCAATGGACATGATGAATGATTTTCAGGTCAGATGCATTCAGAGCCCAGGCTGGCTGTAATGAGCTATTTGCTAGTCGTTAGATAGGGCAAGGCGGATGCTGTGGTCTCGGGGCAGGACGGCGGCGGTCTATCTCACATACACAGACAGGCCCAGTGTGTATGGCAGACATCTAGGAAGGTTAAATGGACAATTCATTACAGATCAAGTGCCATTAGTCTGTGTCATCTTAGTAATAAATCACTGCGACACATCACTATTTTTATAGGCATTTTCTCTTATGATATGCATTAGCTTAAGCTGTAGGAAATAATGGGTTGTGTTAATGAATAATAACCTCAGTTACATTGGTGGCATGTATAGTTTAGCCATTTAATCGAATATTCAGACCACAACATGTAACCGCGTATAAGCTGCCGTTGGTATAGAAACACGTCTTCTAGAGCTTATTTCTGGATCGCACTGGCACAGTCATGTGAGCATTGGCATCCTTTTATACACTCTTTGCTTTCACAGGAATTGAAACTTGGAGGTAATTCGATAGACATGTGAAGGATATTTGGGTTTCATATTAATTTATTTTAGTATTTGTGTAGGTTTCCTCCAGGTAGTCTGGTTTCTTCCCATGAGAAAATGTATGCGTGCTCAAACACCAAGTTTAACCCTAGCAAGTCTGGCTTTGCAAATCCGGCCTAATTGGCTATTCATGACGAGGCAATGCTCATGCAAATATGCATTTGCTTTTGCATGCCAAACTATGCAGGGTCAAAAAAACAATACCGCAAAGCGGTCGCCCTGCGGAAATTAGTCTGGTTTCTTCACACATCCCAAAAACATATTGTGAGGTTAATTGGTTTCAACAGAGGCTAAACTTTGTAGGTAGCATTAGATTATGACTAGGGCACACGCATCATATACACAGGTAGCCATACATCTCTCGATTTGGCGGGTGATCGACCATCCCATTCAGTAATTATCGAATTGGTTGAAAATCGATGAGGCCAAGAGCATGCCCGATTGACGATGCCACCAATTTCAAGCAAAACTGATTGCATGTATCGATCGGACATGCTGCAAGATGTTGGGCCGTTGTGGTCAATCAGGTGCACAGTGGTAATGGGGAGCGATCGGGATGAACGCAACGGAACCTTCAGTGCTGCCCCCCCAATATAAAATGTTCCCCCACAGTGCAGTGTACTTTACCTGTCCATGTCCACCGCTGGCTCCAGGCTCCCCCCGAAATCCACATACACGCGCCCCAGGTGGTTGCCGACACATACTTGGGCACGTGTGACGTCACACATGCGCCCATGTCTTAATATGAGCACAAGGCCTCCAGTGTCAAGAGGACGTTCCTTTGACATTTCAAATAGGTACTCCACTGAAAATAACATAATAAGAAAAGTGCTTAATTTTTACAATAATTATGTATTAATGATTTAGTTAGTGTTTGCCCATTGTAAAATCTTTCCACTCCCTGATTTACAGTCATATACTGTATTTATCACATTGTGACATTTTTACTGCTGGGAGGTGATGTCACTGGAAGGAGATGCTGCTTGCTTTTTTGGCAGTTGGAAACAGCTGTTATTTCCCACAATGCAACAAGGCTCCCACAGTGTGATGTGAGGACCTCAGAGCTGTGAAGCGCTGACATCACACTTTGGGAGGGGTTTCACCACAAAATAAGCAATACAGAGCAACCTGATGATCCATTTGTGAAAAGGTAAAGATTTCTCATGGGAAAGGGGGTATCAGCTACTGATTGGGATGAAGTTCAATTCTTGGTTACGGTTTCTCTTTAAGCTTGCCTACTGCCCATTTAATGTTTAGTTGATAAACCGACCAATTGCTTAGCTCATATATATAAAATATATAATATAACATAACATAACAATTTTAGCATCTTCCCCTGTAATTTAAATGTTTTTTACATACTTTCTCAGCCAGCAAGCATTAAATACATTTGCATTTGAGGTGGTGCTTTAGCTAGCAGCAGCTCTGGGGCTTGATTCACAAAGCGGTGCTAACCTACTTAGCACATCTAAAGTCTTTAGACGTGCTAACCAGGGTGCTAAGTAGGTTAGCATCGGATTTCTCAATCAGATCGTGCGCTAACTTTGCGCGCGCAAAGTCCCATAGGCTTTTATGGGCAGTTCACACGGAGTGCTCTGTGCAGTGCATAACTTTGTGCGCGATGCAAAAAAAGCTCTTTTAGACGCGCTAAGGGGCTTTTCACAGGCGTGCTAACAGTTAGCTCCGCTTTGAATCAAGCCCTTGGTGTTTCAATAAGGAGGGCTTTGGTTCGATTTAAATTACATGGATAGAGATCTGACTCTGGGTAGATCAGTATTCCAGTATCTCTGCAGTTTCTCCTAAATTTGGCTGTGGGTGGTATGCTTACCTTTGGTATGCATTACAGATTGCCCAGCAAGCTCGCGGTGAACCAGTACTCCTAGAAGTGTGTAAGGGGCTAAAAGAGGTCAAGAACCTCCTTACTAAAATGTTATGCAAAACAGAAGTTTGCCTTCTTAAAACAGAATTTACATGCATGGGCATACGATGGCTCCCACGATACATCACTGCTGAATATGCAAATCATCTCTGTTGTCCCTGATATCTAAACACACCTCCAGATCTGCTGGAATGAATTGTTGTGTCAGCTTGTTAATATTACAGAGCCAAACTAATCTAACATGCATACAGACTGTTTCCGATTGGCTGATCCTCATCAGTGCATGGCATGGATAAATATGGCTCTATGGAGTAGGACTTGAAACACCCAGCGTTACAGACTACCCAACAAGCTCATGGCGAACCAGAACCCCTAGGAGTGTGTAAGGGGCTACAGTGGATCAAAAAGCCCTCTTACTAAAATGCTATGGAAAACAAAAGTTTGGAGTGGGCTCTGAGATGTCTCCCATGATGCATGACTGCTAAATATGCAAATCTTTTTTGTTGTACCTGTAAGTTTGGCACACCCCCAGATCCTCTAGAATGCAACAATGTGTCAGCTTGTTAAATATACAGAGCCACAATAATCCAACATGCATACAGACTGTTTCGGATTGATTGATCCTCATCGTGCATGGCATGGATTAATGTGGCTTATGGGGTAGGACTTGAAACACCCAGAGTTACCCAGAGTTGGTATGTGCGTATAGTCTTTTGTTTCCATTATAATTTAATGATAGCCCATTGTATCTCTCTATTATCTTTGCAACCAAAGAATGTGGGAGGACTTTCTGCCTGTTCTTCCTCTTCATTTTAAATGAGTTAATGTCTTTTAAATCCAATTCTCATCCTGGTTTCATATTGATCATCTAAACAGAAGAAATTAAATTAACCTTTGGAAATGCCATGTAATTGCCTCCTGTGATGCATGGCAGCAAAGGTTAATGTATATCTTAAGTTCTTCTCTGCCTGGGGCATCCAAAAGCTCAAAAAAGGTGCAGTTATCTGTAATAACCAAACTGTACACAGGTTATGTTATTGAGAAATGCGAGTGTTTACAATGCATCAAAGTACAATGAATGTATTTACTTATCGTCCGCAGCTTCATTTGGCAGCTTATTTATTACGTGGCGTTTTTATACATATCGTATTTCTTTCCCACTTAGATGACAAATTGTGGTGAAGGGAAAAAATGTCTCAATTGATGAGTAATACACCTATGTCATAATTATAGATCATCATTTGCTCTTCTTCACCCATAAATAATTACATAAAGAATTACGGTAAACTAAGATTTTTGAATCAGATGAAAATCTGTGACGCAACTGCCTGATCGACTCAACCAATTTTGGCATGCAATCGGTTGAATGTATTGATTGAGCAAGCAGAAAAACATCGGGCCAACGTCGATCAGGTGCACGATGGTAACGTTGAGAGATATCGCAACTGATGACCGTGACAGAACCCCTGGCCGCTGTGTGATGCCAGTGTTATATGGGGAAGTCATGTGGGACAAGAATGTGAAAGTAGGTGCAGGACACTTGGCAGCCTTACAGGTAAGCTATTTTGATTCTGGTGGGGTGGGTGGATTAGTTGGGGGGGGGGGAATTGGAGGGGTTAGGCATATTTGGGGGGCAGCCACAGAGGTGGCGAGACAGCAGATGTGGCATCACAAGTCCAATCCGAGAGAGATTTTCTTGCTGAAATCAGTACATCAATCTACCTATACAGTACATACAATCTACCCATACATCTCCCCCATACACCTCCCCACCCAAACCCTGGCATTCTGGGAGACCAAGCAATATTTTCAAGGGCTTTAAAACTCTCGGTAAACAAATATTCTGTAGAGCTGCACCTGACAGGTATAAGGTGATTTTCAGTATATAAATCAGGGCAAGGAATGGTTTTACAATGGGAAAACACGAACTGAATAATTAATAAGTGAATATTGTAAAGATAAAACATAGGCAATTGTATTCATTTACTTTCCCTACAATACAACAGGCAAGTTCCAACACACTTACTGTGCTTAGACTGTATTATTAATACACATATAAGAGAACGTATTATTTGTAGTAGACTCCACAGGTGTTCAGACATACCCCATTGATGCACACCATATGTGTCATTGTGCTATTCAGATTTCCTATCCAGGCTGTGGTCCAGAAGTCTATTTGTTGGATTCTATAGTATCAGAACTGTTGTTTCCTCTCTTTTCACCGTTGAATTGTTTGCCTGATAGCAGCTCACCCCTAAACCTGCGCCTTTACTTAGCAATTCAGATAGGACAAGCTGTGGATGTATGTAAATACCTGGTACTTTCAGCAGTGTATAAATATAGTGTTTGCTGTGGATACAGAATGCCTAGACTGAAAATAAGAAATGCTATATGAAATATGTAGAGGCTTTCCTTTTTAAATAGTGGATGATAAATGCCTCTGTGCTGGTTATATCAGAAAATCAATATCTGCAAAATTGAAACAGTATAGGCTTCTATTGATCCGTGTGGCTAAATCGAGACGAAGGGCTTTGTAACAGCTTTCTTATGTTGCCCGGGCCCGCTAATGCTGGACTATCAATTTTAGCTTTCCACTGATAAATCAGCCTGAAAATTGCATGTCACATTTTCTTTTCCCAGCTAACCTAGTGATTTTTTCTTTCTGCTCTTTAACCTCTGCTGACCCGCTGAATTGTTTGTAACTCAGAACTCTGCGTTAGTGAAAGAAAAAAATATTGAGTAAACACAATGCTGTATTGCTGCGATTCGTGTACAGTGTACTCAGAAAGTCTTCCGACCCATTCTCATTCATTAAGCATTAAGACCCATTGGCTTAATTGTTACATGGAGCATCATGCTAATCTAATTTAAATTATTTTTTCCTCCATTAACCACTCTACGACTGCCTAACGCCGATTGGCGGCCACAGAGTGGCTCCCCCAGGACTGCCTAACGCTGAAAGGCGTCAAGTCCTGGGGGAGGAGATTAGCGGGGATCGCACAGATCCCCGCTTGAGCGATCGAGCAGAGCCCTGTCAACAATTTGCCATCGGCAATCGTTGCTGGTAGACTGTATACAAAAGAAACGGCCTTCTATTTATTTCTTATGGCGTTGCGATCTACTGCGGCATTGTACTGGGGACATCCCTGTCACTTGGCTTGTCCCCTGGAGCGGCTCCGAACGCGAGCCCCTCTCATAGGCTAATGCCTATGAGAGAGGATCGCCCTGATTGGCCATTGGAGGGTGGGGATGGAGGGGGGGTGCAATAGTCAAATTTATAAAAAAAACAACAAATAAACAACAAGCAAAAGATAGCTCTGTTGATTGGCAGAAAGGGGAAGGCGATTCATTTGTATGCTAAGTTGTATGGCTCTGCAACGAGCTGTCCTTAACCACTGGTCCTTAAGTGGTCAAAGTGGCACTGAAGTGAAAAAAATGAATTTCATATGTAGTACGGATAATTAATAGAACATTAGTAGCAAAGAAAAGAGCCTGATATTTTTATTTTCAGTTATATAGCTTTTTTTGTTTTTATAATGTTGCATTCTGTCATATATACGCTTTACAAACCACACTCTGTATTTTAATCTATGAAACAGAGCAGAGGTAATGACTCTTTGAACTTCCCTGTAGTAAAACCTTATCTGAAGCTGTGTCTCACTGTTAATTTGATGTATAAATGCTTCAGAAAACAGCATTGTAACTGACCCAAGTTCAGTTTAAAAGCCCAGCGAAGCTCTTTTGCATAGATAAGTGAACAGGGGGGTAACAGTAGGGGATGCAGCCCTTGCACTCGCGGCGGGGTCCTCTAGGGCCGGCTCAGGGCAGTTTTGGGGGCCAGAGGGGTTGCAGCATAAGGGGAGAGCGTGGCCACCTACATCGGCGGGGAGGGGAGACAGTCACCCCTCCTCACCTCGGGCTCTCCCCTCAGCGTTCCCCTCCAGCATGAATTAGTGGCAGCAGGCGGTGGGCAGGATCACATACTTCCATCCACCGCCGGAGGTTATGTCTGACGCTACTTCTTGTTAAACCGGAAGTAGCATGTAGCACTTAGAGATCGGACCTCTGCGGTGGATGGTGGTATGTAATCCTGCCCATAGCCTACTGCCACTAATTCATGCTTGAGGGGAGAGTGGTATTAGAATATCAGTACATTTAGCGATATTCTACAATTTAAATAAAATAGAGAGATATCGGTACTATTTGCAGATATTCCACCTTGACCTAACCTATCACACAGAACCCTCCACTGAAGGGCAACTAATAACTATCTCCTCCTGGCAAGTGGCAACTAATAAACCCATTACGTATTGCAAAAAGGGTGTGTGCCTCAGACACCAAGTGAACCCTTATATACCTGGCTTTGCAGATAAGGCCTTATTAGCTTATTCATGAGACACTGCTCAAGCAAATCTTCATTTGCTTTCGCATGCCAGAATATGCAAGTTTTTGCCAACTAATGCACCGCAAAATTTTTGCCCTGCGGGGGATTAGTTTGCGCAGCATTTAGTACTTATCCATGATCACCACCCAGACACCTAACCTTAACCCCTCACCCCAAGACAAAAACTGTTTGCATGCTTAAAGCCAGTGGTTACCTATTTAAAAACCAAAAAGTCAGATACTCACCTAATGAGAGGGAAGGCTCGGTCCTAATGAGCCTTCCCTCTCCTCTCCCGGTGCCCTCGGTGCTGCGCTGGCTCCCCCGTTCGCGTCCGCCGCCGCAGGGACTTCGGAGGTCTTCGGGAGCACTCGGGCTTCCGAAGACGGGCCACTTTATACTACGCACACGCGAGTGCGTCATAGAGGGCGCTCGCGCATGCGTAGTATGGAGCGGCCCGTCTTCGGGAGCCCGAGTGCTCCCGAAGGCTTCCGAAAGCTCCCTTCGGCATGCGGAAGTGGCAGTATTTGACCGAACTGGTCGAATACTGCCACGGGGGATTCTGCGCGGGACCGGGCACCGGGAGAGGAGAGGGAAGGCTCATTAGGACCGAGCCTTCCCTCTCCTTAGGTGAGTATCTGACTTTTTGGTTTTTAAATAGGTAAACATTCACTTTAATAGCGGGCACTGGGGCTGCACGCTATGCAAACTGTGGCTAATCGCACTTTAGCGTGCACCCATTTATGTCTTGCTACATTTAGCTGCATACATTTATATACTGTAACTATGTAATCTGTAAAGCTCTGCAGAAGATGTCAGTGCTATATAAATACAGTACACCATCATAATAATAGTAAATAGCTTTAAACCTGAGAGTCCTGCTTAGTGGCCGTCTGCCTTCTGACAGGAACACAGCTGACAAAAAGTTCCTGGGTTACACTCTCCTCTTCATTATATAAAACTGCAGCAATTGTGAGTGTAAGAGTTTAGAGGATATAATACAAATAACAGCGATATGTAAAAGGTAAAATAGAACCTTTTGCTTGGTTTTTAGTGTTAACCCTTTTCTGTCTTGTTGATGCAAGTGGCAGCATGTAACATGTTAGCTTTAGCATCGCATCTGACAGGACTCCCAACCATCACACCTCCACAGCAGAGACAGACTCAGTTTGACTGGGTATTGATTGTGAAGTTTGCTGTTGTATAATTACTTTTTTGCTTGAGGAAGTGTGCAGGTTATTGATCTGTATAGCAGCACGTGAAAAGCCGTTTCCCTTGGCTAACAGTGAGTGTCATCTTTCAGCCATGATAAATGGCAACACTCAGGCTTGGCATAATTACTTTCTGGTGAAATAATCTTCTCACTCCTCCTTGCATGTTGTTCTCATTGACAGGAGAATAGCCTGTATCTCACTGGCTAATCTTATAACTATAACCAGTCTTATGGTTTTCTCTGATAATGCCATGCGTCTTAGTAGAAGCTGCCTTCCAAAGTGTCTCTTCCAGCTGAGTATATATAGTTTTCTAATGTTTAAGTAAAAAAACAAAACAAAAAATCTAATCTTAAAGAGGAACTCCAGTGAAAATAATGTAATAAAGTGCTTCATTTTTACAATAATTATATATAAATGATTTAGTCAGTGTTTGCCAATTGTAAAATCTTTTAAATCCCTGATTTACATTCTGACATTTATTACTTGGTGACATTTTTACTGTTGGCAGGTGATGTAGCTGCTGCATGCTTTGTTGGCAGTTGGAAACAGCTGTAAACAGCTATTTCCCACAATGCAGCAAGGTTCCCAGACAGGAAACTGCCAGGAGTACGTACTCAGTTTCTTGTGGGAGGGGTTTCACCACATTATCAGTCATACAGCGCCCCCTGATGGTCTGTTTGTAAAAAGGAATAGATTTTCTTGTAAAAGGGGGTATCAGCTACTGATTGGGATAAAGTTCAATTCTTGGTCGGAGTTTCTCTTTAACTCCACTACCTTTTCCCAAGATCTAAATTACAGTCTGGAACTGCCAAGTGTCAGCTTTGTCCAAATTTAGGTTGCATTCACAGTGGCACATTGCAGAGCTGCATTATAAAGTCTTATAACGCAATGATAATCCTATGAGACATTCACAGTGCAACGTTAATGTCGCGTTGAAAAATGTTGCGTTATGGTAACTCACTGCTTGCAGTGTGTACCGCTAAACGCAGAGGTGCTGTGACTTTAACGTCGCATTAAAACGCAACGTCCCACTGTGAATATGCCCTCAATAGGTTTTAGGAAATGTTTAAGGCTCCTTCCAAACTTCATCCGTTGTGGTGCGCATCCACGGAAGAAGGTTGCATTGAATGTTTTTCGTTAATACGATACATGTGCAGTGCAGATCACAGTCCATAGACTTATGCTTGCACAAAACCCCAAACTAAGCACTTCGCTGCCAGTGCATTGCTGCGTTGGGACTCGTCACTTAGCTGGGCAATCTGAAAGGCCCTATTGAAATGTAACAACATAACTTTTTAATGCGATTAAAAGGGCCCAAAATAAAAACACCTACCTACTTTGGGCATGACCACCCATCAGGAGAGGGCCTAGTATCCCTGAGGGCTCATTCCTCAGAGCATTGCTCAGAGCAGTGCTGTCCAACTCCAGTCCTTGAGGCCCGAGGTCCTCAAACATTTTTGGTACAGCTCAAATTAATTGGTGGGACTGAATCAGGAACGGCGTGGTTCATTAAGTGGAACACACCAGCATGTAGCCTGCTCCACTGGGAACTTGAACATCCTCAACCACTGCTACATGGTCCTGAACAATGCTTACAAGGCCATCCTGTGGGCAGCACTAGGTTCCTTTGACCACTGAAACCAACATACAGGAGGTGCCTGGAGTCAGCGAAACCTGTCCTAAAGTCCACCAAAGTGTGATCAAGCGAGGCCAAGCTCCAATGTTAAGCCTGCTTTGACTGTACTGAGTAAAAGGCCTTGGAAGTGCCAAACCTGGATGAGTGGGCTGAAGATGTCACGCATAGATCAACTACTGCGAGGACTCCTGTATTCCAACCAACACCTTTAAAATCTACCCAAACAACAAACCATGGTCCTCCAAAAAACTATGGAATCTGCAAAGGAGCAAAGAAACCCCACATAAGTCTAGCAACCAGGAAGACTACAGGATGGCAAGAAACAACCTTGACTTAATCGGGAACTGAGGGCCACCAGAAGGGAGTATGCTGAAACCATAAACCACAACCACCGCTCTAACGACCCTTGAACTGTTTAGAAAGGGCTCAGCCCCCCCCCCCCCCCCCCCCCCACACACACACACACACACGCACACACACACCCACACACCCGTGCACAACACCTAGCATTGAGCTAGCCAAAAAACTACAATTTCTACTGCAGGTTTGAGAACTAGGATGCCATAACCTCCAATGCCTCTGATGAAAATGCTCCAAGTCTGAGCTCACCACCTCCAGTTGTGTGCAAGGCTGATGTACTGCACTACTTGGCAATGCCTCCTGTCCCGATGGCGTGTCACCAGACTGCCTAAATACTTTATGGCAGCCTGCTCCCATCCTCACCTCCATCTACGTCAAGTCCCTTCAGGAGGGCAAAGTCCCTGCTTGCACCATCATCCTGGTCCTTTAAAAAAATTAGTCTCCAACCTCATTAACTTGAGGAATGAACCTGATTTTGACATTTCTCAATTTTTCTGTCCATCTTGAACACTGGCATGGATATGGCCCTCGAAGACGGATGTTGGACAGCCCTAGCTCATAGTATATTGTCAGGAACTCTAAATCCAGCCAGTTGAATATGACTGTTTTTCCTAATGCATGTAATTCTTTTGATGACTTGAGGAAGAAATGTGAAGTTATCCACCATAAAATCTAAGGTTTATTTTTTCGTGCGTTCTAAAAAACTAGCGGCCATTGTGACTGTCCAGAAGTGTCAGGCATGCATTTCATAGGGTTTATATGCAGAGCAGCATCCCTATTGACTTGGGGAAAAGTATGTTTTTGCAGATCTACTAAATTCAATTTCTTAATCCCTTTTCCAAAGTCACATATCATTTTTAGCAGAGATTTCCTTATCAGATTAAGAAAAACCACAAAGACTGAACTTGGCTAATATCCCCGTCTATCAGTCCACATATCATTCACACTATTCCTTAATACTCTGCAAAGTCGAAGCCCTTGGCTTGCATTTCCTCGGCCCTGCGGACTGGGTGACGTCTGGAAAGGCTGGGGCATATTGCTGAAAACCTGCTGCTGTGTACGTGCCCGTAGTGTGATATGGCCCCTGGGCTCCCTTATTTTTTGGTAATCACTGTTATTTCAAGAAAATCTGGCAATGATTTGAGCTGATTTTCACACAGCTGAGAAATGTTTGGGGTCAACTTCAATGATTCTCCTACGCCAAATAAATGGGAAAGTTTTTACAATTGGGATCTTGCTTTTCAGTGAGCTGTCATAAATTTCCTGCCTGCACATCTGGGAATAGCCGGGGAAAGGCAGCCCTTTCTGACTGCAGGGCACTATATTTTATATTTGACTTGTTTGTTTTCGCCTAATAAGCCTGTACGTACGTAACGTGTATTACTTTAATTTTGTCATCATCCAAAGCCGGCACTGTTTGGCAGCTCTGTGCCTTGTGGAATAGGTTTTGTTTTCCTCTTACTGCTGAATCTGGTTTGTGAGTGTGTGCGTTGTTCTCCCTGTAGTTTCGGCCCTAATAGCGTTGTGTTTTCTGGCAAGTCAGCTTGCACTGTGACCTGTGTACAGGCAGCGCCTTTCTGTAGCCCCAGCTGGCCTTTTGCTGTTCGCAGCTGAAAAGTGAGATGAAGGCTGGGGCCTAACACAATGCAGATGAGAGTCATTGTGATCATATAAAGTCATTTCCCGTAATTTTATCAGTTTTGCTGCTCTTTTGCTGCTCTTAAAGAAGGTATCTAGATAGACGTGTATGTACAGTGCTAATCATACAAATAACTTGGCTGTATTCCTTTTTTTTGCCTGAAAGAGTTGACATTTAGGTATGCAAGTGACAGTTTCTCTTTAAGAAAACCTGTAATGTAAAAAAGTGCCCCGGGGAGTACTTTTCTTAAGGAGGATTGATAGGATCCAGAGGCTTCCTCCGTCATCCTCCGTCCCACGGTGGTCTTGCTGGGCCCCTCCGAACGGCGGCCTTGTAAATATTTACCTTCCTCGGATCCAGCGCAGGCGCAGTAGGGACTCTCGGCTCAGGATCAGGCGGAAACAGAGGATCCCATTCGTGTCCACTCTACTGGGCAGGAGACTTGTGCCTGCGCAGTAGAGCGAACCCGGCTAGGAACGTCTATTTCCCCTTGATCCTGAGCCGAGAGTCACTACTGCGCCTGCGCTGGATCCGAGGAAGGTAAATATTGCAGGCACTACTGCGCCACAGCCTGACAAATTGTCGGCTGTAGCTTCGGAGGGGCCTAGCAAGACCACGGTGGGACATATGAGCACAGGGGAAGCCTCGATAGGATCCAGAGGCTTCCCCCTCCCGTGGTAAGTACCCCCCAGGGGCAATTTTTTTTATTACAGAGTCTCTTTAAAAGAGAACTGAAGCAAGAGAGATATGGAGGCTGCCATATTTATTTCCTTTTAAGCTCTACCAGTTGCCTGGCTATGCTGCTGAGCCTTTGCCCCTAATACCTTTAGCCATAGACCCTGAACAAGCATCCAGCAGATCAGGTATTTCCGACATTGTCAGATCTGACAAGAAGAGTAAAACTTTATTTGGCTGCATGGTCGAATTTTACCTGCCAGTGGGAACAGTTTGCCTTTACCAGCCTGGCGGGGTATGCAGAGTGAAACTAGAATGGTGACCGGGTCTCAACCTGGATTTGTGCAATTATAGCGGTACTTTATTGTAGCATAGCATTGTCTGCTGTGGTACAATATACTACCGCTATGATTGCACAAATCCAGGTTGAGACCCGGTCACCTTTCTGGTTTTGCTTGGCTATACATGCACCTTTGCTGGATCCAGGTGCAGACTGGTCGACTCCTTGGTGTCCATTGAATTCAGCAGTTTGAGCTACTGGACTTTTCTTTTCTTATGGTATGCAGAGTGGACAGCAGGGAGCTTTTATAGTTAGCTGTCCGGACTGCTGGATCAGCTTCTTCTTCCTCCACTGCAGGGGTGATGTAATCCTGACATGTTTTCTCTGTTCCCAACACATGATCTGACCTGGTCAGGATCCAGGAGACCGTGTCAGCGTTCAAACACCACCCGGTGGTGGAAGAGGGGTGATGGAAGAGTCTCTGTCCATCTCTTCCATCACCCCTCTTTCACCACCGGGTGGCGCTGTAATGCTGACACGGTCTCCTGGATCCCGATCATATGTCATATCATGTGATCAGGACCAGGGGCCGTAACTAAGACCCACCGGGCCCCCCTGAAGAAATTTTAAGGGCCCCCCCGGGACCCGCTCAGGGCCGTTTTGGGGGGCTGGAGGGATCGCAGCATGAGGGGAAAGCTATGGCCACACTCTTCGGGGAGGGGGGACAGTCCCCCTCCCCCACCTCGGGCTCTCCCCTCTCCACTCCCCTCTTCAATAACCATACGTGTGCAGCGGCGGGCAGCGGCAGCTACATACCTTCCGTGCGCTCCAGCGCGGATACTTCTCTCTCTAGCCTCTGACGCGACTTCCTGTTTATACAGGCCCCCCAAAAACCCCCGCGGGCGCATGGGCTGCAGCCCCTATTGTTACGCCCATGATCAGCACCCAGAAGACCTGCTGGAGGTTCAGAGCCCCACAAGTGGAGGAACAGAAGTAGCCACCCGGAACAGGTAAATATAGCTGCTCCCTGCCACCAACTTGTTTGGCTGCACTAGGCCGACAGAGGCTTAGAATGCACCAGTAGCTTTCAAACGAAAAATGTCATTTGAAGCTGCTTTATAAGTTCTGGTATATCTTGTTGGTTAATGGCCGCATCCAAATTTATAAAAGAAATTAAAACCCCCCCCCCCCCCCCCTAAAATCCTACGTAGTCTTCTGGTACAGCCTGCCAAAATCTCATGATGCAGTTCTGTAGACTTCTGCTAAGTTATGCTTCTAAGAAAAAATGTTACCACTATTCTTGGTTCCAAGACCCAAAGCTCCAGGTCCAACTTGAACTGTGCCGCCTCCAATCCTAAATACATCTACCAGATTTTTCAAAAACTGCTCAACCCCCGCTCCCCCTCCCCCCCAAGTCTGTGAACCTTTTTAATACACAATATTTGAAGATAACGCAAACTCATTGTAACCAAATGAGCCTATTGGAAAGAAAAGGAATCACTTGCAAACATTCCGAGAAAGTATCAGATCAAGAAATAACCAAAGGTTTGTCTGCATTTCAATAAATGTTGACTAAGCCATTTTCCATTAATCCTGCATATAGATTGGCAAGTGTGTGCAATTATGGCAGAGTGCTCCAAAGGTTCCCTAACTGCAACCAGCTTGATTGAAAACCGTCTCCTTGCTTTCTATGGTTCATGCTTTGATTATAAACATTTATTACAATTATCATGAGATTAGCCTTTTCCTGGAGAATACATATTAAACATTGAGAAGGGCCTGTGATAGAGGTTATTTGGGTTGCACACAAAACCCATAAATTGCTGCTTTCTGCTTGCACGCTGGCAATAATGCGTGTTTTTGTTCCAAAGTACATGGAGTCCTGTGGCTCTGTTTTGTCTAATGAGCACTGCTCAACATTTTCTGTTTGACTTAAAAGCACAAATTGTTGCACTACAAATAATCAGCATATTTGTTTCTAGGAAAATAAGTGTCTACAAAATTAAACACGCGCACAAACAGAATAAGAACCAGGCTACTTTCTGTTAGCAGTATCAACAGGATTACTTTAAGCTGCAGGATAGTAAAACAAGCACAAGATGTCACTGTCTGTATCTGCATTTCCTGATGGTGGTTTATGATATATCTCTGCATGTTTTTCTTCAGTAAAGAGTTCTAACTTGTTATACTATAGACCACTCTGCTCCATCACTTTCATACTATGCACATTGCATTGCCTATTCTGAAAAACTTGATCACAACAAAGGAGAAAAATTGTCAGTATCTGCCTCTGACACAGGAGACCAGGGTTTGAATCTCAGCTCTTCCTGTTCAGTAAGGGGCTGTTTCCACTACACGCAGAGTGACTGCAGACTGTATGCAGAAAAAATGACTCCAATGAATGCCTATGGGGAAATCTGCATCAGAAAAATTGCGTTTAGGGGAAACAGGCCCATGGGCTTTCATTGGAGTCAGTTTTTCTGCATCCGTTCTGCATCCAATCTGCGTGTAGGGGAAACAGGCCCTAAGCCAGCACCTACTGAGTAAGGAGACCTAGGGCAAGAGTCCCTAACACTGCTACACCCTACTGAGCATGCTCTAGCGACTGCAGCTCTGACGCTTTGAGTCTGCCAGGAGAAAAGCACAATATAAATGTTCTGTGTCTTGTCTTTGTTACAGGAGTCTGCAGTAAAGTATACAGTACATAATGGTATGCTTCACAGCAGCTGTAATTGCACATGTGTTCCAGGAGGTGGAACAGAATCCATCACACCGGTACGGATGTGACCGTACAATTACAGTATAATTTACATGCAATGCCGTTCTATTGTCTGTTGCAACGCAATGGATGCAGTGTGAAAGTGTGTGTGTGTGTGGGGGGGGGGGGGCAACAAATTGTACCATTTGTCATAGTCAGCGTGACAAATGGTAATTAATTTGATCGGATTAGTTTAGTTAGATTACTTTTGTCCGTTAGTGGTATTAAATGTTCATTTCCGATCATTAATACGAATAATCGTTCGGCAAATTGTAACGTTAGTGGCCACTTTGTGTCCAAATAGTTAAGTATACAGACATTTTACATGGCATATACAGTAAAACCTTGGATTGAGAGTAACTTGGTTTAAGAGCGCTTTGCAATACAAGCAAAAATTGTTCTGAAATTATGACTTCATATTCAAGCAACATCTTGACATACAAGCAGAAAATGTATACGTGTGTCACGTCATCACAGCTGAGCCGATAGTTCTGATTTTGGCGCTGCAGGATTATACTTTATCTGAGTGTAGAGTTAACATAGGCGCTGAGCTTTGCACCAGACTTATTTGAGTTTTATGCTCTGTTTCTCTTGCCTGATGAAACGGGAGATGCTCGGGAAACGCGTTGCACTTGCACTTTCTGGAGTATATAAATACATTTTTGTTGTCTTGAATACACAACACTCGTGTGTGTTTGCTTGGGGGAGGTAAGTCCACCTTTGCCTCCTCTCATTAAAAAATTTAGAATATTTTATCCTTTTGGTGCTTCTGTCTGCTTATACAGTTCCTGAGCACCCTTGGTGGAGGGGTGTTGCCCCTTATTTCCTATCTAGAGAAAGCGACTTCTTAATCCTGAGTGGGGACAGGTCTAATCTCCTCACCTGCTGATATAGTTGTTACCTGGACGGTAACCCATGTTTGTGAGTATAAATAGATACTTGCGTATCATATCCACATACCAGTACATACTACACTATATTGGGCTCTCGGGTCTCTAGTCTGTGTAGAGACTGTGCAAAGTCACATTGGAAAAGTTCCTTGTTAAAAGGGAACCTAAACTGACAGGGATATGAATGTTTCCTTTTAAACAATACCAGTTGCATGGCATTCCTGCAGATCTCTTTGGTTGCAGTAGTGGCTGAATCACGAGTACATATTAACTCGGCGCCGCTTAGTTTGGCGCGAGGAGAACCGAATGACTGCTCTCGCCGCTGCCGCAAAACTCTGAGGCGGTGTTAAATACTATTTCCCCTCCAAGTTGTCGAAACTCGGAGGGCGATGTAATTCGGGGTCTAGCAGCCGCCGGAGCCCCAAATTGCTAGTACGCTCCCCGCGCAGCATAACATTGCTGCTATGGGGCGCCCAGCTTCGGTGCTCGGCTCTGAGCTGCACGCCGAAATGAACTGATCCGCTGAATCACAGACCTGAAACAAGCATGCAGCTAATCCAGTCTGACTTCAGTCAGAGCACCTGATCTGCATGCTTGTTGAGGGGCTATGGCTAATAGTATTAGAGACACCGGATTAGGAGGACAATCAGGCAACTGGTATTATTTTAAAAGGAAAAATCCACATCCTTCTCAGTTTAGGTTCCCTTTAAAGCCACACACAAAAACACAAAAAAAAAGGTTGCTGGGAGCCAACAGATGGCAACGATTCTGTTGGGCTACATTTCCACTATAGCGTGACATTTTCGCCTGCAAAAAATCGTATAAGATTTTTCTGATTGGTGAAAATTTGCATGTAAATTTGTACTCGTTTTTATGCGAATTTTCATATGCGAAAATTCGCATTAGTTTAATATAACATAATCTGCCTAGTAACAACTTAGTCATGACTACTGACAACTTCCTGTAACCATGGATCTAATGCGAATTTTTGGGCAAGTAACGTGAAAATTCGCATTGCCTATACAAAGTACTGTACGTGAATCGTACGCGATGTCCGAAAAAAAATGATACAGGACCTCAGATTATTTCATGCGTACAAACGCTAATGAAATTTTGCATTGAATGGAAACAGCCCCATTCACTACCATTAGTTGCAAAATCAATGCAAATTTTCTGAGAGAAAAATCTGACACAAAACCCACAAGTGGAAACCAGGCTTTAGCTATAGTGAAAGTCTTGTTTACATTTTTATTTTATACTATTTTACTATAACTGTTTTGGATTGTGGAACAAATACACTGGGTTTCCATGAATTACTCTTGGGAAATTAGCTTTGCTATAAGGGTGCTTTGGATTAGAAGCCTGTTCCCAGAACCAGTTATGCTTCCAAACCAAAGCTCCACTGTACATTTACCCAGTGACATTCTTATATTTAAGATACTGGCACTACTGTCATGCATTTAGAGTAACAGCAATACATAAATAAAATGTTTCTTTAAAGGGATACTGTAGGGGGGTCAGGGGAAAATGAGTTGAACTTACCCGGGGCTTCTAACGGTCCCCCGCAGACATCCTGTGTTGGCGCAGCCACTCACCGATGCTCCGGCCCCGCCTCCGGTTCACTTCATAGATTTCCATATGGGAAATGTTGCAAATATACTTTGAGGATGTGTGTAGACGTCACATCACAAGAAACATTAGACAGTTTCATGGCCATACACAGCATTCAGGACTCCGGTGCATAAATTACATCCGTTCAGCAATATGAAGACAGAGGACTATGAAGTGATCACTTTAAAGTCTGAAAACCACTGCGCCTGCGTTGCCGTGTCCTCGATCCCGCTGATGTCATCAAGAGCGCACAGCGCAGGCCCAGTATGGTCTGTGTCTGCGCAGTACACTCCTGGTGACATCAGCGGGAGCGAGGACACGGCAACGCAGGCGCAGTGGTTTTCAGACTTTAAAGTCAGAAATTCCAGAAGTAAACTGGAGGCGGGGCCGGAGCATCGGTGAGTGGCTGCGCCAACACAGGATGTCTGCGGGGGACCATTAGAAGCCCCGGGTAAGTTCAGCTCATTTTCCCCCGACCCCCTACAGTATCCCTTTAAGGAAACTGTCCAATGGATTGTTGCTCAAGAACCGCCATAAAAATTCCAAGACCCCTGAATCAGGTTACTTTGAATTGTGAGCCCTGACCCCATGTGTCTCACCATGTCCTCGTGTTAATGGTCATAATACTTAAAAATGTCTTTCTTCACATGGCAAATATGAAGTTGATTAAAGCCCGTAGTAAGCAGGGGCTAAAAGCAGCTCCAACACAGGTTATAAATCCAGCTGAGTGATCACTCCATAGTCCTCTGTCTTCATATTGCTGAACGGATGTAATTTATGTACCGGAGACCTGAATGCTGTGTATGGCCATGAAACTGTCTAATGTTTCTTGTGATGTGACGTCTACACACATCCTCAAAGTATATTTGCAACATTTCCCATATGGAAATCTATGAATTAACTGTACTCAGTCTCCCTGCATAGATTCTGCAACCTTCTCAGTATTTATGTTGTGCAACCTATGTATATAAGGGAAGTCCAAGTACTAAACACTGCCTTCTTTAACCACTTCGGGACCAGCACCCTCTGCCCCCTTAAGGACCAGAGGGTGCTGGTCCAGTAAACCGCAGCTTCCCGACGAATCCCCGCTGCCGCCGGTCATGCCGCTCTGTCCCCGCCGCAGGCTGCTCTCTCTGCCGTCTCTATGATGGCAGAGCGCTGTGCGCCGGTTAGGAGCCGCTTTCATTGGCTCCTGACCCTGTCACTCAATGTAAGCCAATGGGAACGGCTTACAGTAATGACAGAGCCAGGAGCCAATGAAAGCGGCTCCTGACCGGCACACAGTGCTCTGCCATCATAGAGGAGGCAGGGCGAGAAAATTTCAGCAAGGACAGAGCGGCAACAGTGGCGGGGGCGGGGTGAATGGGACGTAGAGTTGTCCAGTCAGAACTGCAGTGCCCCCAGCCCGCCGTAGATTTATACTGCAACGGTCCGCAGGTAGTTAAAGCGGACCTGAACTCAGAACTTTCTCTCTGCTTTAAGATACACAACAGCATAATAACCTTTAAAGAAAAACATTTCTTTGTTACAGCTGATGCAAATCCTAAAATAAATACCCAGCGTTTCTACTTCCTGCTTTCATGGAAGCAGACTCGCTGTTAAAGAGAAACCATAACCAAGTATTGAACTTCATTCTAATCAGTAGATGATACCCCCTTTCCCATGAGAAATATTTAATTTTTCACAAACGGATCATCAGGGGGCTTTGTATGGCTGATATTGTGGTGAAACCCCTCCCACAGTGTGATGTCAGGACCATGGTGCTGACAGTTTCCTGTCTGTGAACCTTATTGCATTGTGGGAAATAACAGCTGTTTCCAACTGCCAAAAATGCATCATCTCTTTCCATCATTATCTGCTAGCAGTAAAAATGTCACCATGTGATAAATGTCAGAATGTAAATCAGGGAGAGGAAAGATTTTACAATGGGCAAACACTGACTAAATCATCTATACATAATTATTGTAAAAATTAAGCACTTTTTTATTTTCACTGGAGTTCCTTTTTAACATTCTGTGCTTTCAAATGAGCTTCTCTGCCGTGGCACTCAGGTGACACAGGGGAGAGATCAAATTACAACTTGTGATTAGACACAAATGAGGGGGAATTAGGCAGACTAAACTCTCTAAATACATACAGGGTGCCTTTTTTTTTTTCCTTCAGTCCCGTGCTAGAGATCAGGTCCACTTTAAAACATAGTGCAACTATACTACTTAATTTACATTGCAAACTGTTAAATACATAACCCTGATGCTATGAACAAAATAAAAATTTGCCCCATTGTAGCATCAAATTAAGCACTGCATTTCAAATCCAATTAACAAAACGTCCCCCATACTAATTTGCACATGTTAAACATTACAGTTTGAAAATCCTTATACTGTAAAATGATTCCATTATCATTCATCTCATTTTTATTTTAACTTCCAGGAATTTAAGGCCTGATGCGCAATACACCAGTAAAGTTGGCATGCACGACAATTTTACCAGTTCTAACGCCACAAGAACACCATCTGTTAACCCATTAGTGCCACATGCATTGCTGGTTACCATAGCAACATGTGTTAACCTGGTATCCTGTATGACGCTAATGTATTAACGAGCTGTTTTTTCACGGCATTAGTATGCCTAAAAATGTGTTGCACTACCTAAGCAAGGCAACTTTACCAGCATAAGTTCTAAAACCACTTCTAAAAAGTGCCAGTTAGTGAATTACAGTTCCTAAATGCTCTGTAAAAATTAATGCTTTAGAAATAAGGGGCGTACCAAGCAAGGAGGGATGCTTGTGGGCGTCCCCGGTAATGGCTAGAGATGGTAGTTGATATACCCGCCCACTGTACGGCTGAATCAGAGGGTTTCTGTGGATTTCTGTGATTGTGAAGGTGGTCGCTAACTGTCTTGGGTCAAGCACACTAATATCCTTGACGGTGAGCCAGCAAAATATTTGCATTATGAGGATTGTTACTTTAGAAAACCTATGCAAAAGTGTAATATTTGCTATCTTATTGCGTTGCAGAATTTGCCATTTATTGGTATCATTATTGCACATATGTGAGAACTAACAAAAAAGTAAGGAGTTACTGTGGGAACTGTCTAAAAGTTGAGTTCTGTAACATAAACAGCTGTAGAAACCCTTAGAACACACTTCAACACTACAACATTTACAGTATTAGTATAAATTGGTTCAGGTGTTGTATTTCCTTAAATGTATTATGTTAATAAAGACAAACCATGAAAGTAAGTAACAAAGCTAACATTTCCAGGTAAAGAGTACAAACAGATTGCATAAACCACAATCAATGTAAACAGTGCTCATATGGTCCTGTTAGAGCAAGTGACTCAATTTAGTGCAAATTATATCCTAATTATTAGACTTTGTAGCCCTATGCAAGTAATGACTCCTATACTCCTGGAAACACACGATACCATTGTCTGCAGAGCTGTTGGTACCCAGTATTTGTAAAGAAAAAACCTGCTGCATGACAAACAGGGAGGGATCCAAATGTGATGATCTACCTTTTTGGAAGGAAATAAAAAACATTAATACTGGAGACCTGTACAGTGTAGTATGTTAGAAAGTATGTGTATTTTTCGGACTAGAAGACCAAAACACACACACGCACACGCACACACACACACACACACACGGTATATACTGTATACTAGCAAGGAAATGAGCAGCGCTACTTAAAAACAGACCAGTGCCTACCTGCAAAAGAGTGCAAGCCCCACTTGAATACACACCGAGCATACACATGACCCGTCTACCACCAGAGGAGGATGTTGGTTTCCATTAACAGCTTGCATGCAACCCATTAAGCACTCGTCCCTCCCACTGCGAAGAAGTCAATCCTCCATGGGAGAGGCCTAACACTAACTAAATCCTAACCTATGTATATGCATAGCCTGGGTGCGGCTAATCAAATAAAAATTGAAAATTGCGCAAAAGGTGGATCAGTGCAACACCAGGCCGCCTCCGAATGGCCTCCATCAGAGATGCGCTGAGCCCCCCCAGGAACTACAAACGCACCTTGAACCCAAACAGAAGCTCTGCATATACACCAAAAGCATGGCTGTTAAGTGGGAGCAGCTGACCAAAAACGAATTACATTAGTACATAGCAAGGAAATGAGCAGCGCTACTTAAAAACAGACAAGTGCCTACCTGCAAAAGAGTGCAAGCCCCACTTGTGGGGTCGAATACACACCGAGCATACACATGACCCGTCTACCACCAGAGGAGGATGTTGGACTCCATTAACAGCTTGCTCGGTGTGTATTCGACCCCACAAGTGGGGCTTGCACTCTTTTGCAGGTAGGCACTGGTCTGTTTTTAAGTAGCGCTGCTCATTTCCTTGCTATGTACTAATGTAATACGTTTTTGTTCAGCTGCTCCCATTTAACAGCCATGCTTTTGGTGTATATGCAGAGCTTCTGTTTGGGTTCAAGGTGCGTTTGTAGTTCCTGGGGGGGGCTCAGCGCATCTCTGATGGAGGCCATTCAGAGGCGGCCTGGTGTTGCGCTGATCCACCTTTTGCGCAATTTTCGATTTTTATTTGATTAGCCGCACCCAGGCTATGCATATACATAGGTTAGGATTTAGTTAGTGTTAGGCCTCTCCCATAGAGGATTGACTTCTTCGCAGTGGGAGGGACGAGTGCTTAATGGGTTGCATGCAAGCTGTTAATGGAAACCAACATCCTCCTCTGGTGGTAGACGGGTCATGTGTATGCTCGGTGTGTATTCGACCCCACAAGTGGGGCTTGCACTCTTTTGCAGGTAGGCACTGGTCTGTTTTTAAGTAGCGCTGCTCATTTCCTTGCTATGTACTAATGTAATTAGTTTTTGGTCAGCTGCTCCCACTTAACAGCGATGCTTTTGGTGTATATGCAGAGCTTCTGTTTGGGTTCAAGGTGCGTTTGTAGTTCCTGGGGGGGCTCAGCGCATCTCTGATGGAGGCCATTCGGAGGCGGCCTGGTGTTGCGCTGATCCACCTTTTGCGCAAGTATACTGTATACTAAACCTAGGTAATCCATGGTGAAGGAGCATCTTGTGGATCATGCCCCCATGTACCTCTTGTTTCTCTCTGTGTCCTCCTCTGTCCCCCTTGTGTTTTTCTCTATGCCCCTTTGTGTCCTCCTCTATGCCCCTTTGTGCCTCCCTGTGTCCTCCATTTGCCCCCCTGTGTCCTCCTCTGCATGGGCACAGTACAGGGAGTCCCCGACATTACGGCAGGTTCGAGGTTCGTATTGGCAGGCGTTCACAAGTCAGGAACTCCCTGTTTTTGGACTATAAGGCACAGTGACTTTTTCCCCCCACTTTTTTTTTTTGGGGGGGGGGGGGGAAGTGAGTCTTATAGTCCTCAAAAATACAGTAAATCATAAAGTAAAAAAAAAAAAAACTGCTCACAAACCCGGCTTGCAAGTGGATAGTGTACTAGTTAGGGGCGTTCCCTTTGATGTAGGGTTTGAGCCTTTGACCAGAGTTCAAACTCATCTCAAGCCAGTACGTGAAACAGTAAGGAGTCTATGGGCAAGGCTACTCTAGATGGTAGGGTTTACCTCTTTTCCCAGTACTCTGTTAATGATGGCGTCAGTGTGTCTTCAGACACATTTTACTCCCTGTATATTTTGGAATATGTCCTCCTAAGAGCCTAGTACTCCAACATTTGACTTTATTTCCTGGTGACCAAACAGCCATTGGCTCATTCCTTGAAGGAAGACTTTTCATTTTTGTTTTAAATTAGAGGGGATGATGATTAGTGAAAGCCTCACTAATAATTTGTTTTTCATGCTAAAAACGTGGATTCATTCATAAATTCAGCAATAACCGTGATGGCTCATCAATGATGGAGTTGGCAATATTTTATAGCCCAACTTGACAAAAGACTCATTTTAGGGATGGTCAATGAAATTCAAGTAATTCAGAGTTGATGCAGAATTATGCCTTTTTTTTATATGCAAATTTACGCCGCTTGGAAATGGGCTAACCCGATGCTCTAGAGGTGAAATTTGATTAGTCCGTTTTAAATCTGCATAAATTTGCATCAACGCATCCTGCAGAGAGATTTGCATCTCTTTGACCATGTTTACTAATATTCCCTTTCCCAAAAATACCCAGCTCCTTTACACTATAGAAGCTGTAACTCTGCTCATCAGAACAGGTAACAAAGTCAGGCTAGTTGCCAGAGCTGGGACAAGGTCCTCCAGCACCCAAGGCTGAGACACCAAAGTGCGCCCCTCCATCCCTGCCACCCGTCACACTGATTACTATTAGACTAAGAGACGCCACAGGGCCCACAACCTCCTCAACACCTTAATATCTAGTTATCTGGCTTGCAGTCACTGCCATGTATCCCCTTTTCTTGTTTCTTTCTGCTTCAAACACAATTAGGAATGAAAGCTGAATGAATTGTGCGCCCCCTCCTACACTGCGCCCTGAGGCTGGAGCCTCTCCAGCCTATGCCTCGGCCCAGCCCTGCTAGTTGCTAAGGGCCTGTTTTCACTACACGCAGATTCTGCATGCAGAAAACTGACTCCAATGAATGCCTATGGGAAATCTACATCAGAAAAATCATGTTCAGTGGAAACAGGCCCATAGGCTTTCATTGGAGTCAGTTTTCTGCATGCAGAATCTGCGTGTAGTGGAAACAGGCCCTAAAGCAGTTAAGAGATGCCTTCAGCAATATTAAAAAGTCTATCTATAATAAGCTGCAGATGCTGAATAAATAACTTGACGAGCCACAAGGAGCCACCTGCTGGTAGCCAGTGGAAATGCATATAATCAAACTCTGAAGCACAATACCACCAGCATATGGAACCCAGTTCTAGAAGTTTCTTAATAAGTCCATGCTCTTGATTAAAGCATCAAAGGGAACCCGAGGTGAGAGGCAGATGGAGGCTGCCATATTTATTTCCTTGTAAACAATGCCAGTTGCCTGGCAGCCCTGCTGATCTTCTGGCATAAGTGGTGTCTGAGTCAAAGCCCTGGAACAAGCATATGGCTAATCCAATTAAACCTGAGTCAGCTGAGACAGAGAACCTGATCTGCTGCATGCTTGTTCAGGGTCTATAACTAAAAGTATTAGAAACACTGGATCAGTAGGACAGCTAGGCAACTGGTATGGCCTCTTTCACACCAAGGCCGTTAAGGTCGCATAACGTGCCCCTAACGGTCACATTGAGCCGCGTTATGAGGCTCTTGGTGCTATCTTGGGAAGTCCAGATCTTTTCATTGAATCGGATCTTTGAAAAGATCCGGATTGAATCATTTTACTAGGGAAGCAGGGGTGCAGCAGAGTGAGAGGTGCAGGAGAATGAGGGCACATTGAGGGTGCTAATGGGGAAGGGAGAGATGCAGCAGGAAGATTGTGCTTGTGCACAGAAGCTGCAGTTCCTGTTTCTTCCAGACATCCACTGTGAACCAAATCCTTCATTGTGATGATCCGGATGATTCGTCTCACAAAAAAGATCCGGATCAAAGATCTGCATTGTTCATGATCTAGACAACACTACAGTACAGTGAATATTAATTAGCCATGTGGCTAGAAACAATAGCGGACTCTCCCCTTACTGAGCATGTGCAAACAGTCTAACGTAGTTAAAAACCACGTATAACGCACAGCATGCTGCACTTTCTTTGAACGACCAGGGTTACACTGTAACGTAACGTGGGCACTGTGAACAGCCCATTGCCCATTGATTTTTCATTGCTGTGAGTTGGGCTGCGTTACAGGCTGCTCTAACGTGCGCCTGTAACGTCCCACTGTGAAAGCAGCCTAAAAGGAGTTAAACGTGGCAGCCTCCATATCCCTCTCACCTTGGGTTCCCTTTAATATCATCTGACTACAAGGGTGTTTGTCCGAGCTAGCCTTTATCCCCTCTCCAGCCACAGTGAAGTCTGGAGCCAGTAGCTAGTGGGGTCTATAATAATAATTATGGATTTTCCCATCCTTGGTGCCATTAGAATGGAAAAAATACATTTTTCAGCTTTATTTCCAGTGTTTCTTCAGTCATAACATTATTTTAATAGAATGCAGACTTTTTCAAATGAATAGAAACATCTAAAAAAAAAATGGCTGTCACAAAGCCGACTGAAAAATGACTGGTGTCTAAATATTATATACTGTTTCATTGGAACATATTTGCTCATATCAACACCTGTGATGATAACTATGAGCTGCTTTCTGTGGTAGTGTCGGGTTCACTCTGGGATTACTGGCTTTGGGGATTGCAATTAGATCTATTTTCATAATGCTCTCTCTGTGTCACGACTTTTATCTTTCAGCTGGGAGTAAAGCATTTCCTAGCACTGGTTTCCATTTATTTCTGGGCGATGAGAGAGATTAGTAAAATACAGCATGTTTGAAGTTGATTAGTGATACAAAGTGAAAAGATCAGTTGCTAGAGAAAGGCAGACATGCCGACAGCAGGACTCGAACTGTTCTGTTTGAACTGATGCTGACACTTCCGCTCCACAGAGACCTTTCCTCATGGAAGAAGTGTGCTTGTTGCCCATAACGACCTGATAACTCTCACCTCACCTTTTTCTCACTGCTTGTTAGAATGTGAGGGGATGAAACTGGTTAGTAATAGCTACTGGAACACTTATGCTTTACAAAGGGTTTGTATTTTTTGAAGCCCTGTGACGGACATTTAAACCTAAACTCCTGGCAATTGATATGTATATATTTTTTTTAGAATGATTCAATGGATCTATTAATACAGCTACAGTATTTAAAAGTATCTGAGTTTTTTATCACTACCACTATACCTTAAGGTGCCCACACAAGTTTTTCATTTTTTGCGAATTGATAATTTTGTTCGATTATTGCTTTAGATCGAATATAAAGATTTTTCCAAGATGTCCAATTGGATTTTTATTGAAAAAACGGGATATTCGATTTTTTTTTTCTTGATCGAAAAAAAAGATTATTTTCAACTTTCATTGGATTCGATCGTTTTGGTCGAAAAAAAACAGGAAAATGGAACGTTTTTATTTTACCATGGACACCTAAACGCAGATCAGCTCATTTCAACGCACCAAACGTTTGGGCGCTGCTATAGGCTTTAATGATGGTTGTGGCTATAGTGGCACTCAGTGGACTAATTTGGGCACCAGCGAAATCCGGAGCTCAAATTAGAAAAAAAGTGGTAATTCAACCGCCAGCAATTACATATATATTCCTATATCTATATATCGCTGTATATTGAATGTAGTCCTGCCCTCCAAGTGGTGTTTAACCTAGCCTTGACAGCAATGCGAGATCCCCCAAGAGCATTCTGGGAGACTAGGGGCTTGATTCACAAAGCGGTGCTAACTGCAAAGCCCCATCTACATGATAGGATTCTTTGTGCGATTCGATTACCATCCGATTAAATCCGACATGTCCGATCAGGATTCGATTCAATTCGATTTGCCATTGCAAAACAATGGCAAATTGAATCGAATCCCGATCGGACATGTCGGATTTAATCGGATCGTAAATAGAATCGTAATCGAATCGCACAAAGAATCGTATCGTGTAGATTGGCTTTAGCACGCTTGTTAAAAGCCCTTTATCACACCTAAACAAACTTTGCGCGTGCTAATCAGCATCGCCACTTGTGGTAAATTTCAGCATGTAAATTAGATTGTAGAAAGATTTTACAATGGGAAAACACTGACTAATGTATAAATATTTTAAAATAAATAAGCAGTTTTATTCATTGTTATTTTCACAGCAGTTCCTCTTCAATTTCACCTTTATCAAAATGTAGTTTTTCCACTCTTAGCTGTTATTGGGTTGCTATAAATCCAGAACTGTGGTAAAAAAAAACGGGAACAGTTTTCCTATCCTACCCTTTATTATAGGCCAGTGAATGTACTGATATTTCTGCCCAGTTAGCAGAGATCTTATACCTGTTAACTACACAACAACTTGATTTACTGTAAACAAAAGCTGCTTAACATGCTAGTGGCTGGTTCCCATGATGCTTTGCTTTCCCTGGTAGCGAGTACTAGCCATCATTCTGTGATGTTACCGCCTGGGTTATAACTCGCCACAAAAATTACCACCCGCTGCAATATTTTTGCACTTCTAATTCTGTGTTATTAATAATGAATAAAATAGCAATTTTCTTAGCTTGCTGGGGGCCACAGGGAATCCATCCAATGAATATTTCAGCATGTTATTTTAATCATGACTTCGCCATATTCATGTGAGTCATATTTTATGCTTATAAATTCTTGGCTGCCAGGGGACCTCCTAGTCATTAAAAGGCAAACTGTTTATAGGAAGGTGGCGCTTTGATTTACAAGCCTTGTTAAAAACCACCGTAAAAGTAAGCAAGCTGTGTGTCATTAATACTTGTAATTTGATGCAGCATTAGTAAATGGGTTCCTTGTGATGAATGCATTTTAGCAGGATGAGAAGTGATTTAGACCTGGCTGCTTCAGAATGCTTAACATGAAAACATGCAGCCGGAATCACAGGCCAGGGCGCTGTTAGGGCTTGTTCACACTATGAGCGTTTTCGCATAGCTTTCACTATGAGCGTTTGTGGTTTTTTTAAGTGCTGGTGATTTTAGAAAGCACTCTAAAGGTGGCCAGACACGATACAATAAAATTATCCGACTTTACATTAATTCGATAAAATTGATTGTGTCTCTCGAAGAAATCGAAAGCTTTTTTTTTTCATTTGACTGAAAAATCCAATCAGATTTCCCGTTTTTTCTATTTAATTTGATCCGGAATGCCAGATATTTCTCTTCAATTTCTACTAAAGATTGTATGGTGTGTGTTGGATTGTTAATTTATTAATATACACACCCCAGCAATTTTCTCAGTTTCCAATTATTTTTATCATAATTGAGGAAAAAAATTGAACATACGTGTGTGGTACATTGGTCATATTTTTAAAAATGTTACAGTCAGTCAGAAAAATTGATTGTAATTCTTAAATTGAACAGATATTTAAAAAATTGTATGGTGTGTGGCCACCTTAAGGCTACTTACGCACCAAGACGTTGCGTTTTAGGGGACGTAATGGTCGCATAACTTGCCCCTAACGCAACGCATGGTGGTGCGGGAGAGGACGGTAGAGTGAGCCGCGTTAGGCGGCTCTATCCGCATAAGGTCACCCAGGGTAGCGCTGATTGGCCGGCGGGACCACGTGATGCGGAGCGATACACCCCGCATCACGTTGTCCCGCCGGCCAATCAGCGGCCGCCAGTGCAGTGCATATTAAGTAGCCATGTGCGCGGCTACTGTAGAGGCATCTCCCCGCCTCCTCTCCGCCCCCCACTGAGCATGTGCAAACAGTCTAACGCGGCTAAAGCCGCTAGAACGCACAGCATGCTGCACTTTCACTACAACGTGCAGCGTTACATGTAACACAACCTGGGCAGTGTGAACAGCCCACTTGTGTTACATTGCTGTGCGTTGGGGGAGCGTTACAGGCTGCACTAACGTGCACCTGTAACGTCCCACTGTGAAAGCAGCATAAAAGCACTTGTGCAATAATTTCCTATTAGAGTGTTCACATGTGAACGTTTTGATTTTATTAAAATCGCAAACACGCTACATGTACCATTTTCTGAGCGTTTTTGCTCAATGGAAGGTATGGAGAAATCACAAAGGGCTTGAAAAAGCACTTTGAATTGTAATTTCCCCAGCACTTTTATGAACAAATAAATTGTATTTATTCATTTCCGGTTCAAAGAGTTCACTTCCTGAGTGACGACAGGAAGTAAAAATCTTAATCGCTCAGCAAAAGCGCTTACAAAAGCACTTTTCTAAAGGCAAAGCACAGGGAAAAGCGCTTTATAAATTCCTCAGTGCTTGTGAATCACTGAAATAACTGCATATAGGGCAGCACAGTGAAATAGTGGTAGCTTTCTTGCCTTGTTCATTAGAGCCCCGGGTATGAATCTTAGCCAGTACACTTGCATGAAGTTGGCATGTTCTCCCTGTGTTTACATCCTCCCACACCCCAAAAACATACAAAGAAGTTAACTGGTTCCCCCCCAAAACTGGCCTAAGACTATGGGAGGCTCTTAAAACCATGACTATTGCAGGGATTGAACAGTAAGCTTCTTCGAGTACAATTAGTGACTAGGGATGATCAATGAGATGCAAATATTTCTGAGTTCATTCAGGATTATGCCAATTTGTATGAAAATCTATGCAGCTTGAAAATGGACCAATCAATTTAAACCTGGATGGGACTGGACTGGTGCATTTTTAATGTTATATAAAGAGGTTGGCGCTCAGGATACTCATACCCTCTCAGAGGTTAAAATACTCAGTACATAGTGAAAACAACAATTGGGATAAAACATTCCTCTGTAGTCCATATATCAATGTAAAAGTTAAAATGTCCAAGTGCTATGGCCCTAAATTTTCAACACGTTGCTGCTGGAGTTTTTCATGCCCCTGATGAGTCACTGTGTGACGAAATCGATAGGGCGGAGTCTGACGTGAAGGCGGAAGTGCAAGCGTGTGGGTGAGCGGCGGCGAGGAGGACACGTGTGGCGTTCCTGATCTCCGTACGCGCGGCGGAAGACGGGGGAATACGTTCAGACGAGCCTGCCAGCCTGGCCACCTTTGCGGGGGAGAGCCCGCTTGAACAACACTCTATGCGCTGTTTTAAGAGGATACATGTGAGTGCAATTGCTTGTTTTAAATAAATTAATTTTAGCAGTATTACACTATATGGAGTTTTTTTCATGAGGATGAATATGAAGGCTGGTTCCTTTGAAGAAGTGGTCTGGTGCTAACAGTGGAACTTTCTTGCTGGAGAGGTGGGGGACGACCCGGTAACGGTCCCAAGGCGCATATAGACCATTTGTTGGTCTAGGATAGCGGTGAGTGGACCACAAAGGGTGTTGGTGGAGGTCTGCTATTGTAATATCAGCCAGGAGTACAGTATTTGTGACATCTGGAAGAGGGAAAACTCCAGCAGCAACGTGTTGAAAATGTAGGGCCATAGCACTTGGACATTTTAACTTTTACTTGACACCACTAAACTCCTTATCCATGCCCTTGTCATCTCCCGCCTAGACTACTGCAATTCTCTTTTATCTGGCCTCCCCTCTAACCGTACTGACCCACTTAAATTGGTAATGAATGCGGCAGCCAGACTGATACATTCTTCTCACCGCAGTGCCTCTACAACTCCGCTCTGTAAAGCACTACACTGGCTCCCCATCAGCTTTAGGATCAATTTCAAAATCCTGTGCTTGGCCTACAAATCAGTGCACAAGACCTGCCCGACCTACATCTCTGATCTGGTCCACAGGCACATACCAGCCCGCCCCCTCCGATCCTCCAATGACCTGCGCCTAGTCGCACCACGCATAACTCAGTCACACGCACGATTGCAGGACTTCACCAGGGCTGCCCCTACTCTCTGGAACTCTCTCCCACCAGCCGTCAGACTCGCCCCCACCTTTAATACCTTCAAACAAGCTCTCAAGACTCACCTCTTCACGCTCGCATACCCCCCTACACCAGTATCATAATATGTTCTGTTAGACCCCCTCTCAAAAGACGCACCTATTGTCTCCACCCCACCCTTTAGATTGTAAGCCTCTGGCAGGGCCCTCCTCCCTAATGTATCCATCTTGATTATGCAATCTTACTCACAACCACCCTTCTTGTAGACTCGAACAGTCTCTATCTTGACCTATGACACTGTATTGTTATCAAATCATTTGCATGATCTTGTTTTGTTGTGAGTTTCCGTATGTTCTACATGTATGTTAACCCATTTATCTATTGTGCAGCGCTGCGTAATATGTTGGCGCTTTATAAATACAATAAATAATAAATAAAAAATAATATATGGACTACAGAGGAATGTTTTATCCCAATTGTTGTTTTCACTATGTACTGAGTATTTTAACCTCTGAGAGGGTATGAGTATCCTGAGCGCCAACCTCTTTATATAACATTATATTGCTTAAGAGGAGGGGAACGGGATAGATGCTAAAGCCTTGACAAAATCTATATGTTATGTTTGTTTGCCTAAAATTAGCTGTGAGCGCTTACCTCTTGTGGATACACATGGTGCATTTTTAAGCTGCATATATTTGGATAAACATTTACATATTCCTGCATGAAATTTGCATAGTGCCGCCCCCACTCAGTACCGTACTCCATACTGGACAGGAAGTACATCACTGAGATTCCCATTGGTCAGCGCATGCATGCTGCGGCACACCACTCTTCCATCGAGCACACTGCCTGTGTCGCCCATTGACTTGCATTTCTGCATAATGACTTGCATTCACTTGCATCTGCATCATGCAGCAACGAGCTGCAGACTTTGCTTCAGGAATGCGGCAGTTTGTATACTTCCAGTTTACTGCATTAAGTGTGCAAGACTTGCATTGCCCTTGGGGGTTGGGGGTCTGCAGGCCCCAAGTGTAAAAGGGGGCTAAAATAAGTACATAATAGTTGCATGAGGCGCTCTGACATCTAATAGTAAAACGTTTGTAGGAAAATGAAGACATTTGGCGTTGTATAGAGCCATTCTTGCTCAGTTATTTCTTGCCTCTCACTCTGTGTACGAATTATTTCAGTTCGTTGATATCAGAGTGTTGCAGTTAACGACAACTTTTAGGGAGCTAATTCTTGTGGAAAAAAAATTGTAAAATTTAAAACCCATAAATATAAAATGTACATTTCTTTAAGAGAAAATGCACTACAAATGCCCTTTTGCCATGTTGCTGTCACTTATACAGTGTAGTAAAAAACTGACCAACTTTGGAATAGTCCATCTCCTCATGGGAAATGCTCAATATTACCTTTATTCTTGACAAAAGCACTTCCTGTGAAGGCTCTATTTAACTCTTTAGCAGTTACATATAGTAAAACGATATGTGCGATGCAGGGATGATTTTGTTTTCTTTCTGATGCTGGGGAAGTGTGGCTTCCCTGGCTTGGCAGGGTATGCAGAGTGGCGCAGGGAGCTTTTCCAGTTACCTGTTCTGGGCAGCTGAATCGGCTTCTCCTCTTCTCCCCCCCCCCCCCCCCCCCGCCCTCGCAGCCCCTAACCCACTCCCCCCCCCCCCCCCCTTCTGGAGCTGCAATGCCGACATCCTCTTCTGAGTTGTGATCACGTGATATGACGTGATCGTAACTCAGTGGATGGTGTCTGCATTGCAGCGCCGCCTGGTGGTGGAAGAGGGGCTATGGTAGAATCTCTTACATATCTATCACCCAACCAAACTGATCACATGCTTCTCCATGAGTTCTAGACATGACCATCACTACTGACAACTTGTGATACAGAAGTCAATGAAGAAAACTAGATCTCTAACTATTCTCTTCTTCCTTTCCAGCCAACTCCATGATTTCTGGCGACTGGACTACTGGGAGGATGACTTACGGCGCAGGAGGCGTTTTGTACGCAATGCATTCGGTTCAACCCACTCAGATGCCCGGTTGAAATCCGCCATTGAGTACGGTCAGTAGATCACCCCCTGTTGTTCCTGTTCATTATAGTATATGATATTTGTGTGATCAGGATAATGTTTTCCTTACCACTTGGAACCAGTTTAGAAAGTTAGGAAACGAAAAATTCTCATCTCTTCACAGTATTTGATTAAGGAAAAAAAACACACATATTGTCCTCTTTCACTTTTCCTGAAGCAGATGTGCAGACGTGTGTGTCTGTTTGAAGTTCGGACACATGGAGATCAGCGTATGAAAGTTTGAAGTTGAAGCGTCCCTGTGTAAATGCGCATGTACTGCCGGTGCTATTTCTATTCCTCTGGATGATACTAATGAGTTGTATAATTTATGAGCTTGTCATGTGAAAAGGATTTGGTACAGTTTGATGTACTTTCAGCGTCTGGTGCAGGAATGTGATTAATAAAGGAGCAAGAGGCAGGGAGGGTTTCTTTTTCCTGGTAATTAATTCTCATTTATTTCTTTATTCAAAAGCGGTCTTTCTACATGTTTAAAATAAATGTCTCTACTTTTTTCCATGATTATTTTTCTTAGTGGTGTGCGGTTGTCAGCGAGCATTAGCAGGATGTGCGTTGACATCCTTGTTTCATTTTTGTAGCCTGTACAGGAGGATTCCTTAAAGTGTACCCGAGACGGATTACTGGGCGCAAATGGGGACATAGAGGCTTGTTGCCATCTACAGGACACGCCTCTGTTTCACCTCTGCGCTGCTCTCTGTGCCTCTTGCAGCCCCCCCTGGATTCCACCGGCAAGGAGCTTGTTGGCAATCCTAGAGGGGAAGGGGTGTCCTTAAAGTGAACCTCCGGACTAAAAATCGACTCAGCAGCACTGAAAAGGCCTGGTGTTTCTTTAACAGTTTCACAGCATCAGAACTTTGTTTCTCTTATACAAGCCTCAGTTTTAGCTGCACAGAAGAAAACTGCCCGGGCTTTTTTCCCCTGATTACATTTTGAATTTGACATTTGAAGCCTAGCGCATGCAGCTGGGAGGGGTTATCAGGACACAGGACAGTTGGAACTGTGTCTCCTGCTCCTTGTCACCTCCTTTCAACCAAAAAGATGGCTGCCCCTATGACAAAGATGGCAGCCCGCATGAATCACAAACATTTGCCTGTTCTTTTAAAACAGGGTGGGTAAAACGTTATATTACCTATCTATTCTAATTAACATAACTAATGTAACTTAATGACAGTATGTTTGTTTAGGCTGAAGTTCCCCTTTAACAGGAGAGGCACTCCTGCATAATGCCCCTTCCCCTCCCCTCAGGCCATCCCACTGGTTCTCCTCGCTCCCTCAGGCCATCCTACTAGCCCTCCCCCATCCCCTCAGGCCATCCCACTGGTTCTCCTCGCCCCCTTGGGCCATAATATTAGCTCTCCTCCACCCTCTCAGGCCATCCTACTGGTTCTCCCCCGCCTTTCACCTGCCTCCTTTCCCTCCTCCTCTCCCTCCTCTGTGTGCTCTCTACACACAGAGCTGTATTTGCAGCATCATGACCACGGGGTAACAAAAGTTAAACCTCTTGCTAGTGGACAAACGGAGCTCATTCTTCTCAGGGAGGAACGCTGCTTCTAGTAAGTATGTTTATTTAACTGAAATGTTCTGCCTTGGGTTCTCTTTAAGCCCCCTTTTACAGTTGCACAGTTGCGTTTGCCAAAAACGCTGCATCCCGTCGCATGAGTAGTTAACGCCCTATGAGGTTATCACATTGAATGTGGTTCAACACCTCACGTCTAACTGTGCATCGTGTGTGGTGAGGCATACTTTCATTGGCATTTTACCACTCGTCATTTTACCATTTTACCACTCGACAAAGGACACTATCAAAAGCGCGGAGAGTCCATTGTGCAGGAACCTAGATAAATTGTCACACAGCTTGATCCATCTGATAATTGGTTCATTGACAGCATGAGCTGCCGACAGCTGCCTATAGCAACCAGTCAGATTGGCTGGACTGAAAGAGGGACCGTTGCCTATAGCAACCAGTCAGGTTGGCTGGAAGAAAAAAGGGACAGCTGCCTATAGCAACCAGTCAGGTTGGCTGGAACAAAAAAGGGACTGTTGCCTATAGCAACCAGTTAGGTTGGCTGAAACAAAAAAGGGACAGCTTCCTATAGCAACCAGTCAGGTTAACTTAAAAAGATTTGCACTCACTAGCTGCAAATAGAAAAACAGAGGAGCGCTTCGGTAGTGTAATAAAGCTTTATTGCATTATTTGAGCGCACCCCCCAATCTTCTGTTTTCTTACAGCCAGGTTGGTGAAGCAGCATGGAGTGTATATCAACCCACAGTTCCCACAGCTCCAGCAACCCCCTGTTCATCCTTTCAGTCACTAGTTGCCCTGGGTAGCTGCATCACTTTTACTCCAGTTTCCTGTGCTCTGGTCTTGATAAATCAGAAAAGAGCTGCTAGTGAGCCAGGCCTTAGTCCTTTTATCTGTGCTTGCAGAGCATTGGTAGTGGACCATGCATAAGAATCACTGAGTTATGCAATGGCCTGAATTCTGGTAGGCTTAGGCCCTTTTTACACATAAACAGTTGCTCTCGGTTATAACTGAAAGAAAACTGATTTTCAAAGTAATGCCCATGTTTTCCTATGGCACCTTTCACACTTAAAGAGACACTGAAGCGAAAAAAAAATATGATATAGTGAATTGGTTGTGTACTATGAATAATTACTAGAAGATTAGCAGCAAAGAAAATATTCTCATACTTTTATTTTCAGGTATATAGTGTTTTTTCTAACATTGCATCATTCTATAATATGTGCAGATTACACAACACTCAGCATTCAAAATGAGTCTTTCAGAGCAGTCTGTGAACTAATGACCTCTCCTCTAGCAGAGAAAAAGTAAACAGTTCACTTACAGTTGAGATAATAAAAGTCAGATAACAGCCCTCTTCACGACTAACTTAGTCGGAGAGCTTAATGGCTTGTTTGCATAGAGATAACAACTGGAGTTTCTCAACTCTTCCTGTACTGGAAACAATTAAGGCCCATACACACGTCGGATTTCCGCGAACGACAGGTCGTTTGAACGTCCCGTCGTTCCGTCGTTCGCCCGCTAAATCGGCGTGTGTACAGGCTGTCGTTCGCTTGATAAGGGTGAGTTTGAGCGATCCGCCGGGCGAAACTCGCCCTTATCAAGCGAACGACAGCTTGTACACATGCCCGATTTAGCGGGCGAACGACGGGACGTTCAAACGACCCGTCCGCGGAAATCCGACGTGTGTATGGGCCTTCAGACTGATGTATCTGATCTTAATGTTTTATTTCTTAGCTGTACTACACATACAAATCATAATATCATAATTTTTTTTTCGCTTCAGTGCCTTTTTAATGCGTTTTAACTGAAAGCCTCTTCCCAATGCACTGCTATGGAAAAAAAAACGCATACTAATGCACACCAACTGATTAAGTTGAAATGAGGCCTTAGCATCCGTTTTACCGCATACACGGTATTTTACTGCATGCGGTAAAAGCAGTTTGCTATTCTGTTAGATTTTAGTCATAATTTACCGCATGCGATAAAATTAGGTCATAAATTGTGCAGTATTTTGCGATATTTTACTGAAAATCTGAATTCTCTTGGAAATTTGGGGGCATGTTGGTACATAGTTTACCGATCAGTTTAAGACCTGCCTGTACCTGGCTGTAAAGTCAATTTGTATACATTTGTGGAGTTCCTATTCCTGTTTTAGAATAAAATAGAAAAGAATAGTAAAATAAAATGCTTACCACTGAAAGCCCGCACTATCCCAAACGTTTTTTACTGCATTTTACTGCATTTTTGGAAATTCGGGGAGAATCTTTCAGAATTGCTAAAAAAAGGAAAATACAGACAATATTTACTGCACATAGCTACCAGAATTGAAGCCATTGTGTGACCTTGCAAATGGCAGCCTATTTCTTACTCAGGTAAATGGCTCGGCTCACATATAGCTTGGGGTTTTCTGTGAGGTACGAGGCACCAGAGAATCATAGTTAAGCCCACAAAATGGCTTTCCCTGCAGCCTGCTTTGAGATGGTGACAAATGCACTTTAACGTAATGGCCGCATTATTGTCTCATAAACCTGCATAAGACATTATATCCGCATATTTATTTTTACTTGCTTGTCAGATATCACTTAGTTTGTATACAAACGGTTCTGAAATATTAACGTGCGAAGGCGACGTTGGCAATCTCCGCTGTGGCACTGATTAAAGGCGTCAGCTTAAGTAAGTCTGATAGTGCATTTCAGGAGAGAGAAGCCAGCCCCAGTCTAGCACAAACACACAGCACGGATGACAGAATTAATCAGTTCTTCTTTGTCTGGTGCTGGAAAGGTAGGACGGGGATTGCAGCTGACAGGATTTCCAGAGTGCAGCTTTGTGTCTCCTGGCTGCTTTATGACCTTGAGAAATAATTCCTCTACCTTGCCTTCACTGTAGACCTAAATCAGTATTGATGGTGCATTCCTGAAAGTGTGCTGATACAGTCTACTGTATACAATACATCAGCAATGTGTCTAACCAAGCATGGCGTCCTGTGATTTACCTGTGGTGGTGCCTTTTTCTTTTTGTATGAGCAGTACAGAATAAACCAGCTATTTTTATTCTATTAAGGTGGCCGTACACTGGTCAGTTTTTTACTTTGATTATTATAACCGATAAATGAATTGAAAGGGTGCTTATTTTGTGATCGAAAATAGCCTCCGATCGATTACAGGTGGAAAAATGGAACAAAAAAATCGACCCTAGTGTATGGGTAAAATATCAATTCATGTTTGATTGATTCGTTTATTTTGAATCGATTCTATGAATCAATAGGTCAATCAATCATCCTATAATCGACCAGTGTAAAAATTGTTAAAATTGAAAAGATATACAGTATAACATTGAAAAGAAATACAGTATAGTCTCGCTTTAGTAAACTGCAAGGGACCAGGATTTACTATATTAGAAATTGTCCTAGAAATGGCCCAGCATGCCCTGGTACATTCCTTGCTGCAACGGACCAACTCTGTCCTCCCATTGCAGGTACAGTACAAGCACTTGCTTATTTGGTGGACTACAAGTTTAAGCATATCTTAGGGCTGTATAGCCAGGCTGCTCAAATTGCTGGTACAGTATCCAGGGCACCTTAAAAATTGCAGCAGTCACTGAATAGTGAGCCACTCGCTTCCTGTTAGTGACTCTGATACCTCCGCAGGAGACACTTGCAGCATGTATCCTCCTAAATTTTCTGCTCACGCTTGGGCCAGTCATGAAGTGATCTTCAAAATGTAGCCAATCATCTGCATCTTTCCTCTCCACTCTCCTTAGTTTTGCAGCAAGTAGGCCCGCTCTGATCTGCACTTCAAGTGAAAGTAGCCTGTACTGCCCTCCACACACTACCAGGAGTGTCATTGCTAAGAAGGGAAGAGATATTCAGTAGTGGGTACAATCCTGTGAGAGAACTGTGATGATACTTCCATTGGTGATTGCTAAGTGGAAGTGGTAACGCTGCATCCTCTTTTGTTTACGTTCACATTATTCCTCATTTTTCCCAGGGCCAGGCTACTTATTTGTACAGTACTGTACATCCAGCGCCGGTGCCATTCTTCTGGTCTTACAAATGTTATCAGGCATCAATAACACCCAGTGGCGTAGCTAAGGAGCAGTGGGCCCCGATGCAAGTTTTACAATGGGCCCCCCCCCCCCCCCCAAGCACTATATACGTAACAATTGATACGGCACACCAAAACCTGCCATGGGCAACTACAGTATCAGAGGTGCAAGAAAAGGATGGGAAACAGTTTAAGGATTACCAGTATTCAAAGTATCTATAGAAATGATTATTATGAGCACAGGACCAATAGAGAGCTAATACTGTAGTTGAGGGAGGGCCCTTTGGGGCTCCTCTGGCCCAAGGGCCCCGATGCGGTCGCTACCTCTGCAACCCCTATTGCTACGCCCCTGATAACACCCCTGCAGCCAGCCTGAAGAGAGCAGCAGATGATGGGTTTCACACTGACATATGACGCATACTTCGCCCACTATATCCAGAGTCAGCATCACGTAGGGGCCAAAAAATGTGTTAACTATAACAGAAGTTTTATTATCGGAGTTTACTATACCAGGCGTTGCTCCTATAGACTTAAAATGGAGATTGGCCAGGACCTGGAGAGGTAGTTTACTATACCCAAATGTTTACTATACCAGAGTTTATTATAACCAGATTATACTGTATGATTTTAGTCATTACATATTATTTTTAAAGATCTAGTTAAGATGATTTTTTAAATCTACCAGTACTTTATGAAAATTAAAACATTAAAAAAGTGCACTTAAAATGTATATTTCAAAATTTGCTTTGTGTCTGTAATACAAAAATGTACCATTCATGCTGCAAGTTTTCCATTTAGACCCTCCCCTATATAGTTGGCTGCTCATCTGTCCAAAGGATGGGTGGAGTGTTAGTTGATGGGGAAACGCGGCTTCAGTTGGGATCACAGTTGGCCCTGGACCTCATATTATCACACCAGTGGCGTAGCTAGAGAGCTGTGGGCCCCAATGCAAGTTTTACAACGGGGCCCTCCAAGCACTCTATACATAACGTGATACGTCGCACCAAAACCTGCCAATGGCAACTGCAGTGTCAGAGGTGCAGGGAGGGGATGGGGAACAGTTTGTTAATGATTACCTCAATTCAAAGTATCTATAGAAGTGATTATTACAAGCACAGGGCCAATATGGAGCTATTACTGTAGTTGAGGGAGGGCCTCTCGGGGCCCCTCTGTCCCAAGGGCCCCGTTGAGGCCACAACCTTTGCAACCCCTATTGCTATGTTCCTGCTCATCACTGGAAGGAAGTGGCTAGGTTTTCTCTAGGGTGGAGGAAGTCAGGCTGCTATTTTTTGTTTTACAATTTGTGGATGTAATAAATGGCAAATGTATGGCTAGTGCCATTTATCTGTCTTCTGGATTCAAAAGCAAGCTGAAAAAAGCAATTTAGAATTAATGTAGTTTTCGCTATAGAACAGTCAAAAACGAGCTCTTTCATTACAGCGCAGGAGATTTGGGCCGCCGCCACCATAGGCTGTAATAGAAATTACAGCTATAGCAGCGCACACAGAGTAACTCCGGCACCGTAAGAAGACGGAGCTGAAGTTACTTTTAAAACACAATAATTCGGCTTCCAGCAATTGCTGGAAGCTGAATTATTTCATCTCCCACCATCCATGGCGGCCTGGAGGAGGAATAGTAATTAGCGCGGCCGGGACTTGTGCAGCAGCAGGATCAGCCATATACCGGCTGTATTCTGTGCCTAAGTCTCCCAGCGCCGATTGTATATGTATCCGTCAAAAAGGAACACTGGTGAAGGAGGAAGAGGCGCCCAGAGCAGATAAAATACGTAAAAAAAAAAATGAAAAAAAGTGGGGTGGCTTACCTCAATGAAGACAAATTCACGTATTAATAGAATTTTATTGCACTGGCAACACGCTTCGTGGGTGCATACCCACTTCCTCAAGCCAAATAGCAGTGCCTAATAGTGCTTGTAGCCACAAATAAGGTGCCTCTCTACCTTCACCCTCCTTTTGGAGGGGGATCAACCCTCTTTGACCAATTTAGGTCATTTGAGGTTTGCTTTTTATCAAGAGTGCGTCCATCACCAGCTCTGTCTGGTCACCCGAGTGGAGTCGGGGTTATACATTTCCACCTGCTTCTAGTGGTCGGTTGCCCTTCTGCAACCCACCTTTGTGAGTATAATACATTCGCATATTTTACATACTTCTGGTACTGTGACATACTGCACCATTTGGGCTCCTGTTGTCTCTGTTTTCTTTCTGCAGGGTGCAATTTTTATTATCCCTACTTTTTGTCCACTGGTGAAGGAGCTCAAGGTGCCCTCTGTGTGCAGAACTAAGTTTTCTAAGTTGTGGAAGTGAAGTTTATGTACAGGTGTTGCTGGAACTTAAGCAGGGGGCCTGTGCCTGCTGCATTGGATTTTAGATGTCATTTTGCCTTCTTATAACATCTTGAATATGCAAATCATCTTTTTATGCCCTTGAAAGCCAGGTAACACATCCAGAACTGCTGATGTATAGCAAGCCTATAGCTAAAGAGTTGCACCAATCCTACATGCAGACAGCCTGTGTTGGACTTATTGTTCCACATCAGTGCATGGCATGGATTGATATGGCTGTATGGGAGAGGGCTTGGACCAGTAGTAAGGAATACCCAGAGAGCTCATGGTGACCCAGAACCTCCTGGAAGGTATAAAGGGCTACAATAGACCAAAAAGCCCTCTATTGCAGATCAATGTTAAATGTAATTTTGCCTTCTTAAAACAGAAGGTATTTGCTATAATTCAGTTTTAAGTAACTTGTGTTTTGGGGATTTGTATTTTAAAGCATTTCTTGTTGAAACTGAGCACAATGTTCAAGAACAATCTTTGGCTACTCCCTTCTCAACAAGCATGATTGGCATTAATATTCTGTACATACCTACCTATTGCAACCCCCCCCCATTCCTTTAGATTGCAAGCTCACAAGGGCAGGGGCTCTCTCACCCTTTTGTGTCTTGGAATTAGTTATTCATTTTGTATCTTGCATTCTGTTATGCATTTTTATCATCATGCTACATTTGTCACTGCACTTGGCAACGTGTGTACAACGCTGTTTGAATGACGTACTTGTTTTGAATGCAGCCACGTCGTGCAGCTTGTCGTTTTGCTTGCACACACAGCATGTGATTGAATTGGTCGTTCAGTTGATCGGTGGTCAGAAAGTACAAGTCCTGTAGATGGTTTGTCGTGGTGTTGGTTGTGCACTATGTTAGACATGTGTACGTACCTTAAAGTGGTCTGAAAGCCAGCATTTCTACTTTGCTCTAAAAGATTATTCACAGCTTGAAAACCACTATTCCAGATTTTTTTTTTTTTAGCAGAACATTACTGAAATGGTTAAACAAAGTACTTTGTCCTGCTATTCATCTTCAAATCCGCATCCAAACTGGAGATAACAGTATCTGTTTACATTCCAATGTTTGGAAGAACAAAGAGAAATCGAGAGCCCGATATGGTGTAGTATTGTTAAGTTAGTTGTGGTTAAAAGCAAAATATTTAGATATACTCACAAACATGGGTTACCCATAGGCAACCACTTCAAGTGCAGGTGGGGAGTATTAGAACCTGACCCCACTCAGGTTTTTAAGATGTCGCTCTCTGTAGATAGGAAACGGGGTAGCACCCCTCCACCGAGGGTGGACTCAAAATTTCAGCAAGGCTTGGTGTACAGAGGCGCCAGAGTAGAATAAAAACGTTTAAAAACCGTCTAAAAGAGGGGGATGTTCAGGTGGACTTACCTCCCTCAAAAATATAAAACTCAATTGAGTCACAATATATCAATACAAAAATATTTTATTAATTGAGTTTTATATTTTTGAGGGAGGTAAGTCCTTCTGAACATCCCCCTCGTTTAGACGGTTTTTAAACGTTTTTATTCTACTCTGGCACCTCTGTACACCAAGCCTTGCTGAAACATTCCAATGTTGTTACAATGTGTGTAAACACAGTGTAACAAGTGAAAAGGATCTCTCTGTGAAGCTCTCTGTGCTTCAGCCACAGACACAGTTCAGAATAGCTCATTAGAAGATGTTAATATACAATAAAAATCAGTTTAAATAAAATGCAATGACAGCTTTTAGGGCAAGATAAACTACACTTTGGAAACTTGTAATTTGTAAATAGACAATATTACTTATGCACAAAAGCAAATATGATAATTGTAGGAGTAATAAAAAGTAGAAAAACACATTTCTATTGAATGTTATGTCGGAGTTTCAGACCACTTTAAGTTTTACTGGCTTAACTAAGTGACTGGGGTACTCTAAGTAGCACCCAAGGGGGCCAGAAGCTAAGATACCTGTGCTATTTGCAACAAGGGTTCTTGCACAAAATCTTCCAGCTTTCACTGGGGCCTTTCCTGGCCAGAGTGCCATCAGACTAGAGATCAGAAAAGCAGGCTGCATTTCTGCCGCAGAGAAATGGGTAAATATTGTCCTTTCTTTTCACAAGAGCTGTAAGGTTCCCACCTCAAACATTTTTCATTGACATGCTCTAAAAAGGCTGACGTACAATTGGTAGTAACATTTGATTTATTTTGATGATTGGTGCTCCTAAAATACAGATAAAAACGACTATTTATCCACATCACCGTAACACATAAAATATAACAGCACAGAGAAGTATTTAAGAAAAGACAAATGCTCCTTAGAGCACGTTAACTTTATATATAGATATTTAGTAAGTCATTTAAAAAGTATTTTCCTTGAGATCAGCGATTTTCTGGCAGTAAATCATCATTCGTTAAACTATTATGATCCCTCTAATGTGCTTTCAGGATGCATATAAAAGTCCAAGTCACCAGTTTCAGCATATTTTAACTTATGGGTAAGTAAGTCACGTCAGGTCTGCGCCCCGGCAATGCAGGCTGCATAATTGAAGCACAATGCGCTCTTATTAGCGGTCCTGTCAGTGGAAGGAATACTCCATTACCCGAGCTTTCTCTAATAACCTTCCCTGTGTTACGCTGAGGTAACTCCCATCATCAGAGAATATTGTCAGCCTTCCCGGCCTGGGCAAGCATGAAATGAAAAGCTTGTTTATATTGATCTATTTTTTCCTTCAGTGTGTCCTTGGCGCTTTTTCTTCTGTGATCAACAACTCCTGAGTTTCTGCCTCCAGTTTCCTATTGATGAATCCAGGACCTTCACCGCAGTAACTACACTCTTCATTATCCCAGTAATAGGCCAGGTTCTAATTACCTGCTAGTTACAAAACCAATTTGCTCATTGTCACACTTCGAATTCTGCTAACATAAATAGCTTGTAGCTTTAACAATGTAAAACTTTTTTTTAAAGGAGACTTGTTTTCATCACTAAAAAGTTAGAGAAACAGACCCTGAGCAACACTGCAGGAAATGGGAGGGGACTGCAGAGTGACGCACTAAATGGGGGGCCTGAGAGGGGTGGAATCTTTGGTGCCACCATAGGCGAAGATAGATATATTCTTAACAGAAGGAAACGTTGGTGCGGGGTCTCCATGCTCTGCAAACTGCAGCTATGAATATCCGGGGGTTGCACGGGGGGAGGGAGGGGGTGATGGGGTGTTAGCACTTAAGGTTAGGTGTCAGGAAGGGGGTTTTAATGTGGGGGGCATCAGGGGGGTGCAGGCAGCTTGTTGAGAGACATGATATTGGGAAGGGAAACTCCTCTGAAAGAAAATGCATTTCCTGAATGTCCACTTAGGCTAGGTCCACACTTGTCCGTAAGGAAATAAAAAACCTCTGTTTTTCCTGTTTTATATATACTGGTATTTGTGGCATACTTTCCAGTGCATGGAAACATATCCCAGCCTTGCGCCATGGGGGGGGCTGCCGAACTGGATGGGAAAGCAGCCAGGACGTCCCTGTCCCCGCTCCCCCTCCAGCACTTTAAATGAAGTAAGAAAACATTAAAAATGACAGATGGAGAATGTCTCATCTCCTGTTTACTCACAAAGCAAAATATACTTTTAATACTACATACAAACATCCTCCGGCTCTTTACTCTCCATTCTGTCCGTAAGTCGGCTGATGCTGACCTGATGCACTGTTTTTGGTGCGGCCCAAAGGTAGATTTTTGGGTTAGAATTATTGAGCTGGAAAATGTATTACGTGGAAAGCAGATAATGAAACAAAAATGTTTGTTTAATCATTTTGTTCCTCAAGATAGGGATTACAAGAAGCAGTTTCCCCTATATCAAATTATTTTGTTGACAGCAAGAAGGGATATTTTTGGTCAATTGCTCAAGCCCCAGCCACCACCCATCCACTCCCTTGAAGAAGAGTAAGGGGCCTTTTTTAAACTGGAACTTCTTTCTACTTGTATTCTGTAGGGATTCACGAAAGAGGAGATCAAAAACCTCATGGCGATTTCTCACCACCTGGTATGTTGTGGAGCAACAGGCAGGTACATTGGGTCCTTTACAGGGGAAAGAGGAGAGGCAGTTCCAGGGTGCTTGTTTTCTAGTTATCTGGCTATTCCAGAATTAGGACGAGATGACGGTAATGGAGTCATCCTAGCACAGAAGTATTTTGGGAGAGAGATGGCGTGAGGGGAGGCAAGTTCGTTGATTAAAAATGAGATGTTATGATGATATTGTTCACGAAAATATAATCAAGCTTTTTGTACTGGAGAAGAAGAAAAAAAAAATCAATAAAAAAAAGTAAAAAAAAAAAAAATTAAAGTAAGGGCTCATTTCCACTATCGCGAATCCGCATGCGTCCAACGCATGTGGATTCGCACATGGTATGCAAGTGAATGGGCCTGTTTCCACTGTTGCGTTGGTGATGTGCGTTTTTTTGAGCGGTGAAAAAACGCACAAAAGAGCCAACGAATTCGCCTAAAGAGTGGAATGCATGCGAATCGCATGCAATGTATTTAATAGGGAAATCGCATGCATTTCCCCATGCGTTTTTTGACGCGAATTTGCATGCGAATTCGCATAGGTACCGATGTAAATTCACACAGGCAGTGACATGGTTAAAATCGCATATACCCTCACCTATGCGAATTCTCTGCAAAAAACGCATGGAGAATCGCATCCGCATGCGATTTCATCAGCGGTGGAATCCAGGCGATTCCGCACCGCAATAGTGGAAACGAGCCCTAAAAGAATAAGTGATGTATGTGCAGCCAGAGAGAGAGACCAGCACTCTCTGGTGATACTCACTGGGGGACTCTCTTGGGAAATGTCTTTCTCAGGGCTGGATTTGCCATAAGATACTGTAGGGACGTGCCTACAGGCGCCTGATGATGGAAAGGCGGCTCACTCCCCTCCCCGAGCACCTCCCTCCCTCCTTCCCTATGCAGAGTCCCAAGCTGAGTATAAATGCGAGATTACTCACCCAGCTCTAAGCATTCCACTGACAAGATCTCCCTTCAGGCAGGAGTACCTCTAGCTACTTAATTCGGAGGTTCCTCTAGCTACCTAATACTTGGGGGCACCTCTAGCTTCTAAATATTGAGGGTACCTCTGGATAACTTATACTAAGGGACATCTGTAGCTACCTATGATGGGCAGGGGAAGTAAGGAAGACGTAACACCTGGACCAGCCAGCACACTTGCAGTGCAGTTTGGTGGGGGTTTGTAGGTTCATGGAGGGTGAAGTCTAAGGTGCCAGGACATTTGTGCCTATAGGCTCCTGGTCTTTCTTAGTCACTGTTCCTACCAACCATTGTCTTCTCCTAAAGATTAAGATAGTTTTCACTGGTGAACGATCAGCAGAGAGGCGGGTACTATATCTGGCAGCAGACAAACCAAATGGCATGTGGGGACTCAGGCACAGAGACCGGTCACTGGGCGTTTCACACACTTGCTCTTGTTTATGGCACAGTCTGTTGGTGGGGTTTCTTCCTGATGTCTTAGTGATTTACATGGATGTAAGTGCTCTTTCTTGAAATAAATGTGGCCGCTTATAGTTCTCTCTTCACTAGGTGAATTTATGTTTGTAAGTTATTATATAGTATTTATATTGTGCCGACATCTTCTGCAGCACTGTATAGAGCATATTGTCTTGGCACTTAACTGTCCCTCAGAGGAGCTCACAATCTAATCCATACCATTGTCATGTGTCTATGTATGTATAGATCGTGTAGTGTATGTATTGTAGTCTAGGGCCAATTAAGGGGGAAACCATTTAACTTATCTGTATGTTTTTGGGATGTGGGAGGAAACCGAGAGCACCAACCACTACTCCACCGTGCTTCACAGTTCACTTCTACTTTTTACAGAATGTTTTGGCTGACCTTCCGTTTTCAGATCTCCAGTCCAGGAATAAAATAATTAGTTGAATCTGTGACCTGCTGATTTTACTGTATAGACAGATGAACGAAGAGGTTTTATTTTTTTGGTAGTATCTGAAATGTGACCTTTTGTAGCTATGCCATGATCCTGGTTAGTAAAGGATGTTTATGTGCTTATGACCCATTAATGTTATCCCTGGCTATGGTATCTCGGAGAGCATGTCATCCACACCATTCTGCCGCTTTCTCCATGTTTTACGGACTACACAAAGTGATGCTTTACAAAGGAGGTGACATCAGCAAATGCATCTGCTGCAAAGTCCTGTAGGAGGTGCGCCCATAACAAATGCATATCTAGCACAATATTCTCACATCTTGAATGAATTGTCCATTTGTAAAGTGGTGATGATGATGATGGCAGACCCTTCTGTATACTTATATATACTACTAGAAATATCATCCTTCAAAAAGAAGAGAAAGGGGAGAAGTTGCCTTGAAGTGCATTTCCAGATGTTTGGAAACATTAGGATTTCCAGTCAGTACATTTAGGTAACACTGTGATAAGGTTAACTTTCCATCCTGCCAGCTTCTCTTGGAGATGAAAGCCAGCTTTCCACATAGATTGCCTTATCGGTGGTTCAGCGTGGGGCAGCGGGCTTTGCAGTAACAAATACGCCTGAGAGGTTTTGCTTTGTGAAGGATAAAAAAACTCTGTATATACAGTTACTTACAGCTGCTTTCAGTAATTATTCTTACTGGTATTCTTCTAAAAGGGGTCCTCATATTTGACAAGTTAGAATGAGGTACTATGGTGGGTAAGGGAATCGCATTGTTACATGGCAGGTCTGAAATTCCAGGTTTCATTATCAACCATGGGAATATCAGCAAAGCGTTTTTGTTTCCTTCATGGACTCTGGTTTGCTCCCAGAATCCAAAAACATACTGAGAAGTGAATTGTCTGTCCAGAGCAGGGGCATAACTACAGAGGAGCAACCCCTGCGACTGCAGGAGGGCCCTGAGCTGTAAAAGGGTCACAAATACTACTTCATGATGAATAAGGGGTCCATTCTACAGATCAGGGGTTTTTGTGGCCATACTTATAGGTGTGAAGATTACGATGTCCACGCATGCTTTATGACCATTGCAAGATGGGCCCACAGGCTGTGAGGGTTACCAGATGTGCGTAAGGGAAATGGTGTTAACATGGGGGGGGGGGCATCCGTTTTTTGTTGGGGAGCCCCATGATTTGTAGTCATGCCCCTGGTCCAGAGCCTTCAAAAGAAAAAAAAATTGTTCCCTGAATATTGCTGGACATTACATTATAAGCCTTGTGAGACAGTTACGGTTTGTATACCAGCAAAAATCTGGTTAGACAATTGCATAGTTACATAGTTATTTTGGTTGAAAAAAGACATACGTCCATCGAGTTCAACCAGTATAAAGTACAACACCAGCCTGCTCTCTCACATATCCCTGTTGATCCAGAGGAAGGTGAAATAACCCTTACAAGGCATGGTCCAATTAGCCCCTAAAGGGAAAAATTCCTTCCCGACTCCAGATGACAATCAGATAAAATCCCTGGATCAACATCATTAGGCATTACCTAGTAATTGTAGCCATGGATGTCTTTCAACGCAAGGAAAGCATCTAAGCCCCCTTTAAATGCAGGTATAGAGTTTGCCATAAGGACTTCCTGTGGCAATGCATTCCACATCTTAATCACTCTTACTGTAAAGAACCCTTTCCTAAATAAATGGCTAAAACGTTTTTCCTCCATGCGCAGATCATGTCCTCTAGTCCTTTAAGAAGGCCTAGGGACAAAAAGCTCATCCGCCAAGCTATTATATTGCCCTCTGATGTATTTATACATGTTAATTAGATCCCCTCTAAGGCGTCTTTTCTCTAGACTAAATAAACCCAGTTTATCTAACCTTTCTTGATAAGTGAGACCTGTTGTAGAGGTCTGTCCGAAAATCTATCCTGCAACATCAGTTTAGTAATCTAGTTTTCCAGATCACTAAAGGTCAGCAAAGTCTCGCTCACACATACGAGGACTGACATCAGAGAGGAAACAGAACTTAATCCCTCAGGTGACAGTGCAAGGTCAAGGGTGTACAGACATGTCACTAGCCTCCATGCATTCTGTTGCGACAAAGGAGAAGGCTGATAGTTGGCCAAGGCACTGAGGGAGGTTGGGAACTGCTGTGCACATAGTAGATTCTCAGTAGAGTTGGCTCCGACCATCCGCCTTGGCTTGTAACTGTCTGGCGTGTGTACAAGGCTCATATAAAGTTAGGAGGACAGAAGTATTTTGAGAAACCACAATGATATTGATAATTCCCAAAAATCAGTATCCAACTTTATTATATCAAAAATACTTTTCAATAAAAAAAAATCTTTGTCAGTTACTAAATGAATCTTCAGAGACGTACATTTATAAATTCACTCTCTCAAGATTATAGACTTGACAATTTCAGAAACTGTACCAGGCTTATATTAATGACAACGTAACTATACCTACAGTGTGCAACCTAACATTGGCGTAGCTAAGGAGCTGTGGGCCCCGATGCAAGTTTTACATTGGGGCCCCCCAAGCACACTATACATAACAATTGATAAGGCGCACCAAAACCTGCCAATGGCAACCACAGTGTCAGAGGTGCAAGAAGGGGATGGGGAACAGCTTGTTAATGATTACCACTATTCAAAGTATCTATAGAAGTGATTATTATGAGCGCAGGACCAATAGAGAGCTAATACTGAAGTTCAGGGAGGGCCCTTCGGGGGCCCCTCTGGCCCAAGGGCCCAATGTGCACAGCCTCTGCACAACCTAATGCTACGCCCCTGCAGCCTAATATTCCAGCCTTCCCCATGGCCCATATGCAATTACCGGTTTCTCCTGAGTTACCTCCTAAGAGATCATTTTCATCTTCTCTTTAAAATAACGTTTCGGCATTTTACAATTGAAAAAGTACCCAAAGGTAGGTGAAAAAGTACTATCAAAATAATTTTGAGTATTTTCTTGCTTGCTGTTGGTTTAAAAGGCATTTTATCGACCAGTATGAACATATCTAGGAGAAATCTCAAGAGAAAAGGGGAATTGCGTATGGGCCCAAAAACGTTTGACTAATGGGGGAGGTTGATTTTCCTGTAAGCTGTTCTAAATCCAGTTTGGTAAATAATCCAGCTCATGTATTGGTAGTCTTAGTTATACTTTTATTTTAGTACCCCTGTTACGCTATCAGAGGAGCGACTTATGCCTGCTGGTATTTTTATGCTGCGTCTCGGAGTTTACAGGGTTATAAAGCTGGACGGCTAAAGAAAGCAAAGTTCCTGTGTGTAACTGGCGTTTGATTTGTAGAGTGTTAAAACGGTTTTGTGGGAGGACAGTCTTTACAAGCCATGTAATGAGAGCGCTCTGGGGAGACCTCATTCCTCCTGTGCTGCTTATATTGATTAATGTGACCTTAATTCATAAAAGATCCTCCAGTCAGGCCGTTCATTTAGATAAACGTTTGTTTCATACCTCAGAAAAACAGCCTGGGCTCTTTCTACGCTGCCTAAAAATCAATTTCACTGAGATAAACTGCGTTTGAGTGAAACAGATTTATACACAAGAGCTGAGAGAGCATGTATAGCTTATTCATTATTTAGTAATAATAATATGAGTGATAATAGGGGAGAAATATTAATCAATAATGAACTGCATAGACTAGGATGTTTATTTATGGATGGATGCAATATCTTAAAGAGACTCTGTAACAAAATGTTGAGCCTTATTTCTTCTATCCTATAAGTTCCTATGCCTGTTCTAATGTGCTCTGGCACACTGCAGCCTTTTCTAGTTGCACTGTCTCTGTAATAAATCTTATCTTCTTTCCTCTGTCGGGCTCAGGCTGGAATGTGCGGAATGTGCAGCACTGCTTGTGATAGGCAGAAGCTTTACACACCCTCTCCAAGCTCTCCTCTCAGCCTACCACACTCTGGTTAGCAGCCATGACTTTTGTTTGTAAACACTGCCTAAAACTGGCAATTACAAGCCAGGATTGCAGAAGGGAGTGGCAGAAACAGCACAGAGGGGCCCAGGAGAACATATTGAATAGAATGGTATGCTTTTTATTGTAAGAATTTTAGAGTGCAGCTTCTCTTTAAAGGACCAATATCACACAAAAGCTTTACAATTTACAGTACATATAGCACAGTGGGATAGTGCTGGCTCCCCAGTTAAAATCCCAGCCAGGGTACTGTCTGCACAGAGTTTGTTTGCTCTTCTCATGTTGGTGTGGGTTTCCTCCGGGCATTCCAGTTTCCTCCTACATACAGATAAGCTCATTGGCTTCCCCCCAAAATTGGCCCTAGACTACTGCGATACGTACACTACACAATACATACATAGACATATGACTATGGTAGGGATTAGATTGTGAGCCCCTCTAAAGGAACACTTAAGCTACAAGTCAATATATATGAACAGCGCTGCAGAAGATGTTAGCACTAGATAAATAGTAAATAATAATAATATAAAATGTACATTTCTCACAGAGTAACATGCACCATACATTTTTTTTTCCTATGTTGCTGTCACTTACAATAGTTAGTGAAAACTGTCAGATCTGACATAATTTGGACTAGCCCATCTCCTCGTGGTAGATTTCTCAGTATTACCTTTATTTTTTCATAAACACTTCCTGGAAAGGAGCTATACAAAGATGGCAGCCAGCTTCCCTAATTATTTACAACTACTTATCAGTAGGGCTAAGAAACTTAAGTTCAGCAAGTGCTTTTGTAAATAAAATAAATATCTGAGAATCCCCCATGAGGAGATGCACTAGTCCAAAACCAGGCAGATCTATCTGAGTTTATGTACCTACTTTAAAAGACCGCAGTCAAGGGGAAAAAAGTAATTTATAGTGCATTTGCTCTGGGAGACATGTACATTTATATGTATGTATTTTACATTTTACAGTTTTTCACATTAGTTGTCCTTTAAGGGAGAGGACAGAAGAGAATTAGTCCACATGTTCCTGTTGTTTACAGTTTGACTTTAAAGTTGCCACTTGTGAACAGATTAAAAAACTATCTTTTTAAAAGATCTGTGTACAGAATTCTCATAGTTATTAGCTGAACAGCAAAAGAGAACACCAATAATTTTGCAACCAAATGAAACCTTTGTCAGAACTAGAAGTGGAAGCTGTGATCTGCTAACATCTCAGTGATCCTCTTGATTTTTGTTTTAATTAATCTGATCCATCATTGGCATCAATCAAATAACCCTGATTTTTCATACAAAATGTACTTAAGAAAGGTAAGATTTATCAAATATTGATCATAGAAAGTTCAGATTTATTTGTGGGGTAAATATTAAAGGGCTACTATGGTGAAAATTTGTAAAATATGTGAAAACATAGACAAATAAGAAGTATGTTTTTTTCCCAGAGTAAAATGAGCCATAAATTACTTTTCTCCTATGTTGCTGTCACTTACAGTAGGTACCGGTAGTAGAAATCTGACAGAAGCAACAAGTTTTTGACTAGTCCATCTCTTCATAGGGGATTCTCAGCAAGGCTTTTATTCTTTATAAAGATATTACCTAAAAAGGATTTAAACAATGATGTTGGCCGGCTTCTCTGCTTCCTACACAGTTTTTTGGCAGTTGGACAGAGCAACTGCCATTCACTAAGTGCTTTTGAATATAAATAAATCCCGTAGAATCCCCTCATGAAGAGATGGACTAGTCCAAAACCTGTCGCTTCTGTCAGATTACTACTACCTACTGTAAGTGACAGCAACATAGGAGAAGATTAATTTATGGCTCATTTTACTCCGGATAAAATGTAGTTCTTATTTGTTTGCTTGCACATATTTTCAATTTTTCACCATAGTGCCCCTTTAGGGGGGTGAAAGGGCAGATGTGCAATCAGTTGTCTTTTAGTGAAACGTGCATTTACAGATACAAGGTTTCTCTACAGTAGAGTAGCTAGTCTTGTATGGAACTTTTTTTGGTTCTCTAGGTCAGACACCCTCAGCTTCTACCTTGTCAGAGCTGTATGCCCGTCGTATACGCTAGCCCAGTGATCTGCAAACTTGGCTCTCCAGCTGTTAAGGAACTACAAGTCCCACAATGCATTTGCCTTTATGAATCATGACTGTGGCTGTCAGACTCCTGCAATGCATTATGGGAAGTGTAGTTCCTTACCTGGAGAGCCAAGTTTGCAGATCAATGCTCTAGCCAATGTATTAATTAACTATGATCCTATGTTTGGCATACAAATCCATACACAAGTCCTGCCCAACCTACATCTCTGACCTGGTCAGCAGATATACACCTGGCCGTCCACTTCGCTCCTCCAACGACCTCCTCTTAACCACCCCACGCATCTCGCACTCCCATGCACGACTGCAGGACTTCACTAGAGCTGCCCCCATCCTGTGAAACTCTCTCCCACTGCCTGTCAGGCTCGCTCCCACCTTCAACACCTTCAAAAAAGCACTCAAAACTCACTTCTTCAAGGAGGCCTACATCAACTCAACACTGCCCTAATCCTTTCTGCCAATAACTTCTTGTTGCACCCCCTTCTTCGTGTCACCAACCCCTCACTCTAGATTGTAAGCCTTTGGCAGGGCCCTCTCCCCTTGTGTATCTTACTTGACTGTGTGCACTTTACCCATAATTTGGAACTGGTAATCTTTTACCACTACCACTCCAGTTTATGATCTGGTATGTACTACTATCTGCATTGTGTTGTGTATCTTATTGCTATTACCTGTATTGTTGTATCTATGATTTGTTACCTGTATTGTTCTGTCACCCCAGTTATCATTGTCTGTAATCCTATTTATTGTACAGCGCTGCGTAATATGTTGGCACTATATAAATCTAATAAATAATAATAACAACTAGCCATCAGCTGATTTACATGGCGCCACCATCTTCTGTGGTACCTTGCAACTGTGGCAGATTTGTCTGGAAAACCACTGTTTGAGCATGTGTGTTTGTATGACTGTTGTGCGCGTGTGCGGGAGGAGGGTGAGTTGTTCTCACTAAATGGTGCGCCAATCCGCACAATCCCCAAATATGGCCCTCATAAGAGAAACCCTTCTCTGCAAGTGTGTCTACTAGGGATGCAAATCATTTCCCAATGCATTAAAATCTCATGCAAATGTTGTACAGCTTGAACTTGGACCAATTAAAAAATGACAAACTTATTCTGATTGGTCCAATTGTAAGCTGCATATAATTTACATGAAATCTTAATGTAAGGAGAAATGATTTGCATCTTGTTGGTCATCCCTGGTGTCTACCGTTACACGATATCATCCGTTAATTGAAATGCTGTATTTTCTTTACCCTCTTTTGCTAAAATAAACACAGTATGTACCACAACTCTGTTTTCAAGTGTCTGTAGACACAAGAAAGAAAAATAACAAGGGGGAGAACAGTAGGGTTAAACCAACACTTGCTGGTGCTTTATATGTGCTTTCTGCTGTCATGTAGAATGATGGGAAAAGAAAACACAGCCTAGAGTGTGAAGAAAGACAAACTAGGGTCACTAGCAGGAAGGCCAGTGTGAATAGTAATGGAGATTTAGGACCATGAAAATGCCAACTTGCGTTTGTCCGCTTTATTTTATGGTGTGATTCCTTTGATGTTATAAATTGATATAGCGTATATCATACCTGCGCAAATCAGTTTGTCATTTTAATGTTCTTAAAAATGACCATTATGTTTCACTCTGCAGCCTGGAATAATTTTAACTGTGCAACTATAACTTGCCACAGTGCATACACCTTTATCTCATTATGTCACCTCAGGTATACATGTCAACTCAGGTACACCATCTTCTGGATCTCCTGGGATTTTTCAGAGATTAAAGAATTTTTTCTTGGTAAAACTTCATAGACGTATGCCTCTTTTTTTTAATCAAACTATATGTATACCGTATATCCTGGAGTATAAGCCGAGATTTTGGGTCAAAAAAAGTAAGCCAAAAGTGGGGTCTCGGCTTATTCTCGAGTCTCGAGTGCATGACACTGTCGCCCTAGTGCCCCGAGTTCCTCCTCGTCCCCTGCCTGTGTCCCCGCTATAAGCATCTGTAACAGTCCGGTTATAATTTACCAGTATTTCAGCGGCCGGACTGTTGTTCCATTGATCCATTCAACATAAATTATGGGGGTGGACACAGGCGGGGGATGAGGAGGCACTTAAGGGTGAGTGAACATTGTGCATCACTATAACTGAGATCTGGCAGGGGTGAGAAACTTGGGGGGAGCCAAAGATTAGCTCCATTATATGCTATCCTAGTATTCAGCCAGTTACTGTCAGAGATGGTGGTAATATTCCACAGGTCTAGGAAATAATATGCCAAGGAGATCATTTGGACACCAGCAGCTAGCTGGTGTTATTGCTATTTTCTGACTTAAGCTGCTTTTCTCGTATATAGTTGGTCGTGGTTGTGAGTGGTGTGTTGTGGCATTTCCTACCTCCGGCTTATACTCGGGACAATGCATTTTTCCTGTTTTTTTTTAGGTAAAAGTTAGGGGGTCGGCTTATACTCGAGTATATACGATGATGCAATTGATATAGTGATTGTAAGAGACTTGGCATTTCCTGTAGTCTCAGGGAAGTTAGTTAATATATACACAACAGAACAAGTATCTGTAATAGTTCGGAAAATCTTTGCAATGTATCAGCTAACAGAGAGTGCAGTATGTATTTCTCAGGAAAAGCGGAGTTTTGCATTATAAATGTGCTGTGAATATGTAGATTTTTCAGCTTGTCGTCAGCTCCGTGGTTTGTTTGTTTTTTTACCCACGTTTCCTCTGTTTTTGTTTTCTTTTCTACCAAAGGCACAGATGAAGATGTCATGAAATCAAAGAAGGCTTTCCGAAGCCAGGCTGCCGTTAATCAAAATGCCGAAACTGAACTAATGCTGGAAGGGGATGATGATGCCGTTAGTCTTCTTCAGGAGAAGGAAATTGACAACCTTGCAGGTAGTCCATCTCTTTCACATTAACAAGTACCAGCCACAGACCAGTGATAGATTGCAGGGGCTCAGATAGGGGTGGTAATATTCTATGTAGAATAAAGCACTGATTACCACTGCTGGCTACAGGAAGAAATAAGGACCAAATAGATCAATTCTACTTTGCCATTGTTTTTGTATTGGTTGTTTGCATTTATCCTTGAGGATCTCACTCTTAAAGAGGAACTCCAGTGAAAATAATGTAATAAAAAATTGCTTCATTTTTACAATAATTATGTATAAATGATTTAGTCAGCGTTTGGCCATTGTAAAATATTTTAAATCCCTGATTCACATTCTGACATTTATCACATGGTGACATTTTTAGTGTTGGCAGGTGATGTAGCTGCTGCATGCTTTTTTGGCAGTTGGAAACAGCTGTAAACAGCTATTTCCCACAATGCAACAAGGTTCACAGACCGAAAAATGTCAGAAGTACCATGGTACTCAGAGCTTCTTGTGGGAGGGGTTTCACCAAAATATCAGTCATACAGCGCCCCCTGATAATCTGTTTGGGAAAAGGAATAGATTTTTCATGTAAAAGGGGGTATCAGTTACTGATTGGGATAACGTTCAATTCTTGGTCGGAGTTTCTCTTTAAAGGATACCCGAAGTGACATGTGACATGATAAGATAGACGTGTATGTACAGTGCCTAGCACACAAATAACTATGCTGTGCTCCTTTTTTTCTTTTTCTATCTGAAATAGTTAAATATCAGGTATGTAAGTGGCTGACTCAGTCCTGACTCAGACAGGAAGTGACTACAGTGTGACCCTCACTGATAAGAAATTCCTCTTTTTACCTCTTTCTTGCTCGCAGAAGCCATTTTCTGCTAGGAAAGTGTTTTATAGTTGGAATTTCTTATCAGTAAGGGTCACACTGTAGTCACTTCCTGTCTGAGTCAGGACTGAGTCAGGACTGAGTCAGCCACTTACATACCTGATATTTAACTCTTTCAGGCAGAGAAAGAAAAAAAAGGAACACAGCATAGTTATTTGTGTGCTAGGCACTGTACATATACATGTCTATCTCATCATGTCACATGTCAGTTCGGGTATCCTTTAAAGCCGGGTAATGTACGTCAGTTCTGCTGACATATGAGTCTCTGGTATTCCACTCTGTTGCAGCCAAGAGGCAATGTGTGCTATTCATTTAATGAATGGCAAAGCTTCTGCTCTTTGGAAAAAGGCGCAGTGCTACATTGTGCAGTGGACGCATTCACATTGGACATATAAAAAGCTCTATGCAACAACATAGATCCTTCACACTTGTCTGCTGCAGTACACAGGAGTATGTGATCCAGGTATTAAAGGACATCCATACAGAACATTTAATTATATATAGTTAATATAATATTTCAGGTTGCACTGTCAGATATGGTGTCTGGACATCCTCCAAACCACTGCCGAGTCTGCCCAACATTCAGGAAGTGGTTTCCTGGAAAGCACAATGATTTGGGTTTTCTCTCATCTTGGCTTCTTACTAGTGATGATCAAAAAGTTTCTTTATTTTAAAATAAATAATAATGCTAAAATTTATATAGGGCCTTTCTCCTGTAAGCCTCCAAGCGCTTGAGAGCTCCAAGCACTAAGGGCGAGCTCAGTAGGCCACCCTGCAGTGTTTGGGAGTCCAAGGACTCCTTACTGAATAGGTACCCTTAACCAGTAAACTATCCTAAATAGCCCCGCCCAGTAGGAAGAACTCTGGAAAACTATTAAATTTGTTAGGAAATGTATTCGTTCATCACTGCTTGTTACTTGATTCTGATGATGTTCCACCAGTTTCCTTGATATTTATGTGTTGTTCTATGATACCATAATCTGGTTTTCACACATTCTTTACACATTTTATTGCACAATATGGTTAGATTGGCTGTTCAGAAATTTGCATGAAACAAATGTAATTCCATGGGCTCATGGTACCTGCATGCACTGGGCTGCATGCTGAGCTACAGGCAGCCTAAGTAATTAACTAATAGTCAACTAAAGCCTGCAGAGGTCTGTTGTAGAGGACAGCTGCTTAAACAGACTGCATGGCAGCTGGAAGTGCATCAGAGTACTCCTGATTGATGCAGAGACGCTGAATCAGTAACCTCAAGCCTGAAAACCTAGAGAGGGCCTGTGGTAAGTATGACCTATGTGCACTTACTCATCTATGCTTACACTAGCATGTGCTGGTGAGTGCCATAAAATAACAATAACAATAATATTTATATAGCGCTTTTCTCCCTGGGGACTCAAAGCGCTGTGACCCTGCATAATGCAGTCTCAAAGGCTAGGGAAAAGAGGTGAGTTTTTAGCCTTTTTTTAAAGCTGTCCAGAGAGGGAGCCTCTCGTACTGATTGTGGAAGTGAGTTCCATAGAGTAGGGGCTGCATAGGAAAAGGCCCGAGCACCAAATGTTAAGTGTATCCTGGGAATAACCAGCTTCATCTTGTTGGCAGAGCGGAGGGTGCGTGGAGGGGCATAAAGTTCCAATAGATCCGCTATGTATTTGGGTCCCATGTGGTGTAGAGCCTTGAATGTCAGCAGGCAGATCTTAAAATTGATTCTCCATTTTACTGGCAACCAGTGAAGAGTTTGCAGTACTGGGGTGATGTGTGAGCTGCGGGGGGCATTGGCTAGGAGTCTGGCTGCAGCATTCTGTACTAGCTGTAAGGGGCGCAGAACCTTATCTGTAGATCCGATTAACAGGGCGTTGCAGTAGTCTAGGCGGGAGGATACAAATGCGTGAACCAGGGCAGGTAGGTCTTCAGCTGGGATAAGGTGTTTGATTTTCGCTATATTTCTTAGATGGAAGAAGGAAGACTTGACGACAGCTGATACCTGCTGTCTGAGTTTTAGATTTCCATCCAGGATCACCCCAAGGTTTCGCACAGAGTCTTTATACTGTACAGTATCTCCCCCAATTGCTAGTTTGAGGAGGTGAGCGTTTTGAACTTTATCCATCATGTGTGGACCACCTACCACCAACACCTCTGTTTTGTCAGAGTTCAGCCTCAGCCAGCTGGTGTTCATCCAATTTTGTAAATCCACTAGACACGCATTTATGGATGCTGATGGGTCTTGGGTTCCAGGCTTGAAGGACAGATACAGTTGTGTGTCATCTGCATAACAATGGTATCCTAAACCATAGTTCTGGATTATTTTGCCCAGTGGGAGCATGTAGACTGCAAAGAGTAATGGTGATAGTACAGAACCCTGTGGAACTCCATAGGCAAGGGGCACTGGATTAGAGTAGTGTGTGCCCAGACATACTTGCTGTGTCCTGCCAGATAGGAAGGTCTGAAACCAGCTAAGAACAGTACCCCTTAGCAGGGCCGGCGCTACCATTAAGGCAAAGGAGGCAGCTGCCCCAGGGCCCCAGAGCTTGTAGGGGCCCCCAGTGGCTACAAGAGGAAAAAAAGATTTTTCAAATCGGCCTTATAGTTTTTGAGAAAATCGATTTTAAAGTTTCAAAGGGAAAAAAAAACACATTTAAAAACCTGCCGACTTTAATGGTTAATAACAAATCCACCTTAAATGCTAGAAACCCTAAATTTGCAGGATATGTTAAGGAGATCATTGGGAATAAGAGGGAAAAACAATTTTTCAAAAAGACCTTATAGTTTTTGAGAAAATTGATTTTAAAGTTTAGAAGGAAAAAAGTATAGTTTTAAATGCGGTAAATGTCACTTTTAGTAGCAAACCTAACGGTAGTGTAATTTTACATGCATCAAACGAAAGCGCAATAAATTTCCTGACGGGGTTTCCAGGGGATCCATACGCAGCCGCAGTGCTTTGGCCAGGGATCGCTATACAGCCGCAATATGGCTGTATGAAGATCCATGGCATTTTTTCCTATGTTTCCAATTTTTTTTTATGTTTAGAGTGTGGGAATTTTTTTTAATAAAAAATTATGTGGGGTCCCCCCTCCTGAAACTTTTTAACCCCTTGTCCCCCATGCAGGCTGGGATAGCCAGAATGTGGAGCTCTGACCAATTGGGACTTCACACCCTGACTATACCAGCTGCAAAAAAGGTCCCCTAATGCCGATTTTTGTTCCGGGGTATATGTTGGGGGGGCCCCCCAGGTTTATTTTGCCCTGGGGCCCCATTGTTGCTTAAACCGGCCCTGCCCCTTAGGCCACAGTAATTCTTCAGTCGCTGGATTAGTATTTCATGATCCACAGTATCAAATGCTGCTGACAAGTCAAGAAGAATCAGAATTGAGCAATCACCCTTGTCCCTTGCAGTAAGTAGATCATTCATTACTCGGACTAATGCTGTTTCAGTGCTGTGCCTTTTCCTGAATCCTGACTGAAAAGTATCAAAGATATTGTTATCTGTAAGCCTGGCTTCTAGCTGGTTGGCGACTGCTTTCTCGATAACTTTTGATAGGAATGGTAAGTTCGCCACAGGTCTGTAGTTGGTTACAGAATCAGGATCTAGTGATGGTTTCTTCAGGAGGGGTTTTATGATTGCTTTCTTTAGTTCTTCTGGGAAAAGTCCACTTTGCAAGGAGCACTGAGTGATTTTGTGAAGTGCTGGCCTGAACAGCGCTGGGCACTGCATTAAGGATCCAGTTGGGCCAGGATCCAGGTCGCAGGTAGTGGGGCGGAGACTTTGAATGAGAATTCCAAAATCTTCTACACTCAGTGTCAAAGACTTGCCATGGTGGTACGGTAGTAGGCATATGCAACGTCCAGTGGTCAATTGATGTTGTTGGTGTAATGCTGGCACGGATGGTAGACACCTTGTTTGTGAAGAAGGCAGAGAATTCTTCACACCTTTCCCTGGAGTATGTGGTTGGGGCTTTTAGGCACGAAGGATTGCAGAGTGATTCCACTGTGTGGAAGAGTTGAGAAGCTCTGTTGATGGCTGTAGATATTTTGTGCGAGATAAAGTCTGATTTTTTCTTGGTTATTGCTTGTTGGTATTGTCTGAGGTGTTGAACTAGGCTAGATTTGTGCTCCCCAGTCCCTGATTTACGCCACTGTCTTTCTAGTCTGCGCCCTTTCTTTTTTAGATCCATGATGGTTTTGTCAAACCAATTAGCTTTCTGCTTTTTGGTTGCTGATTTGGTGCGCCATGGGGCAATACTGTCAAGTGTTTCATATATCGTGTTGTTGTACTGGGTTACTAGAGAGTTTGGGTCCATTTGACTGTGGAGCAGATTTGTAAAATCTAGGTTGGCAGTTATCCTCTCCGGTGTTAATTTACTCAGGGGACGGGTTTTGATGGTTTCTTTAGGGAGCTGCTTGATAGGGTGATGTTCAATAGTAAACTGTATTATGTGATGGTCTGACCACACCACTGGGGTTACTGTTATGTTACTAATGTCCATTCCGAGGTGGAACAGTAAGTCTAGCGTATGCCCTCCTCTGTGGGTAGCTGATTTTACAACTTGTGTGAAGCCTAGTCCACCCATGAGATTTATTAGTTCATTTGCATCTTGTGATTGAGTGTTATCAGGCCGGATGTTGAAGTCACCAAGGATGATCCATCTCGGATAAGACAGAGCCAGCATGGCCAGAAGTTCTGGGAATTCCTGTAGGAAAGGGTCAGCATCTCCGGGGGGACGATAAACCACTAAAATTTTGAAGCCTTTACCAGCTGAGATCTGGGCACCTATACATTCAAAGGACTTTGTTGAGCCAACATTCAGGGCCCTGAGCTGCAGAGTTGTTTTGCCATAAATTGCTAATATTATCATTATTAGTAGTATTTGGGTAGTATTTATATAATATTGCAATGCAATGGACCCCAAACCAGTAGTTCAGCAGGAGACTCCTGTTTGTGGAAATTAATTCTGCAGCATGATAGTCTAACTGCTTAGTGAGCAACGTTGCCAGCAATGACTGATTATGTTGTCTACTACAGAGTTACTTTTGAGCACGTCTAGTCTACACTTTGAAGGCAACAAAGTTGTACATAGATTACATTAAAAAAATGCATTATTAAAGCACACCTGAATGAGGATTTTTTTTTTTTTAAGATGTTTTAGTTCTTTTATCAGGTCTTTTTTTTTTTTTTTTTTTTTTTTGATCCCCCACCTTTGGTCTGAGGCCCTGTCTTTGAGGTACTCTCCATTGTGCCGTTGTCCCTGTCTGAAAAAGCCTTTGCCCCACCTTTATTTAAGCGCTACTGCGCATGTGTGGTCCTTTCCACGAGCCTCAGTTGCTCTCACATTGCCAGGAGCATTCTGCACTTGTGTGCAGTACAATTCTTTTGCACACAACAGGAGCGTGATTGAGGGAGGCATGAAAATAGGACTGCGCATGCACTGTAGCCCACGACCAAGCTGGGTCGGAGGTTTTTCTTTTGGGGACAATGGAGGGGACCCCAAAGACACTTAGGGGCCTCAAAGACTACAGGGACCCAACTAAGTAAAAGTTCACTTTTTTTTTTTCCAGTCCAGGCATGCTGCAACTAGCAGCATAACATTGATAGTTTAAATTACTATACTACCTTTGTTAGACATACAAAATGGTTCCAACTACTGTGCCCACTCAGAAGGAAGCACCTCTTGTCTTTATTTGGTCTGAACATCTTATAGAATGTGGTTTCCAAACTTAGTTGTATCTGGAGTTATCCTGGGCTAAAATGCACAACTGCAGACTACACATACCCCAGACTACATGTATTACATTTATATAAAGAATGTTCACTGGTATTTACACTCAACTCCATGCCGTACTCGAAAGAAAAGTTCAGATCAAATGCCCCTACATCAGTAGCTGAGACATTACTTTATAAAATGTTTTACCATATTTAATTAATTGAAATGTGGGTCATAGGATTCTTTGCGACTGATTCCTGAATACTAATAGTGAGACTTGGGGGGGGGGGGGGGGGGGGGTGCTCCCACATAGCAGAGCATAGTCAGCAACCTTTGTACGGGCTTGTTCACACTACAAGAGCTTTTCTAAGCGCTTTTTGATTTTAGAAGCTCTTGCAAATGTAATGCTATGTGTGTGTTCACACTGGAGCGATCTGATTTTGTAAAAATCCCCCATAGCATTTTATCAAAAGCTTTTAAAATCTATAGTACTTAAAAAGCTCTTGTAGTGTGAACCAGCCCTAAAGGCGCATTTCCATTGCACAGCTGAATTGCAAAATCGCAAATCGCTAGTGATTTTTAAATCGCTAGCCTTACTACTTTATCATAGATATCATGAGCCGTATTTTCCACTATAGTGATTTGATTTGTAAATCGCAAATCGCAATCGCAAGCGATTTTTAAGAGGAATAATGCAATGAAAATGAAAAATCGCAGTCGCATAACAATTAATGAAAAATCGCAATCGCTGGTGTTTGTTATTGCGATTGCTAGTGGAAAAGGGCCCTAACTGTGTGTAAGTTGCTAATCTAGACTTCAAAATGTCAAACCTATGTTATCAGCTTTTAAAGAGGAGCTGTTAGGTATAGGGTCTCAGAGAAAATAAACACATATATCAGTAGCTAAAGATTGGCTGTACTTACATTACATATGCATTTCACTGTCCACGTTTGGATTTCACAGAATTTGTATATAGTATATGCAGAGATAGATGCTCCTGACAGCTCATGGCAGGCTCCATGTTTGTGAAGCCAAATCTGTCGTCATGTCCTGCCTGCTTCTGATCACAGATAAGCTCGTTCTTGAACAACACGGTGTGCAGTGAATATTAATGAGCCATGTGGCTAGGAACAATAGCGGACTCCTGCAGTGAAACTCTGCCCCGAGATTTATCAGTGTTTCGCGCTGGACTGATTAGAAGCTCCTGTACCGTCTCATTAGCAGCCGAGGGGAGGGCCCCAGAATGCTTTGCAGTTTAGCTGCGGCTTGCGTCTTTATGGGTCTATAACAGACTTTAAGATAAGCACACATCAAAGGTAACTGAGATGTTTATCTTCACTAATGGCTTTTGAGCTTCCTTCTAAACTGTTTAACACAGGAGAATAGAGGTTTAAATTAGCTTCTGCAGCCTGACAGTTACTCTTTAAGCACAACATAAGACTATAAGATTCCAGGAAAGTCCTGTTTAGGATTAGGACTATAGATACAGCGGTTTATCTTTTTTTACTTCACTTTTGCTTTAAGCCCCATCTACACGATACGATTCTTTGTACGATTCGATTACGATTCTATTTACGATCCGATTAAATCCGACATGTCCGATCGGGATTCGATTCAATTGATAATCGAATCGTACAAAGAATCGTATCGTGTAGATGGGGCTTTAAACAGAGGTTATTGCCTGGCTGTCCTGCTGATCTTTTTGGCTTCAGTGGTGTCTGAATCACACACTTGAACAATCATGAAGTCAGTGTAGTGAGGCATGACACAGAGAATCTGATCTTCATACTCGTTATTGCTCAGTGGTTCAAAGTATTAACCCCGGTACACAAATCCAGTTTTGATTGGCTCAATGTCCCACCTTATGTAGTATAGGGACTTATCTGCTTACAGTATTCAGAACCTGTTGGCCCTCATGCTACGTGGAGGTCGTAAAATTGGCCAATCAAAATTGGATTTATGTACTAGGCTTTAAAGGCACCAGGTCCAGCAGGACAGAGAGGCAATTGGCATTGTAAATACGGGAATAAATATGGCAGCCTCCATATTCCTTCTAGTTCAGGGTCATTTTTTTTTCTAGCTTAACTGCAGAAGAAGATATTTTCAGTTTGCTTTCATGATTGTTCAAGTGAGACTATATTTAATCTCACTGCTTGTGACATGACTTTTCCTTTACTCACTCCCTGCTCTTTATGTCTGCTAAAATGGTCAACTAGAAACCAGACTGGAGAAATTGCTCATAGCAGCACATAAGAAGTCTTGTATCATTTGCCCATACATTTTTCATTCTAGTCAAACACAAAGAAAAACTTGTGGCTTTTGGGGGAAGACCTGAGCGGTTACTGTTAAATTTTACCATGGTTGGATCAGGGCATCAGGATGACCTGTAATTTGTTGCAATACGTTACTACATGTGACCTGTGGTCAGCGGTGTAACTACAAATCATTGGGGGCCCTTATTGTTCACACTCTTGTTTAGGGCTGGTTCACACGGGCGTCTGCTGAGCTTTTGCTTGGCGTCGCGTTCAAACGCCAGCATTTAAAAGCTAGCTTTTGAAGGCTTTTGGGAAGCGTTCAAGGCTAGCAGTTCTGGTCTCTGCTATTATTTCCTGGCGTTTACCGCCTCTGAAAGCAGAATGTTGCTTTCGAGACTAGACGCAACGCCGGGATCTACCGCGATCTACAGCCAGGCTTTCATGAAAGCCTGCAAAAGCCAGCCATAAACGCTCCCATTCACTTGCATGGGATGTCGGTAGATCCCAAAAAACGCTGCGTCTGAAACGCCGCTTTAAACGCCGCGTCTGAAACGCCGCTTTAAACGCCACACAAACGCCCGTCTGAACCAGCCCTTACTCCTAGCAAGCCTCACAGCCTGGGGGTCCATCTTGGGATGGTCATAAAACAAGTGTGGACATTGTAATCTTCAGACTCCTAACATGCATAGCCACAAACACCTGATCTGAAGGATGGGCCACCATATTGGAGGGAGGGAAGTAGTAGTTGGGGGCCTTAAATCTCTGTAGTTAGCCCCTGCCTGTGGTGTAAGGCAACTATAATGGTGTGCGTAGAATGATCCCTCATTTGTGCACTGGATTGGTGGCACCAGCACCAGTCATGTGGAAAATGTACCCTGTAGAAATGTGGGGCTTTTTCAACATATTTTAACATACAGATATTTAAATGTTATTTCTATAATATACAGAGATAAAGGTTATAAAAATATAACCCATTTATGCGTCAGTGAAATGTGGTAGTCCATGGTCTGATTTAAACAAACGTAAGGGCAAGTTTTACTGCAAGTGACTCTGTGTGTTTTCATCCCCGCAAGGGGACATGAAGACGCAGTGGTGGATCGACCCTAGAAGCTGCATGCGGCTTCTAGGGCCATCCTGAAACGACGCGGTAAATCAGGATCGGAACGCTGCGTGTGTGTACACGGTGGTAACCGCGCGATGCTAGACGCTCCCATTCACTTAAATGGGACCGTTTAGCCAACAAGTCCTGGATGCTTAGCGGTAATCACCGCCAAACGTCATGTGAAACGGCCCTTAGGCACCAACAGGGGGGTCTTGGGGTTAGGCACTGGGGGGAAGGGGGTCGGAGGGTTAGGCACCACCGAGGGGCTATGTTACTGTTAGGCACCACCAGTCGGTATCTTAGGGTTAGGCACCACCAAGGGAGCGTTCTGTGTGAGAGTAGGGTTAGGTAAATATTACCGATATTTTCCTATGGAATCCAGCAGTAGAATATGGCTAATTGTAGCAATATTCTACTAGCGGCAATCCCCTGCACCCTTTTTTTGATACGCCGTTATTTCAGGTATACCTATATTACACACCTGGAACAATCATGCAGCTAATCTTATCAGATTTGTCTGCATGCTTGTTCATGGTTTATGACTTAAAGTATTAGGGACAAGAGGATCAGCAGGACAGCCAGGCAATGTACATTATTTAAAAGGAAATAAACTTGTCAGCCCCCATATCCTTCTTATTTTGGGTCCCCTTTACTAAAGTTTGAAACACTTACCGGAACTCCAGGGAGGCACTGATGACCTCTTGTACTAGGGGCGGGGCTGTGTTGAACTTTAAACATAAAAATTCCCCACAAAGTTGCTGAAAAATTAATTTTGAAAAAAGCTTTAAAAGTGATTTTGCTGTGGGCTCACCACAACTGACTCTCCAGAATAGCAATTTTTGGGGCTGCCAAAGCATGGCTAAAAAGCGCTCTAGCATGCCCCAGGCCTCAGCGGCATGCAGGGGCGTAACTAGATATCACTGGGTGCCCCTGAAAATCTTTGGATGGGGCCCCCTCTTCCTGCACACTGAATAAAGACTGTCTACAAAACTGTGTATGATTCGTTATCAGTGGCTGAGCAAATCCAGTCATTAGAACAATTGTGCAGAGAACAGAAAGTTTTATCTCTCCATGCCCTCAGTTGGCAGTCTCTCAGGACAGGGCCCATAGTGGCTTTTGGGGGCCCCCTGCGGCTGCATCCCTTGCAGGGTCTATTATTACGCCCCTGGCGGCATGACTACAGGTGAATCTCGAAAAAATGGAATGCCATGCAAAAGTCTATTTACTTCAGTAATTCAACTTAAAAAGGGAAACTAACATATGAAATAGGAAGCCTTAGCAGGTGTTTTAGATTGATTAGCTGATTAGCGTCTGACACTTTGAGCCTGAAATGTTGAACCTTTTCACTGTATTCTAATGGTCTGAGATTTTGATTTTGGGGTTCTCATAAGCTGTAAGCCATAATCATCAATATTCTAACAAATGAATGCTTGAAATGTCTCACTTTGCATGTCATGAGTCTATTTCATATATTCATTTTACCATTTAAGTTGAATTAATGAAATAAATTGACTTTTGCACGATATTCAAATGTTTCGAGTTTCACCTGTATGTACTCTGTAAAGTGCTGCAGAAGATGTCAGTGCTACAGTGTATAAATACAAAATAATAATCATTCAAGCCAGGTGTGTGCTTCATTTATCCACTGGCACAACTTAATTGTTTTTTACTGATAGCTAGTAGATTTTTCTTGGGTTTCCTATTCAATTACATCACCATTATCTTTATATACTGCTTGAATGAAGGTGAAATAATAAAATGTCCATGTATGAAGTAAAAAAAAAAAAAAACACATGGGGTGTATTCCTAGTTTCACATGACTGTGTACTAGAACATTAGTAATATGGGACGCACAGGGAATTTGCATATATCGGTGGACAGTCGATGTATCAAAGAGTTATGGAAACTGCCCTTCCCGTGTCTACAGGTAAGTAGTAGAAATGATTGGTTAGCACTCCAGCTTCTCAATGAGCAAAGTTTATTCTCCAATCATGTGCCAAACACGAAAGTTAACATTTGTTTCGGGGCCACATAGGGTCCCTTTCTTCAGAACAGTGCAGAAGTGGAAGCTATGTGGCCCCGAAACAATTGTTAACTTTGCTGATTGAGAAGCTTGAGTGCTAACCAATCATTGCTACTACTTGACTGCTATGAGATGTCGCTCAGCATCCATGGTTATGCACCCGAACTAGTACGGTATGGTGTGCCTCTCCTCATCTTTTATATCTGTGTCTACAGGTAAGTGTGTATTCCCAGCAGCCATGTGCCATTCACCTATTATGGTCTGTTCCACTTTATCCTTTCATCTAGAAAGCTGAAACATTGGGAACATCAAATGCTGTAAAATGTCAATGTTTCAATTATTGAATGTTTCTATTTCAGCCGTAGCTCCCTTGGTTCCCAGACTATTTACTTCCAGAGGCAAGTTTTATAGTATTGTAATGAGTTTCCTAATAATACATACAAGTACCCAATCAAAATGTAACCACATAACACTCCGTTTTGATTCTGGTTATTGTGTACAGTTCATTCTGCTGTCAATAGAGAACCACATAGTTGATTGTAAATTGTCTAACATATGTTAATGTGTAGTAGTATTGTATCAAAAGAAAAGAAATAACTCATTTGAAATCAATGTGTCAAAATTATTAATCATTGGCCTTGGTTAGAACGCTAATGCTGAATACACACGGTGCGTTCCCGCACTCGATTTCCCGCTCGATTCCCGTCGATTCGTTTATTTTCAACATGTTAGATTTGCATTTCGATGGATCGTTAGGTCGATTTGCATGCAAAGTATGCCAAATCGACCTAACGATTCATCGAAATGCAAATCAGAGATGTTGGGAAAAAAACGAATCGACGGGAAATCGAGTGCGGGAACGCACCGTGTGTATTCAGCATTAGAGAGTACCTGTAATGACTTGTTTTGAAAGGTTTTGATCCCTCAACAGATTAAGGATTTATAAACATGTTGGTGAATTAACCTAATAGAATTTTCTGAAATTATAGGTGATCCTGCAAAACCTGCTTGGATTTATTAAAGGGTATCTCCAGGCAAAAATTTTAATCTGGTGGGAGACCGCATTTGTTTGTAATGTAAAATATACTGTACATATGCGGGTGTGGGCAAACCATCAACAAGAGTTGCAGTCACCAAACCTCCTTGGTCCCTGCCTATGGAATCTGCAAGTGTAAGTTGAGGGATTCAGAACTGTCACCTCCATATCAGAGAGGTCCAATCACTGATCAAGCTGGGAGACGGGAAGGGGGTCAGTAGTGCAAATAAGGGAGGAGTGAAGCCTCTCCCACTGTTTTTGTTTACTTACTCTTAATTAACCCTTTCTTCTGAAGGAGAAATCCAGAGATCACAGCTTTCATATACAAATAAGCAATACTGCTTTTTATATGTGTTAAATCAGGGGTCCCCAACCTGGGGGCCGCGGCCCCCTTGGTGGTCCCTGGGCAGTTTTTCTGAGGGGCCGAGTGTATATACTACACTCACAATCGGGGGAAAAAAGGCAGGAGGTGGACTGCCGCCGCCACTAACCACGACCCCCAAATCCCCGCCCCCCTCCCCCGGGCCCCAGAGAAAAGTTTGATCGGTATAGGGGGCCCCGGGCTCAAAAAGGTTGGGGACCCCTGTGTTAAATGGCTTTAAATATCATTTAGATTTGAACACCGTGGGGTTGATTCACTAAGACAGAGCATGCCTTATCAGAGTTAACACATCTTATCAGAGTAGCATAGCAAGCCCTATGAACGTATGCCTGCTAATTGGCAATGATGAGAGCTCCACTCATCCTGCCCTGAACCCCTGCGAATCCAATCACTTTAAAGGACATTGTCCCTGCATTTTGATTGGCCCAATAGACTGCCTGTCAAGTGACAGGCAGCCTATTGGGTCAATCAGAGTGCAGGGATAATGTCCATTAAAGCGATTGGGCCCACTGGTGCTCAGGGCAGGATGAGTAGAGCTCTTGTCATTGCCAATTAGCAGGCATAAGTTCGTAGCACTCGCTATGCTATTCTTATAAGGCATGTTAACTTTGATAAGGCATGCTATTTGTCTTAGTGAATCAAGCCCCGTAGGACCAGAAAGACAGGAAGTGCTAATTTACTCATGAAGGTGAATATTTGGACTTAAAGTGGATCCGAGATTAACTTTTACTCATTGCTGAATTGTGATCTTTTCCTATTGTTTATAGGGCATTCCTCAAGCCAAACACTTTTTTTGGTTTTGTGTTAATACTCTAATTCCCTATAAACTAAACAAGCCACTCCCACAGGTTTTCAGAGAGGCAAGGCACTTTCAGACAGTAGCAAAGGCTCATGGGAGCTTAGTCTGGGCAGGAGGGGGGGGGGGAAAGGGGGGGTATTACTAGCCAGAGATTTCAGAGGCAGAGGGGAGGAGGAGGGGGGTTAGGTTTTCTGCTCAAGATACAGATAAGCTTGCTTCTGTGTAATGTTTACAAACAACATGGCTGCTGTCATTATATCACAGGAAGAAATAATCATATTCTATTAAAGCTGTTTGCAGCTAGATTTGTTGTGTAAACTATCTATACTTTAGATAAGATATATAGACAAGTTACTTGTTATAGTTAGTTTTTCATCACGGATCCGCTTTAAGCATTTGTTAAGCTGCCATTATATGTTTTTATCATTATTATATTATTAAATCCAGGATATTGTTTCGGGATCACGTATGATAGTCCGCATGGTATTGTCAATACTGACTATTGGCAGGCAAATGTTCTCCTTGCGTGCCCTTCTGTACATGCACATCAATAACACAACCTTTGCCAATGAAGTCCAGATGAAGCATCTGTCAGGAGAAGGCAGTGTGGCAACGTGAGAATACTTGGAGCTGCCAGCACTCCATAATATGCAATCATTGTGGCAATGTTATTGTGATGAGCTAAATAACATTTAACATGACTGCAGAGCCTTTATGAAACAAACATCACTCTCTTTGTAGCACAAGGTTGTTGGGCCAACGATAATTCATATTGTCTGAAATTAAAGTAATAATAGTTATTAAAAAAAAAAAGGTTTTGTGACACCTCACTCAGTATGAAGCTATCATTTTACATGTGCTATATTCCACTAGAATGAGGCGATACGTTCAAGGTAATCTGGTGACTGATAAGTGTATGGGCAGTTTCCATCATCTTCAGAGATGGAGAGTGAACAGGCGAGTATAGAAAACAGTTGCCCTCTTAAAAAAATTCACATTTTGTTGCTTTGCAGGCTAAAATCATGGCGTTGGTATTGCTTCAAACCCTTGACCTCCTATTTTTCTTTTTGTCTCATATTTAAGGTTGCACTACTTGTGTATACTTGTGTATAATTGGATATGTGGATATGCCAGGGTAGCAATATATATACACACAGGTTCACTTGCCTGGGGTGACAGGCCAGCAATGGCCTTTATTCCAATAATATGCAATGTTTTACATTTTTAGCATAGTTTTTCTAAAGTTAACCTGTAACTTTAAAATAATAATTTAAAAAAACCTGATACTTCTGGAGAGGGAAGCCACTGGATCCCTACTGAGGCTTCCCCCATCCTCGTCAGCCATCCTGATCCAGTGACCAGGGAAGAACAATAATAATTACATTGGGGAAGGCAGGCAAGTGCACTAGTGGCTTTCTGCTTGGGCGGAAATAGCCAATCCCGATCGGGTCCACTCTACACGCAAGCACAGACGGCTTGCGCCTGCGCAGTAGAGAGGATCTGATTGGGCTCTGCTATTTCCACTGGAGCCCGAGCTGAACACTTCTAGTGTGCCTCTGTGGACTGTTGAGGTCCCAGCACTGGATCACCTCTGCTGATGGGGACAGGGGAAGGATCCAGAGGCTTACCCCTCCTAAGTACCCCCTAGGGCAGTGATGGCTAACCTTGGCACTCCAGCTGTGGTGGAACTACAAGTCCCATGAGGCTTTGCATTACTATGACAGCTCTAAGCATAACTCGGGGAGGCAGAGGCATGATGGGATTTGTAGTTTTGCCACAGCTGGAGTGCCAAGGTTAGCCATCACTGTCTTAGGGGCACTTTTTCATTTTAGGTTCACTTTCAAGGACTACTATCACAAAAATTACAACATTTTAAATGTAAAGACATACAAATAAGAGGTATGTTTCTTCCAGAGTAAGATGAGCCATAGATTACTTTTTTTCCCTATGTGGCTGTCACTTGCAGTAGGTAGTAAAAGTCTGACATAACCAACAAGTTTTGGACTAGTCCATCTCCTCATGAGCGAGTCTCGGGGTTTTATTTATTTTCAAAAGCACTTGGTGAATGGCAGTTGCACCATCCAACTCCCAAAAAAGTGTGAAGTGAGCAGGGAGGCTGGCCAGCATCTTTGTATAAATACTTTTCAGAGAATCTTTTTTATAAAGAATAAAGGCTATGCTATGAATCCCCATGAAGAGATGGACTAATCAAAACCCGTCGGTTCTGTCAGATTTCTACTACCGACTGTATGCAACAGGAACATAGGAGAAAAGTAATTTCTGCCTCATTTTCCTCTGAATATAAAAAACCTGCTTCTTATTTGTATACATTTACCTTTATAAACTTAGTCACATAAGTGCAGAAACCGTCTTGGTAAAGAATGGGGTTTAGTAAGTCGGTGCTGACGGGGTTAATGCTGGTGCTTCTGCCTGGAGCATATAGCTCTGTAGCAGTTGTCAGGAAACATGGTGAAATCCTGATGTGACATCACAGGTCAGCCATGTGCTGGGGGCGCTCGCAGACCTTTTTTTGCTTTTGAACGTGGGATTAGTTAATCAGGCTATATATGTGTGTGACTGGCTCCAGGCAAAACAGGCACTTGTTATTTCATGCACAATAATAAATGTGCATGGTGGGGTTGAGTGAAATTGTTCCAGTAAAGTGGAGTTTACACTGGATGAGCCAATCTGCAGCTTCAATATACAGGAGATTGCATTTCCACTGATTGGTCAACCAATCCACTCATTAAAGGAACACTATGAATACCCAATTGTTCTAAAATGACAATGTACAAATAATGTCTAAGTAGCTGTGTAAACATTTTCCTTCTTTTCATGTTAAATATCAGAGGCAAAAGCTGTAATTCATTGTGTGTAGATTTTAGCTACACTTGGAATGTCTCATTTGCAAAGGTATGAATCTTCGCAGGCTGACATGCTAAGAACAGTGTGATATTGAAGCAGGGTTGTATGAAAACAAAAGCCTGTCAGGTATCAGGTTTCTCACACACACAATTATAGATGTTTATGTTGCACATAAGATACATTTCCTCTGCTCTCTGTGAGAGAAAGCTCTGCCTGTCTCTGACAGAGCTCTCTGTACACACAGAGTTAACAGATGCACTGTGAGGCAGGGCCGGATTACCGACCAGGCAACAAAAGCAGTCACTTGGGGCCCCATTCAGAGTCAAAGGGGCCCCATCAGCACATAAACCAGCAATGCAGTAACTATGGAAAGATGCATATCATTTTAAAGCTCTCTTTCTCCTCTTTCCAATGATATATAAATGGTTACCCTATGCCTTTTAGTTTTCAATATTTTCGCGATCGAAATCGCAGCCACGGCAATATAAGGAACCCAGGGGGATATAATTACAAACATCATGCTGGTAGGTGTGAGGAGGTAATTAATTAGTTGTGGGTATGCTTAAAGGCATACCCACAGGTACTGCTCGGAGTCCCTTTAAGGGCTCTGCCTCTGACACAGGAGACCAGGGTTCGAATCTTGGCTCTGCCTGTTCAGTAAGCCAGCACCTATTCAGTAGGAGACCTTAGGCAAGTCTCTCTAACACTGCTACTGCCTATAGGGCGCGTCCTAGTGGCTGCAGCTCTGGCGCTTTGAGTCCGCCAGGAGAAAAACACGATATAAATGTTATTTGTCTTGTCTTGTCTAGATAAAGATGAGTCCGGCACCATCCTCTTTTATGCTCTTTTTATCTTTATTGTCAGATCACTGACATCTCCAATACAACGTTTCGGAGGGCAAACCTCCTTTGTCAAGTAACAGCCAGTATCTGAAGAACAATTTCACCAATATTTCTTATATACCTCCTTATTCCCAAACTGACCAATCAGTGCAGTGTGCCGCTCTATGGCGACCAATCCCCTTACGTCCGCCTAGCGGACCTGATGGGGAACTTCTATTTAGCATACTAGCGCTGTGCCTACCAATCAAAAAGCAGGGGGAGCGGCTATGACGCACAGGGCGAGGACGGACTCAGACCGCCGCCACGTGCAGGCGCCGACCAATGGGGGATCAGTCAGAAGTGACATCATGTCAGGCTCCGCCCGGCTAACGAGCGGACCTGACAGACGACTGATTCCCAGAGGACGGAACTCTCCGCCCTCTAGTCGCGCCGCATCACAGTGCAGCGAGGTGGATGCGTCATCATCCACCCGCCCACCGTAACTAGGCGACGAAGAGGACGCCTCCGCCCGGCGTCAATGCGCTCCCATGTAAACATACCTATAACACAATGTGATGACCATATCTAAATGCAAAAGCATATTTGTATCAATCATACTCATCTACTCCTTGTCTTTTCTTAGAAACCTTTCTTAAAGGGCACCATACGCAGCAACCAGATATCTACAAAAACAAAAACAGTAATGTAAATTTAAATAAATGGAATCATATCATAATCTCTATTCATACCTCTAGGTTCTAAAGTATCAAGTCTGCGTATCCAAACTGCTTCTCTATATAATAGTTTTTTAATCCTATCTCCACCCCGTCTCAAAGGCTGGACCTGTTCTAGAATCTGGAAACGCAACTGATTAACTGAATGTCTTGCTTCTGTAAAATGATTAGGTATCGATAATTCTGCTGTATTATTTCGAATAGTGCTTTTATGGGCTGATAATCTTACTTTCATAGGTTGTGAAGTCTGTCCTATGTATAAAAGCCCACATGGGCATTTAAGTGCATAGACCACATAACGTGAGTTGCAATCAAATTGGCCTCTAATATTATATCTTGTCCCCAAATGTGGATGACAGATATAACTCCCCTTAATAACACTATGACAGTGTACACAATTAAGGCATGGGTAGGTGCCATTGGGTCGGGTCGACCAAGTCACCCCCCGCTTCTGAGTACCCATGTCCGCCCGAACTAATTTATCCCTTAACGTGGGAGCCCGTTTGTATGACATAAGAGGTAAATTTTGAAACTCCTCAATATGAGGAAATGCTGTCCTTAATAGATTCCAGTTGCTGCGTATGATGCCCGCAATCTTATCACTATATACATTGTATTGGCTCACAAAAGGAATTCTTCCGTGACAACCCAATCCATGTCGTCCCTGTCTATTAACTGATAACTTAATTTTCTCTCTAGCCTTCATAAGCAGTCCCTGTGGATATTGTCTTCTCCTAAACTTATCCTGCATTTCATTTAATCTAACTTCCCTAACATCATCATCATCCACTATCCTTGTCACCCTCTGAAATTGACTCATAGGGATAGAACGTTTGGTAGCCAGTGGGTGAAAGCTCCCGTAACACAACGTAGAATTAGTGTCTGTAGGCTTAATATAAAGGTCTGTGCCTAGCCTACCACCAAAGACACCTACCGTTGTGTCAAGGAAGCTCACACTCTGCATATCACTATGGATAGTTAAGCGTATCGCTGGACATTGTGAATGTAAAATATCAACAAATTGTTGTAGGCTCGAATGTGACCCCCTCCAAACGCAGAAGACATCGTCTATGAATCGTAGCCAACACATGGCATTTTGTGTAAATATATCATTAGTATAAACAAATGTCTCCTCATAAGAATTCATGAAGATGTTAGCGTAGGAGGGGGCCACATTCGAGCCCATTGCTGTACCCCTCAGTTGTAAGAAGAATTGGTCCTCAACGAGAAAATAATTACATGTCAACAACATCTGTAATAGATTGCACAAAAATTTGACCTGAGTCTGACTAAAATCAGAAGCACATGTCAAGATGGACTCGACCGCCTCCACACCTCCATCGTGTGGGATGGAGGTGTAGAGGCTCTCAACGTCCATGGTGACCAATAGTGCACCCTCAGGAATCGCAGGTAACTTCCTAATGGTCTCAATAAACATCATAGTATCTCTCAAATATGATTTACCAGCTATCACAAATGGTCTAAGTACTACATCTAAATATCTAGCTATAGGTGAGAAAATAGAGTCTATCCCGGCCACAATGGGACGACCCGGTGGCCGGGATAGACTCTTATGTATCTTAGGACAGATGTAAAAAACCGGAACAATCGGGTGTCGTTGGATAAGATATTCCATTAATTTATCATCTATTATTCCCTCTGCTACTGCCCTTTTCAGCATAGACTCAATCCTCATCTGATATTCTGTAGTTGGATCCTGGTCCAATCTAGCATAAGTAGATGTATCTGCCAATAACCTATATATCTCATTTTTATATTCCATAGTGTCCATAATCACTACTGCCCCGCCTTTATCGGCTTGTTTAATAGTGATTGCCGGGTTATTGGCAAGTTCTTGTATTGCTCGTCTCTCATGTATGGTGAGGTTGTGTTTGACAAAGACAGTTCTGTCCATTGACACAGTCCGAAGCATAGCCTCAATCTGCTTATTCGTTTTTTCCATGAAGTGGTCGATAATTTGACAAGAGGGTGGGTTGAATCTACTCTTAGTTCTCAAAGGAGTACCCTGTAAGGATAATATTTCTTCATCTATAGCCTGAGGCTGTCCAAATAAGTTGACCTGGGGTGCACTAAAATAATACTTCAACCGTATTGATCGGTAAAACCTCTGGAGGTCTATATCAAGGTCAACAAGTTGGGGCCATGCTGTAGGGGCAAAGGAGAGTCCTTTCTCCAACAGAGACTGCTGTGCCGGCGTCAAATCTACTGTAGAAATATTTACTACTATGGTCTCTGTTATGTGTTCTTCGGTATTGTTTTCTGCTGCCGTGGTCGTTGCCTCAATCGATTTTTGATATTTATGCTGCCTGCCCCCTCTGCGCGTTCGTCTGCGCTTCCTGGAGGGTCTGAGGATGATTGGGAATTGGATATCAAAAAATCAGATGAACCTTCTGATGGTGGGCCCCCTTGTCCCCCAGAGGGCTTAGGGCTTGTCTTGTCTTGTCAAATGATGCCTTGCGCTGCTGATTGTCTTCAGAGCCAGGCTCTCCTCCTAGGTCCCCCTCCTGCTACTGTGCGCTCTGCCGCTGCCCACTCCTCCCTCCCTTCCCACAGAGAACCACAGCTGCAGCAAGAATGATAGCAGCAGATGGCAAACGCTCACTCACCTATCCATGATCCAAGCGATAGAGATCCCGTCATCTGAAACCCATCTGTCTCTTCTACAGTGAAGCCGCTCGCTTTGAACTTCCTGATTCTCAGATCAGACAGGAAGTAGGAAGTAGTAATAGTAGAAGTAACAGAGCAGCAGCACTCTAGAGGAGACAGATGGGCTCCGGATGACGGGACCTCTATTGCTTGGATCGCAATAGGTGAATGTGAGTCATCTGGTGCGGTCATTCTCCCCCACTGCGGCTGCCTTCTCTGCTGGACTATCGTATTCACTGGGATGGAGGCTGCATGGTGGCTGTCTAGTTTGGGAGGAAATTGGTTATTCAGTGGTGAGGGTGGTTATGTAATTCTGTCTGGGGAACGGTTTCCGGTTTGGCGGTGTCCAGAGCTTTCTACTATTGCCAGGCTGGAGATGCAGGGGGAAAGTGCTGCTGCTGTGATATCTGGCGCCCTCTTTACAGGGGTGCCCCAGCCCCTGAGTGCAAATGTCCCAGCCATTCATCTCTCACTCTGCAATTTGCCGCTGCTATTCCCTGCATTGTGCACCCACAGAGGAAAGCGGGCTGTTGCCCATAGCAACCAGTAGCTCGGCTGCCCCGGTGTGTGCGGCATGTTGCTGTGCAGCTGCATCTTCTGATTCTATTACGACATGATGGGGGGCCCAAATCAATTACTTTGCTTAGGGCCCCATTTAGCCTTAATCCGGCTCTGCTGTGAGGGAATCCCCCCCCCCCCCCCTCTCCTCATGGCTCACTCTGGCATCAGATTAGAGAAGACTGCTGTCAGAAAAGTGTGAAAGGAATTAGGTAACTGTAAACAAAGAAATAAGGATTCAAATGTATACCGTAGTACTTAGCAGCACTTCCCAAACATTTCCTATCTCAATTGAAAAAAAACATGTTAATCAATAGTGTCCCTTTATGTAATCAATGAAAGGGACCTTTACACCAGGGCTTCTCTGCCTTGTCCTTAGTTCTTGTCACCCACATGTATTGTGGATTTCCTGTCTGCAATGCAAGGGGATAAATTACTGATATAACTGATTAGCAGAACTTTCCTCTGTATAGATCAACAAAACTTGCACTGTTGGTAAGTTCTGAGGACAGGGAGAACACCTGCATGTGGCCACCTACCTTTTATAAATCTGTTGTCCTGTGACTGTAAGCGCAAGTTTATATTTTGGTCCAAAGTGTAGGTTTCATTCTAGCTAAGAAAATCATTAGATGTAAAAAAAATCCAGCACAGATGAGTGACTTGAACTCCATACCTTACCGTCTTACATATTCCAGGCAAATTTACAGGCACAGCAAACAAGACAATACGCCCAGCCTAGGTCAAATTACACTGTAGAAATGACTTCTAGGACAAGCACAATATATACATATATATCCTAAAAACTCAGCCCAAGCAGGGTAGCAGACAAACTTCACTGTGGGATGTGCAACCAGTATTAGCAAGCAGAATCCTGCAGCCCCTAGTGCTCAAGAAGACAAGGTGACCATCACTAGTGATAAAAGCACTGATGAGTATGCAGGTAAGTACTCCACAAACCTTTATTGTAATAAGAGTATAAACAATTACATTGTGGGTCTTACACAACAGGCAATCATTTAATGAATAAAAGCCTTGAAGCACTAAAAGTGCTAATCGTACTAATGATAAAATCCTTCAGATGCCCACTCTCTAGTCCATTACAAGTTTCAGCTTTTGCCATCCTCGGGGGTCATATATAGATAAATTTGTGTTTTTACAGAGTTTAGAAAAGTGTTTATTTGCAGTGATAAGGGTTTTATTCCCTAAACTGTGTTGAGCAGAATTACGTGTGTAAACTCTTACTAATGATGAGTAGAGCGTAATGTATTGCATTCTACTCCTCATGCAGTAAAATACTTCATGCACATTATTCTTCTTATTGCAGTATAGTGAGTAAACCTTATAGTTTGTGAGAAAACTTTAACTTTGCTATAGGAGAGATCCTCGTTATTGATACCTCTTGTGTTATTTTGGGACACCAGTACCTTTATGGCGGATAGATGCACCATGATGTAAACACATCACTGTGTATGTTGTTAATTATGTAAGCAAGCAGAGTCCTATGGATGAAAAGGAGTTCTGGACTCGGTTCTGCTTTATTACAGCCGAGCTCCAGCGCCAATTGTCATCTCCGATCTGGAGTTCAGCTATATTATTGCTAAACCCTTATGCCAATTGTATCCCCGCCACATGATAGCTGGAATTCAGCTATATAATATCCGAACTCTGGTGCCCAAATTATATACTTGTAGTGCCATAGCTGCCGGCACATGTCCATTGTGGTCTATACTGGCACCTAATTTTCCTTGCATGCTTGGCGCCCAAATTACTCGTCTCGGGCTAAAAGATTTATTTGACTAATGTAAATAAGAGAAAAAGAAAACAATTATCAAATTACGTGAACTGGACAGGGTTGTATTGGAACATAACTGCATATACCCCTCTATAAATGTAAATGTGCATTATAAAATCCTATGTCTTGTGACAAGGCATGGGAGTTCTGGAGTCAGTAATAGGAGGAAAATGCATGGATTGTTGTCAGCGCAGCTCATGAAGCTAAATCCTGCACTCTTAAGTCAGGGCAGTGGAATGAGCAGCAGTCTGGGATTTCTGCTTGCACAGATTCCCACATGACTGGAACATATAAAGCATGCTGTGATATTTGGAGCGGAAGGGATGAAAAACCAACAACTCTCAAAGTTATGTGGTGAAGAATATTTGTAGCTTTATTCCCCTAGTGGTGATACCTTCTAACCCATATACAGTATAATCCTGTATACCACTGCCAGATTATGAAAGGATCTAGTATGTTTTACTCTTTTTAATTATTATATAGTGACACAGCATTTTCCTCCCTCCCTAATGTCCTGTAGTCTGGCTTGTTTATAGTATAATTAGAGCATGATTTGAATCCCAGCCAGGACACTATCTGTACAGAGTTTGTTTGTTGTTCCTTTGTATGTGGGTTTCCTCCAGGCACCCCAGTTTCCTCCCACATCCCCAAAAAAACATGCAGATAAGTTATCTGGCTTCCCCCTAAATTGGCCCTAGACTACCATACATACATTACACGATACATACATAGACATATGACTATGGTAAGGATTAGATTGTGAGCCCCTCAGAGGGATAGTTGGGTGACAAGACAATATCAACAACAACACATATACACTTGTTGGGGGACGTCCGTGTATGTGCAGGCAATAGATCCCTCTCTGATCCATTTCGGTTAGAGAGGGATGAATCTAATGGTAAATATCGAAGGATGTATGTATGGCCACCTTTAGGAATAGGATTTCGATTTATAGTTTTTCCTGTGTAAGTCGTCAGTTGAATGAGTTTTAAAAACTCACTCTCGGCGGCTGGTTGACTCACCTATTTCAGGGAGTCAGGATATAACCAGAGAAACAGATTATTTATAATTAGAGAGAACCTGAGGTCTTAATAGGACACAGAGGTATGTTCTGCGCAGAGAGACATGCCTCTGTGTCCTTCTGTTGCTGCCTCCAGCCCACCCCCTTCCCGGCTCTGCTGCCCCCCCTTAAAAATAGCGCCAGGCTAGCGACAATCTGCTTGTTGCTAGCCTGTTATTTACCTGCATATTGTCAATCATCGACGCTCCCCTGCCTCATGTATTACAGGGCTCATCCCACCTGGGTCTTCTCGCTCCCTGCCTCTGTAAGCTTCCTCCAATTGGAAGCTAAGCCGCGACCCAGGAACTACTTCCTGGGTCGCGGCTTAGCTTCCAATTGGAGGAAGCTTGCAGGGGACACAGGCGGGGAGCCTTGCAATACAGGAGTCGGGGGGAGCAGCGATTGACAATATGCAGGTAAATAGCAGGATAGCGACAAGCAGATTGTCACTAGCCTATTTTTAAGGGGGGGGGGGGGGGGCGGCAGAGCCGGGGGAGGGGGGGAGGGGTTGGAGGCAGCAACAGAAGGACACAGAGGTATGTCAGTGTGCACAGAACATGCCTCTGTGTCCTATTAAGATTTGAAAAACACACCTTGGTTTCTCTTTAAGTTTCTAGAGCAATAGAGCTATCAATAAAGACAAAAGAATTTCTGGGCTCTGCAGCTTATCCTTAAAACAGCAATGATCATAAGGAGCTTTTGTAAACTTAGTCCATGAATCCACAGGAGTGGGGTACGTTTATTTTGCACGTTGGATGTCTCTTATAGTATGCAGAAATTTTTTTTTAATAACAGCTGCTAATCTTTTTCCTTGGAAGTGCTCGCATTGTACCATATTTTTGTTTATGTGCTAAATCCTAATATCCATCATTAACAAGCAGATTTTGATCAGATGGGACACGTTACATCTGTTGTTTTAGCATTGTTATAACCCACAGTCAGAAAACGTGTGAAAGGCAGTAAAGTATGGTGCTCACAATACAATGTGTTATGCAACATGGCTAAATGTGCCAAGATGCAAAAAGAAAATCCCCTAAACTCTAAGATAACACAGAGATTTCTTTCCTCCAGCAAGCTTGTGAAAAGGAAAGATCTCTTAAGTGGCAACATGGAAAATCTGCAATATTTTGATTATACCTTGTGTAAACATTATAATATGGGATCTGAGGAGAGCAGAGCATCTCCCAGAGGGGATTATAACATAATCCTCTCTCTATAGTTGGAGTGGATTAACTTCACATCCTCAGAGGGGTTTGTATGCTCCTTTTGACTGTGACAAGACGTCCTTCCTCCCCAGACATGCTTTACTGGAGATGTATAATTTCAGAGTTAGAGAATAACCCTCCCACCCCCAGTACAAAGATACAGCCGTAGCCTAGGCAGAGATACGTTTGTCACTTAGCAAGAATCCCATGTGGAATTAATATTCTCAGTGTATTATGGGATCACTGTGGTTTTGTTCCTATTGAATCCAGGCACTATCATTCTGTAAATCTGGAAGTTAAAGAAATGTTCCTATTAAGTAACTGGAGAATTATGTTGCCCGTGGCAACCAGTAACTCCTTGTTTCCAGGCTAAAAATACACATGGATGATGGATGCAATGATTTGAAAGCTGAACCATTGTTAAATTTTGGCTAAATTCACACTGACACATTGCAATGCAACGCAATGCAGTTATAACTCTCACATTGGCGAGTTTTGGGTGTGGTGCAATGGAATCCTGAGCTGTACCAGACAACATGCACATTTATAGTAGCGGGGAGCATACTTTTTACTGTATGCATCACCCAGGGTCGGTTCTAGGATGAACCCCCCTCCCCCTACCCCCCCTTCCCCGCACACACACACACACACAACCTGACAATTGGCACTACGCGTTATAGCCACAGGTATAGGTGCCCCCGATATAGGAAGCCAGTCATAGGTGCTCCCTGTATAGGAAGCCAGGTATAGGTGCCCCCTGTATAGGAAGCCAGGTATAGGTGCCCCCGTATAGAAAGCCAGGTATAGGTGCCCTGTGTGTAAGAAGCCAGGTATATGTGCCGGTACCCCCTGTATTGGAAGCCAGGTATAGGTGCCCCCTGTATAGGAAGCCAGGTATAGGTGCCCGGTGTGTAAGAAGCCAGGTATAGGTGCCCCCTGTATAGGAAGCCAGGTATAGGTGCCGGTGCCCCCTGTATAGAAAGCCCAGGTATAGGTGACCCCAGTATAGGTATCCAGGTATAGGTGTCCCCAGTATAGCAAGCCAGGTATAGGTGTCCCCAGTATAGGTAGCCAAGTATAGGTTCCCCCAGTATAAGTAGCCAGGTATAGGTGCCCCCTGTATGGGAAGCAGTTTGCTGTGGGATCCGTAAATTTAATTTAAAACAAACAAACCGATACTTACCTTCGGGAGGGGGTGCCTAAACCGTAACCTCCCCTTTCCCCCACAGCAGAGCCCCGATGTGTGACAATGACAGTAAAGTTGGGCACAGGGAGGCAGAGCACCCACTATTCAAAGCTGCAGTTTGCATAGCGGGAAGACTATGCACCTGCTATTTTTTTTATTTCCTCCCATTGACGCAAATCACTGCTTTTATAATGTGAGCCTATGGCGGCACTATTTTTTTCCTGTTTTGCTCCTTCTCTCACCTCATTCTTGAGCTGTGCTGAATGCAACCCAGTGGAGAAGAGACACAATCACTGTGTGTACAGTATGTGCCCCTATACCTAGTATGTATGTTCAGTACAGGAATAATAGTCAGTGGCATAACCATAGACCCCATGATGTCTGTGATAGCAGGGGGGCCTGACTTTTCCACTTTCTGCAGAGCAGGGCAGTGGAGAATTATATTTACTTGCTCCAGAACTGTCTCGGGTCTCTTCTGCTCTTCCAGCAGCTGCAGGTGCTGCCCTGCATACCGGTCTCCTGCTTCCACTCCTTGTCATGTGACATGCAGGAAGACTTGGGAGCCAGAGGCAGGCATGCTGCATAAAGTGGGTGACTGCAGGGAAGAGGAAAGGAGACCCAACACCGTGCTGAAGCAGGTAAATATAATGGGGAGGGGTAGTAGGAACAGTCCACTTGCATGTAGAAGGATTCTCACTGTCTCTGTTATATAACTGCAATAAAGTTGTGTATTGGTGTGCAGATGCTCATGGTCTTATTTTGATTGCATTGGGGTTCTTACTTTACTGACCACTGGGAGGATGCTGATTTCCTGGCCACATTTGCTGGTGTAGAGGGAAGTTGATGAGGTAGGCATAGGGCTTGATTCACCAAACGGTGGTAACTGTTAGCATGGGTTTTACTGCGTTTTACCGTGTTTTCATGTGAAAAACGAGAGCAAAAATTCGCGTTTGCGCAAATGTTTCACGCGAACGCGACCGTTTAACGCGAAACACTTTTCACAGCGTGCTAACAGTTAGCACCGTTTTGTGAACCAAGCCCATAGTATACTGACCAGTATACTATGAGGGTGTATACTAGAGGGTGTTTTTTCTGGCCACACTTGCTGTGATTTAGAGGGTTGTTGGTGAGGGAAGCATGGTGTACTGGCCACACATACTTAGGGGAAAGAGGAGGTTGAATGGTAGGGAGAGAACCTTATGAGATTTATGCTGGGAGGCTCCATGGTGTATGGTTATGTCCCATTGTAGACACTGCCAGCCACGGCCTGCTCAAAGCAGTCAGTTGTAGGCAGGGCTGGATTTGTGTTTTTTTCCGCTCAAGGCCACTATCGCCAGTCACCCCTGACAAGCCGCAAATTCCCTACCCATATACACACTTTTATTGGTCCCAGTAATCGGTGTATTTAAACATTCTTATTAATGATGCAATTTTACTGAACAATCAACCTTCCGATTCATTGGATTGGACATTTTTGATGGTGTAATCAACTAAAAATGACCAGTTTGTCAATAATTGTATCAAACTATTCTGTGGATAGAGTACATCTGAAATAATTGGAATAGTTATCATTTTGATTTCATTTATGGGCCAAATCGATGCTTTGCGCTCTGGCGATGGGTGGAGTGACAGCTCTGATCACAGACTATAAGCTGCCCAGGTTTGCTGCCCCTGACTGCTGCAGTTCACATGTTTGGCAGCTGGACTGCATGTGTGTCAATACGCCCCTTACTTCCTGGTGCCCTAGGCCATGCCCTTTGTGGCCTTTTCCTGAAATCTGTCCATGGTTGTAGGAAACTAATGTTAATGGTAAGTACATGTAACATGTTTTATGTAGCACTGGCAGTACAGGCTGCCCTAGAGACTCAACAGGGTTGGGCAGTGAGATGCTAGTAATTTTCAGTTGATACAGATTTTATGTTCATTTTATCCAACTTATGCAATTTGGACATGGACCAATCAAAGGCTGTAGCTGATGGAATTGGACCAGATTTTCATTGGTCCGATTCCAATCCACATGAATTTGCAATAATAATTAACAATTTTCTTCAACTAACTTTTTTTTTTTTTGCATCTTATTGACCATCTCTACTGACCCAGATGTACATGGATGATTTAACTGCTCTTTGGGCTGTGGAGAGCAAACCTAGACACTTAGCTTGACAGAGCATTTGCATTTATGCCCACAGGAAGGAGAAATAAACAGGAAGCAGAGGCTACCCCCAATGCTGTCCTCAGGGAGGCTGACATGAATAGCGGTGACGGTCACTGAGAATGAAGGAGAGACACTACTACAGCCAAATAGATCAGCAGGGCTGCCAGGCCGAACACGATAAATCCAGCGCTGGAGACTTGGGCGCAGCAGCACAGGAGACTTGGGCGCAGCCGGTGCCACCATAGGCCGTAATAGGAACTACGGCTATCGCAGGCACAGGGAGAAACTTCAGCGCCGTCAGAAGACAGAGCTGAAGTTGCTTTTAAAACAATAATTCGGCTTCCAGCAATAGCTGGAAGCCAAATTATTTCATTCCCCCATTGTCCATGGCGGCCTGGAGGGGGAATAGTAATTAACACGGCCCGGACTTGTGCGGCAGCAGGATCAGCCATATACCGGCTGTGTCCTGCGCCCAAGTCTCCGGCGCCGTTCTCTCTCGTACGCTGCCAGTCAACTGGTATTGTTTAAGAGGAAATAAATATGGCAGCCACCATATATCTCTCACCTTGGGTTCACTTTAACTTTGGTTACTGCAGCCATGTGTGTTTTTGTATATACTCTGTGCAGGCGATGTTCTTAGGAATTGCAGCACAATATTTTCTGATATATGCAGAGCTCCTACTTTTTGTGATATTCCTGTAATTGGAAACATACAGTATATACAGCCTAGTTCATTCTCCCTTTTGTGCAGTACATCTTCCCAGTGTCTATGCAGAGCTCTGACCGGGCATGTGGAGGAGCTGGATGCGGCTGCAGCTTGGCTCTGGGAGAGTTAATGGCAGGGGAGTGCTGGCTGAAGAGCACATTGCAGGTGTTTGCTGCCCGGGAGGGGTTTCTGCAGGCAGCTTAGGGCAGTGGCTGCACCTGGCCATCTGTGTGGTGGAGAGGAGGGATGGGCACTGTGCCTGGCTCTGCATGTGATCTGCACCAGCTGACCAGGGTCATTAGAGCTGCCATCTCTTCCTGCCCGGATTGTGAAGGCAGCCACTAGTATATAGGTTGTTTATGGTAAACATACAGTCCTTTCCATATCAGTCCCCTGCTATGTGCCATGATCTGCTGCGACATCTGTCTGCCTGCAGCCTGCTGGGCACCACATCCTGCCCAGGCACTTGTGCCTTCATAATAGACCTCTGATTTTTCCTAATCACACACACTGCATATGTGGAGGGGAATTGCATAGACCTTACTAGGGTCCATTTCCACAACACATTTTTGCAATGATTTGTTTCTGGGACCAATGATCGGTTTCACGATATCGCACATCATCATTTAAAGAGACATCTATAAAAATACGCGTTTCCGCATTACGCACGCATAGATATGCTGCAACGCGTATTTTTGTACGCGTTGCGGCCCGCAATAGCGCCAATTACAGTCGGGAATGCGGAAAAAGCTACGCGTGGCCAGTCCTGACGGGCCTGTCGACAAAAATGAAACTAGCTGGCAGCGGGGGACCAGAGGATTAGTGAGTGGCTGCGAGGGCACAGGACTGCTGCAGGGGGCTGGTAGAAGCCCCAGGTGAGTAAAACTCTTTTTTTTCTGGCTTAAGGTTCACTTTAATGATGTGTGCCCACTGCAATTGTTTCTATTGAACGACCATCATGTCGGATCACTGAACAAGCCGTCATTCAGATCCCCAAAGACTCCCGCAGCAGTTTCTGCAATCGTGTAAATGGCGCTTGCAGATCAGAACCGATCGGGCACCGATTGTTCGTCGGCAGAGATCCCTGATCCATCTGTGTAGCTTTACCCCTGTTATTATTATTTATTGTATTTACAGCGTATTACACAGAGATGGACAGTAAATACATACAGTGGTACAAAGGATGACAGACATAACCAGGTGATACAACATAAGACAAAGCTATACAAGGCAAACAGTACAAAATACATGATCATGCGATTCTGGGCTGGTTAGGTGGGTCCAGTAATTCAGGTACCAGGCTGGGTACACACGGTAAGATTCTCTGTGCGATTTTCCGACCCGATCGTTTTTCCACACGATTCTGCGCTCTATTATCTTATCTTCATTCATTTTTATCTTTTTCCATTCACTGCTATGAGAAATCTAGCACAGAAACGATATCAGACATGATGGATTTTATCGATTGGATCCATCTATCGCACGGGAAATCGTACCGTGTGTATTAGGCATTAGGAAAGGAGCACAATGATGGGGGCACACGATCATGTAGACTACACTATGGAAGGGAGGACGCTACCATTCCTTTTTGAGGAGGACCCAGTGCTTAAAACTAGACCTAAATGTCACACTGGCTTCTTGCTTGTCCTGTGCCTTCTGTGACATTGCCACCTATTTCTGTAACCCTTTCCTTCCAGCACAAGGGCATGCTCACTCCTTTGCCAGTCTGTGCCACCCTCTTCTGTAACCATTGTGTATACAGCTTTAGGCACTGCCAGGGAGTCTCTGTCCCTTCTGCTGTCACCAGATTTGCCGGTGTAATCTGCAGAAGATGCTGCCATAACATCCAGCCGTTCCCCAGTCCCATCTTTTATGTATAGATCTTTAATCTGTGGTCCAGAGCTGCTGGATGACTGCAGACCTGGTCTGTGCCGTTTCAAAAAAAAAAAAAAAAAAAAAAAAAAAAAAAAAATACATTGTAGCTATTAATGCCATTCGCATCCCTGTGAGGGAAAGCTGCAGTAACTGTACATAAAAGGAGATGTGTGACATTTATGTCACTTGACTCTCTGCCCTATAGCTTTCTTAGCTGCCACTTTAAGCAAAAATACTTGCTTGTTTTCTGCCATGGGATCATTGGACCGGAAGTCAGCTGTGTGTCTGAAATTTCCCTCCCTTTTATGTTGACCTTTTTTTTTGAAATATTAGCTTTTAAAAAAAATATCCTGAAAGTATAGATTGCTCAGCAGCAATAAATAGTGCCAATATTTTGTATTTGATATTTTACGTGAAGTATTTTTTTTTAAATAAACTAGTCATTGCTAAAAATGCAGTACTTTTTACAAATCTCTGATTGGCTATTTTTAGTTTAAATAACGCTTTTCATCCACCAATGCTATTGTGCTATATTCTCAGTACATATTTATATATACCTCTATATGTATAGAGCCATAAATATGTATATGTATTTGAAGAGAATCCTCATGACGATGAAAAAAATATTAATGTGTGTCCAGCGTTATCCAAATAGTAATCTGATATGTAGGAAAAAATATCAACTAGCCTACTAGCCATTATTCTATTTTTGATTGTTTATTTTTATTTAACATTTGTGTATTTGCGATCTTCAAAAAAAAAGTGTGTTTTTGTTTTTGTTAGTTTTCAATTGTAAACATTTTAAAAATACACAGCTCATTTATAAATCGAAGTTAATGTCTTATGTATGCATAGTGAGGTACTGCCTGTCTATAAGGGCTATGAGGGGACAGCAATGCTCTAGGACACCCCGATTGTCCCCTATGCCGTCACACACACCCAACAAGACAGCCAGGTGCAGCTGTCAGAGGTGACAGGCCTGTTACTGCTGTAATCCTATATACGTCTCTGCGCTCTGACGTGTACAGTAATACCAGTTACAGTACAGGCTGTGTCACAGCGAAATCCCAGGCACGTTTACATTCACCCATGGAGTACCGAATGCTTTGTACACTATATACTGTTATTTTTGATGATCTCTGATGAAAATATTCATAGAAATCCTACATGACGCTAACCTTCAATCTGGCCTCTAAATACATATATGTGTAAATTTAAGTTGTAGAATTGATTATTCCATTGCTAACCATGAAATGAGCAGTTACTAATAGAGTAGTGCCCTAGTAGTCCCGTGGTGTTTGTTCAGCTTACTGTGTATTCCTCAGGTGCAGCCTCCACCCCAGGGAGCCTGCTGGTTCTGCTGCTGCACACCGACCGGGACAAGTGTGACACTTGATGGCTTTGTCTGTGTTACAGGTCCAGTGGTCCTGAGCACCCCGGCTCAGCTCATCGCGCCCATTGTGGTGGCCAAGGGTACCCTTTCCATCACCACCACCGAGATCTACTTCGAGGTGGATGAAGAAGACCCCAGCTTCAAGAAGATCGACCCCAAAGTGAGTCCCTTTCTATTACTCCTTGAAGGTGGTGGGGGTGATATTAGCTTTTCTGACGTCACTTATCAGTTACAGGACGATCATGGAATATTGCACACACGTATTTCTGTATAAATGTATTTCTACATTGAAATAAAATGTATTTTAAGAACAGGTAAATATTTATATTACCAGTTAGTATCCGATAACTTTACATTGATCTGCCTCGAATGCTATAAAAATATGAGTCGAATTCCTCACTGTATTTGGCATAAATATGCATTATTTACACACGTTTAATTTGATCACTGATTTTTTTTTTTTTTATGTGAAAATTCACTACATTAATTTATTTGTATTGCATTTTAAATTGTCTTTATTTTTGTTCTATGCTGTTCTAGTCGTAATCCTTTTATACCCGCCATTGTACAATATAGAATGTTTAGAATTGTATCCTGAAATGTAACGTCACCTAATAGTTTAATGTATCGATTGGATCCTACAAGACGTTTCATATATTATTTATCCTGACCAAATATAGTTGATTGTGGCCTTAAGTAAATTATAATCTCTCCTCATTACCATAATCCCTTTTTTTTTGTCCATTATGAGGAATTATTTTGATAGAAGGCTACAATAATATGTTAAGGGCTGTTTGTTGGCCAAAAGAAATAATAAACACCCCCAAAAAACAAACTAAAGCCATATTGTTTTATAACGCTGTCATTTTAATGACATGCTTCATGGGAAAATAATATTCATAATTATTGCACTACAAAAAAACTAACGGTAAACAATATTTCATATATAAAGTAATAATAATATTTATTATAGATTTACGATTATCTGCGAATCTTAATTTCACAGCCCTTTGATGTTAATTTATAGCTAAAATACCTTCAGAACGATCTGTAAATATTATTTTCCTATTCTGTAGTCCTGAAATGTAATTTCTGACTATAAATAATTATTGTACAAGTTTGAGGAGGCTCTGAAATTAATTTTATTAATGACCTGACAATCAATACCAGCCCCTACCCTGTTTAAAGTGAACTTGCTGCAAAAATAGTAAACATCTGTCAATTGTTATGACAGCAAGGATGGTTCCTCGGACAATATTTATTTTGTAATACCTGTTACAGGTTTAGTGTAATTTGCTCTTCTTTGATTATCACACAAATATCCCATGTACAATATACTAATTTTAATCCTGTACAAATACCCAAAGCTTAATATAAATTCACCCTTTCCCAAGCAGAATAAAAACACGCCACTGTATTCTTTTTATGTCATTTATTAGATTGTAAATTAAATTAAAATTGGCAACAATTTAAAATCTAAAATCACAGAAGTCATTTTTCCAGTGTATCTCAAGTGCATTTTTTTCAAATATATAGAATTCCAAGCGCCATCATATAAGCAAAAAAATTTCAAATTTCATTTGAATATATTTAAATAACATTTCAAGTATATTTATGGAATGTTGAGACTAAAACGAGCATTTTTTAAACAAAAAAAATGTAAACTTTAAAGTTCTGACACTTTCAGATGCAAGAAAAAAAATAACGCAAAGTACCGCGAGAAAAAGCTACCTTGTTGTAAAATGGGATCCTCAAAGCAGAGGTGTGTCCTGTTGTATCCAAAAAAACGGAAATGAAAACCACCAGATCACAGAACAATAAGAACATCCACAATCTCAAAGACACAATATTCTGATATATGTAGAAAAAAAAGAGTACATTTCTGGTGTTTGTTCACGTGGCAGATCCAGAGGCTGTCATTATCAATACTGACATTAGAATGTGTATAATCCGATTTAAATAAATATATGGGGAAGGCTTTCATTTTCAAAAATGGACAACAGTTTTATTTAGCAGATTAGCAGATCTGCTGTAACAGGAGGAGGGGATCCAGCAAAATAGAAACATTGTATCCATCTGAAGTCGATGCAGAAATAATAAAGGGAAATCACGCGGACATTTTTTTAGCAGCTGTAACCGTTTCGTTGCCCAGGAGGAGGTCTGTTCTGTGTGGAAGAGCCTATTGTCTTTGGGCTGGGAAAGTGTCACTGATTGTACTCCAGGTGGAGGCACGGGGAGGGAGCTCAGGTGAGAAGGTGCCCACTGGAGCCTGATAGACTAGGAAGGGGTTACAGCGTCAGTGTTTGTATTCCAGATGATGCCAGGTGTGGCAAGATAGGGGATCTCAGGTGAGCTGCTGACTGAAGTGCCCAGTGCCCACTGGAGCCTATGACCCCTGGGCTGGTAAAGGGTTACAGTGTCATTGTTTGTATCCTGGAAGATCAGGGGAGCTCAGGTGAGGCTCAGAGCTTCTCCAGGCTCTTGGGGTTGGTGAGGATCTCCCTTGCCAGCCTCCAGGTCTGCTTGGCGGCGTTCTCCAAGGCGGAGTGGGGTTTGCCCTGGAAGAGGTCCAGATTGGGCAGGAAATAGTGCGGGCACCTCCGACACTGAAGGCAGGAGATGAGCTGCAGCAGGATACCATTGAGCCGGTCCCCCAGGCACGACTCGTCCCAGTCCGACTCCCTGGGGTGCTTCTCGCACTCGTAGGAGACCAGAGTCTTCATGTGGTAGTTATTGAGGGGCTGGCCGGGCAGCTCCAGGTGCCGATCTCGTAGGGTCTTCAGCAGTGACAGGCACTTCTTCCTGCAGCCACCAAGCTGCAGCCGGTTCTCTGCTTCAGCGAACTGCAGCACCCAGGCATCGCTCTCCGCCGAGCTCTGCTTGCCTGCCAGGGTATGGCACTCCTTGGACAGCAGGTTGAACCCCTCAGCCTTGACCTCAGCTACCCGGTTAGGTCCAGGCCAGGGGATGTGGGGCAAGGGCCAGTGGGCAGCACTGCGAGGCCAGATGCCAGTGCATTTGAAAGCTGGAGTGATCTGCACCACATATCTGTCCCTGATCCTCAGCTTCACCTCACTGGTGTCTGCCACCATCTTCACCACGTCCCTGTAGCTGCACTTATCCACCGCCTGGGCCACCAGGGTCTGGAACCTGGACCTGATCTTTCGGGCTGACAGGTAGCCAGAGGCCGTGATGAACTCCACCCAGAGGGACATGCTCCTCTTGCGACCGTCGCTTAGCTTCAGCACCGCACAGCCCGGCAGGGAGCCGTCATCTACGAAGTTGAAGACGCCCATCTGGTTCAGGTAGAGGACCACCTCGAACTCGGTGGGTGAGATGACCTCCAGGCCCTCATAGCGGTTGTCCATCTCGTTGAGGGAGCTGATGAAGCGGGGTTCCTGCACCTCCACCTCTTTGAGGACATCAGAGACCACCTTACACACCTCCCGGATGGTTTTGGAGATGGCCGCCTTCCTGGCCTGGCACTTCTCGTTGTAGTACTTGTTGAGGTGGTAGACCAGCTTGGCCTGGGCCGCGATCATGTTGGGGCAGAGATCCGGATTGTACACCGGAGTCTCGCAGTAAGCCGACGGATCCAAGGCGGCTGCTGGGGAAGGAGCCAACTTTAAAGAGAAAAGGAGTCCTTGGCAAGAATGAAGTGGGCTCCTTGGCCGGGTAGTTGGGCTTCTAGCGGTCCAGTGTCTGCTTACAGGCTGCCTGTGGATGGCATGAAGTTGAAAGCTGCATGGAAGATGACAAGATGCCTCCTCCTCCTCCAGCTGTAATGGTGAGACAGAAGGGGGAGGTTAGGCCAGGGGAGGGGGGCTGTAAGTCCAGTGTGCAGCTATTCCTGGAGATAGTGTGCGCTGGCCCTGAGCTGGTGGTGTTACACTGTACGCTATGTATGGATGGAGGCTGCTGCTGATGGTGTGTACTGGAGCCCTGCTCATGCTCTCGTCTGGGAATTATAAAGGGAGGGCTAGGCAAGCGGCCAATCGCCATCAGGAGAGTCTCCGCCTTCAGCTGTAAGCAGTGTCACCCCCTCCCCAAAATCTCTGCTTCTCTCTGTGTGTGGAAGGGAAGATATGAGGACTGGCATTCTGAGATCTAGCTAGACACTCTCTCACTATTGGACTTGACCTGCTGCCCTCTGCACCCCCCCCCCCCCCCCCCAACCCTACTGCACAGGCTCCCTGCATCACATCCACACACCATTATAGCACAGGCTCCCTGCATCACATCCACACACCATTATAGCACAGGCTCCCTGCTTCACATACACACCTCTATCGCACAGGCTCCCTGCATCACATACACACCTCTATAGCACAGGCTCCCTGCATCACATGCACACCTCTATAGCACAGGCTCCCTGCATTACATACACATCACTATAGCACAGTCTCCCTGCATCACATACACACCATTATAGCACAGGCGCCCTGCATCACATGCACACCTCTATCGCAGGCTCCCTGCATCACATACACATCACTATAGCACAGGCTCCCTGCATCACATACACACCTCTATAGCACAGGCTCCCTGCATGCATCACATACACACCACTATAGCACAGGCACCCTGCATCATATACACACTATTATAGCACAGGCTCCCTGTATCATATAGACACCACTATAGCACAGGCTCCCTGCATCACATACACACCTCTATAGCACAGGCTCCCTGCATCACATACACACTATTATAGCACAGGCTCCCTGCATCACATACACACCTCTATAGCACAGGCTCCCTGCATCACATAGACACCACTATAGCACAGGCTCCCTGCATCACATACACACCTCTATAGCACAGGCTCCCTGCATGGATCACATACACACCACTATAGCACAGGCACCCTGCATCATATACACACTTATAGCACAGGCTCCCTGTATCATATAGACACCACTATAGCACAGGCTCCCTGCATCACATACATGCCACTATAGCACAGGCTCCCTGCATCACATACACGCCACTATAGCACAGGCTCCCTGCATCACATACACACCTCTATAGCACAGGCTCCCTGCATCACATACACACTATTATAGCACAGGCTCCCTGCATCACATACACATCTCTATAGCACAGGCTCCCTGCATCACATAGACACCACTATAGCACAGGCTCCCTGCATCACATACACATCACTATAGCACAGGCTCCCTGCATCACATACACACCTCTATAGCACAGGCTCCCTGCATCACATACACACCTCTATAGCACAGGCTCCCTGCATCACATACACACCTCTATAGCACAGGCTCCCTGCATCACATACACATCACTATAGCACAGGCTCCCTGCATCGCAAACACGCCACTATAGCACAGGCTCCCTGCATCGCATACACACCACTATAGCACAGGCTCCCTGCATCACACACACCACTATAGCACAGGCTCCCTGCATCACACACACCACTATAGCACAGGCTCCCTTCATCACATACACACCTCTATAGCACAGGCTCTCTGCATCACATACACACCACTATAGCACAGGCTCCCTGCATCACATACACATCACTATAGCACAGGCTCCCTGCATCACATACACACTATTATAGCACAGGCTCCCTGCATCACATATACACCACTATAGCACAGGCTCCCTGCATCACATACGCAATATTATAGCACAGGTTCCCTGCATCACATTCATGCCACTATAGCACAGGCTCCCTGCATCACATCCATGCCACATAGCACAGGCTCCCTGCATCACATGCAAACCACTATAGCACAGGCTCCCTGCATCACATACACACCACTATAGCACAGGCTCCCTTCATCACATACACACCACTATAGCACAGGCTCCCTTCATCACATACACACCACTATAGCACAGGCTCCCTTCATCACATACACGCCTCTATAGCACAGGCTACCTGCATCACAGACACCACTATAGCACAGGCTCCCTGCATCACATACACACCTCTATAGCACATGCTCCCTGCATCACATACACACCACTATAGCACAGGCTCCCTGCATCACATGCACACCTCTATAGCACAGGCTCCCTGCATCACATACACACTATTATAGCACAGGCTCCCTGCATCACACACACCTCTATAGCACAGGCTCCCTGCATCACATACACACCTCTATAGCACAGGCTCCCTGCATCACATACACACCACTATAGCACAGGCTCCCTGCATGACGTTCACACTATTATAGCATAGGCTCCCTGCATGACGTTCACACTATTATAGCACAGGCTCCCTGCATCACATACACACCTCTACAGCACAGGCTCCCTGCATCACATCCATGCCACTATAGCACAGGCTCCCTGCATCACATCCAAGCCACTATAGCACAGGCTCCCTGCATCACATACACACCACTATAGCATAGGCTCCCTGCATCACATACACACCTCTATAGCACAGGCTCCCTGCATCACATACACACCACTATAGCACAGGCTCCCTGCATCACATACACACCACTATAGCACAGGCTCCCTGCATCACATACACACCACTATAGCATAGGCTCCCTGCATCACATACACACCTCTATAGCACAGGCTCCCTGGTTTTCATACACACCACCCCCCATATGCCTGTAAACAGATTAGGTTGTCTGCAGATTTCAAACGGGCGTGATGTGTCAATTAAATATAGTTTAAGGAGCAATGTAATGCAGGGCGAGTGCAGACGGGGGCTGGTAGGAGCATCAGCTGATGTCTGTAATATGTGGCATTCGTATAGGATCTCATTGGCGACAGCTCGGGGAAGCCCTGAGTGACAGCTTGTGTTTTGTGTTGCTGCTGCTACCACATCAGTGATCAGGTAGTCGGAGTACATCCTAATTGGGCTGCCTGTTGGTGTGACTGTTGCATGTGATGCACTCCTGTGCACAGGGCTGGAGGAGTGGCATTACCAGATCGCTGGACTGTCACAGCAGTGTTGATCTTTAGGATATGCTGCTATTGATGCTATACGAGAAGTCAAGTCACCAGTGCCTGCCTGCCTGCCTGTAGCCCAGCTGATGGAGGCTGTATGATGTCCTCGCCTGTCTCACCGAGCCTGCCTCCGGGCGGCTGGGCATCAATGCTGGGAGTCTGGGACTGACTAGTGCGGCTGCTGGGGTCATTAGATCGATCGCATTAGTGTGCACCTGGGGCCATGGCTGGAGGGTTAACACTAGTATGTATCTGGGTTTATTGCTGGAGGGATCACACTAGTGTGCACCTGGGGTCCTTGCTGGAGTGGTCGCACTAGTGTGCACCTGGCTGGGGATCAGTCCTTGCTGGAGGGATCGCACTAGTGTGCACTTGGGATCGTCGCTGGAGTGTGCACCTGGGGTCAATTATTGCTGAACGGGTCACACTAGTGTGCACCTGGGGTCAACGCTGGAGGGGTCGTACTACTGTGCACCTGGGGTCATCGCTGGAGGGGTCGCACTACTGTGTACCTGGGGTCATCGCTGGAGGGGTCGCACTACTGTGTACCTGGGGTCATCGCTGGAGGGGTCGCACTACTGTGTACCTGGGGTCATCGCTGGAGGGGTCGCACTAGTGCGCCTGGGGTGCTTGCTGCAGGGTTCGCACTAGTGTGTACCCGGGGTCATCTCTGGAGGGGTCGCACTAGTGTGCACCTGGAGTCTTGTGCTCCAGACGTGATTTTCCTACATAAAGTTTATCTCGGGGTTTACTTTAAGCAGTGATGTACCAAATATCCTATCTAGCTATCTAGCTATCTACATAGATAACATGAGCTGACACGAGCTGCAATGATAGTACAGCGGGGTATGTCAATCTCTTGCTACGAGGTCACAGTTGCACAATAGACCTGGACGGTGCGCACTCCCGCGTACCTAGTCTCAGACTGCGCGCGCACGTCATGGACTCGCTTGCGCCATACATCAGCTCTGTAGTAGCAGCGTGTACTGTATCCGGAGCGCTCATGTCCGTGGCGCAGCCGCGCGCAGTCACTGTGTTCTGGAGATCTGGCCGTGTATATAGGTGTCAGCGCACACATGTGACTGCTGGACCCGGCGGCCCCTCTGCCGAGCACAGCTCCCCGTCTCCTAGCAACCGGCAGCGGTGTTTAACCCTAACCTCTCTGCAGGTCTGCTATTACTACTGTCAGTTCTCCATGCTGTGTATTACTATCCTTCTGCAACATGTGCAGCCCCTTTATGTGTCCTGATTGTATTTTCATATCCCTAAATAAAAATTCCAGAATCAGCAATGATCTTATCACCATAGCAGCAATAATTATAATGTGTAAATATTTAAATAGTAGTATAATTAACAATTATTATTAAAATGATTTAAACTACAGCTATATAAGACTGGCATTAAAAACAGGTAATGGAAAAAAAAAATACTGTTTAATTTCCCCCTTCATAATTTCCTTTGGATTCCTGTTTTTTTTTTTCCTTTGTTAAAATTACTACAAACTGCTATCTACAAAGTAGATCTTTATATATGCATTTATTTTTAATTGTGTTTATAAATGACTGATTTTTATATCAGATTGAATATATTGCTATAAATTGGTGTTTAGGTACTTTATTATTTTTTATTACTAATGATAATCATATGGACTTTTTTTTTTTTTAAATACAGAGCATCTCTTAGAATAAAAATACAGTATCCATTAGTATTTTATTTGCTAGATAAATCAAATTGTACACCACTCTACTCTTCAAGTGTTCGCCTTAGTGAAAAGTTGCTTGCAAAATTCGAAATCTGTAATTCCACTGCCTGGAGCCAATTTTGCCTGGTTGCCTAGCAACCCCTCCATTATAGCACAGCAAATGTCATATGAAGTCATTTTATGAAATAGAAAACAAATGGGAAGGAATGGCTCCCAGCTATTTTTTTTTTTTTTTTTTTGCATATTGTATTTGTGTAAAGGCAACTTTCATTGCAGATCATATAAACGGGGGAGCAAAACTAAAATGATAGTAGATGGCACGACAGTAAATGTATAGATAGGAAAATAAAACTGTTCTGTCTGTCTGATTGCTAAACGGATGCAAATACCGTATTCTGTTAACTCAGCATCAATTCACACATAATGATATGCATTGTTTATCAACTATTACACTTCAGCTGCCTAGCAAAATGTAAATATTGTTTGCCCATTAAAAGTCCTATAAGAGAAGTGGGAGAAAGCAGGCACACACATGCATGTGTACACTTTCCCCACACTACAACAATAGCTGGGGATTGTGTCGGACCCGGGGAGCTCTGCAAAAGGAAACAATTAAGAGAGGCGAGGGTGGCAAAGGTCACCCTGTAGGCAGGAATACAATAAGTGAACAGAATTTTGTGTGGACTAGAATTCCGGCAGTGCCAGATTGCCTAAACTTAAGTTTCACCTGGTGGCCATTACTGTTGTGTGTAGCTTTGTTTTTCTGAGCTTTATTAGTACATACAGACTTTTTTTTTTAAACAAGTTTTATTGGAAAGGCTACAAAATTACAGTGTACGTGTGCTACATCAAGAATGTAAATAGTACTAAGCAAGAGTGGTAAGCCAAATAAAATGCAACTAGGACTACAAGTAAATCAGTAAAGTATGCAATGGCTAGAGCCATAATAGATATTCAAGGTGACAGACATTTCTTTAAATTCAGTTTCTCAAAAACATCGTACAATAGGCTTATATTATTTTTTACATATTTTTTAATGTTCTGTCTGTAGTCAAAGATTTGTGATAAGTGTTATTTTTTTAATACTAAGTTTATATATTGTACAATAACTTCTCTTATCAGTTTTGTAATTTGACTGCAGTTTGCCAGAATCTGTCAAATACTGTTTTTTTATTTTTTTCCCTTTTGACTTGATAGATTGTTGCACTTGTGAATAAGAGAATGCTTTTTATTTGCCACAATTGTATCTTCATAAAAAGTATCAGATCAAAAAAAAAAAAAAATCAGATCTTCACACTGGATTAAAATTTCACACCAACGTATCTGTCAGTGTGAAATTTAGCCGTGGGCATCCGTAGACCTTGTGCTGCTCACTTTACCGGGCAAAAGCCATATGTGTTTAAATTAGAAAAAAAAATGGATTTTGTTTTTCTGAGGAGCTAGATGAGTGATTTTGTTGTGCCTCGAGACAGAAGAATACAAAAATATAAACCTAATTAATTGCGCCTCTTCTGCAGGCATTTTCCTTTCTCACTTGCAATATGGAATGCTTGTCAGCTTTTCTGATGAATGAGTGTCCTTCATTTGCATAGTTTTCACATTAACACAAAAATTACTTTTATTTGAATGAAATCTACTTTACATAATGATAGACAAAAATGAATTTCAAGCAGGGGCCCAGCACTTTCCTCCTGCCATTTTATTTTAGGAAAAAAAATAAAACAAAACAAGCTTTAAGAAAATAAGATAAATAATTGCTTATTATTAGCTTAGAGTTTTTTTATTTTTATTTATTTTTTATTTTTTGTACAGTTCCAACATCTTAGTGCTTTTGAGGGTGTGCAGTACCTTTCAAGCCATCCACATTTCCAAGGGAACTCGCAATGTAATATCCCAAGGGAATATGCAGTATATCCAGACCACTTTGGTCATATTCTAGTTAAACTACCAGTATGCAAAATAAAAAAAAAATAGTCACAATTTCTCATGGCGCTGTGCAGTGTAAGCTATGAGCACCAGACAAGTAATACACATATAGAAATTCTTTCTGGTGAAAAACATACAGTAAAAGGCAAAATATGTGCATGCAAGAATAACGACGCTATCAATGAAAAAAACTTTGCCAGTAAAATTCAGTGGCCTAATTGTTTGAGAAGTTATTACTCTTGCCTCTATTTGCTCTAGATGACTTTTTTGTTGTATTAGTTTGAATCCACTAGCTATGATTGCTTGTCACGTGAACGTAGGTAAGAGTAAGTCTTTCTTCTTTAGTGAATCAGCTCCCTGGAGGGATAACAAATTTGAAACCACAGGTAAGGAAAATGTGTAAGTTTTTGTTATAAGGTGACTGTGTTCCTTGTCAGTTCTTGGAGGAGGAAGCAGCGCTGGCTGATGACTTTATTTCTGTAACATCTCCAAGTCGCTTATTACTCTACAGATAGCAAATATTAAGTTGTGCTGTTCCTGATAGTGGCAAATGAAACGATCTGTAAGAACGTTGCACAATTTTATCAAGTGTGTTGTGTTTTATTTAGGAGATGTAATAATACATGTTTAGTGTACCTGCTATCTACCACTACAGGACACAACTGTAACATTTTCACTTAGAATCACATTAATAACATTTTGCTATGGCTGTTGCAGATGCAGTGGGTAGATGCATGTTTGTAGTACAGCGATAGGAACCTAACGGCAGACATGTTTTGCTTGCTACTTTTTAGAAGCTGGGACACAGTGGGTGCCGGCTGTCAGAGCTCAGCTAATGATGACAAATGCCCCACTAGATGCAGATTGTAGTGCTTGCAGGCAGCTCTCAAAGTCAGCCAGATTACCTTCTTTCAGATAGTAATTTAACCTTCTAAACTCTTATGTCACGTAGAAATTACTGCGCCTAATAGTTAGCATCCATAGCGTTTATTTTGTAAAAGGAACAAAGGCATATCATTTTCAAGGACAAAAAAAATATTTTCTTTTATCTCACTTTTCGTACATGTAAGCTGTTTTTAAATGTAATCTGCCTATTAGAAACCTACATTGATCTGTACATTTTCTGCTTGTGCTCTTTATCAACGTTTTGTAAAATAAATAGTCTAGTTTAGCCATACTCCTATTTATGATGGCTATTCAGACAATATCTATTATGGGTTTAAACCATGTATTGGGTTACTTAACGCAATGATCAATGTATCGTTAGAAAATAAAAAGCACATGTAGCTGTTAGTTAAAGGGCAACCGTTGTGAGAAGAATATGGAGGCTGCCATATTTATTTCCTTTTAAATAATACCAGTTGCCTGGCAGCCCTGCTGATCTATTTGACTGCAGTAGTGTCTGAACACCAGAAACAAGCATGCAGCTAATCTTGTCAGATGTGACAATGATGTCAAAATTCCCTGATCAGCTGCATGCTTGTTCAGGGTCTATGGCTAAAAGTATTAGAGGCAGATGATCAGCAGGACAGCCAGGCAATGTGAATTTTTTTAAAAGGAAATAAATATGTCAGCCTCCATAGCCCTCTTGTTACGTAAGCAAACCTTTGCTTATTACAGACATCAAATAAGTGTGACACTGCATCTTGCAGAAAGAAACATGCATACCCCGGGACATTGATCAGCCAAAACTTTCAAACTACCTGCTCGGTATTGTGTAGTTTCACTTTGTGCTGCCAAAACAGGTGTGACCTATTCAGATATGGATTCCACAAGACCTTTGCAGGGGTATTATGCTGGGAATACACGTTTCGTTTTTTGCCTTCGTTTAAACCTTCGTTTCGATTGTGCCTTTTGTCCTTTTCAATCCTGAAATAATCGATCGTACGGTTAATATCACCACCCACGGTTTCGGTTTTTTTTTCGATTCTGATGGTTTCGTTTTTCCAATGATCGAAGGCTGCAAAGAAACGAAACGTAGTACAGGGACGGACGGCATAAACGAATATATAATCGATCTGAAGAGCCATCAAGCCTACCAATGGCTCGATTAGATGGATAAAGAGAGATAATATCAAACATGTTCGATCACTAGTCGTTCGTTTTTGGGGTCTATTAATCGAAACTATAATGAGATTATGACTATTTTCACATACGTTTTCAACACTCGATTCGTTTACCGAACGAATCGAAGGCTAAAACGAAGGCAAAAACGAAACGTGTATTCCCAGCATTAGGCACCAACTCATTAGCAGCAGATAAGTCCTTTAAGTTTAAGATTGGACCTCCATGGATTGTATTCTTTGTTCCTTATTTATTTATTTATTGTATTTATAAAGCGCCAACATATTACGCAGCGCTCTGTGCATCAATGATCCTTGGACACCCATGGTACTATCACTAGTTCCACAGTTGTAAGACTCTTGGTAGGCACTGATCACTGTATACCAGGAACATGTCACATGACCTGCCATTTTGCAATTGCTCTGACCCTGTCTTCTACCCATAAGAATTAGCACTTACCAAAGTCACTCAGATCCTTAGTTTTTATGCATTTCACCTTCAAGGACTAACTTACCACCTATCCCACCCTCCCTGCCAGTGTAACAAGAGAATTTCATTCTTCTTAATGTTGTGGCCCATCAGTAGATATTTGAACAGTTAGTTCAGGGTTTTGTTTTCCTCTTGCATAAGTAAAACTTCAGGCTTCTTTAGGATTTCCATAAATTGTCCTAAAAAAGTTTATTTTGTCCATAAAGGTTATCATGCTGTGGCTAATCATTTAGAGCAGCAAGGAAATTTTGAGTTTAGTTCCACTGCAAGTGTACGAATCAATTTAGCTTGTGCAAGAGAGGTTTTGAGAGGGATTTTTTTAGTGAATGTGGAAATCCCCCCCTCCCCCCCCCCCCCCCCCCCCAAAAAAAAAAAAATTGCTTCACTTCCATACAGGACCTGGTGTGTTTAAACATATGTAAATTCAGTCTGCTGTCTGAGTGTTTTTGTTTTGTTTTTTTTCTGATGCAGAGTGTATCTTAACCAAATATAGTAAAAGGCATTTGCCTATTCAGTTACTGTTCAGATTAATGTTGTCCTTTAAATGGTTAAATTATGCTGGTAAAAATATTCTTGCATCATTCTCTGTAGTTTTCTCCATTCCTGAGTAATGATGGGTGTATGGAGCTTTTGTTCAAGAATTTTAAGGTTTAAATCAAAATAGGAACATTTTTTTTTCTACTTTGAATTGCTTAGCAGCGGTATGGTGTAGGTTTAATATTAGTTTGCAACTGTGTAGAAATATCTTTATAAACTTTTGTGTACATACTAAGTTAAGCATGATGAAACGTAAACTTGTATACTTTGTGGATTTATTTTTCTAACAGTGTAATTTGATGGTTTTGGCAGACGGGAAGGGTGCACATAACATAATCTCATCTGCCTCCCAAAGGAGCAAGTTAATAATGAAAAGGGTTAATCTTTCTGTGTGATCGACCTTAATTCCACAGACTTGTTAATAAACGATGCCATGACTTCTCTCTTTTTTTCCCCCCAGTCTGCATTTAGTTGCTTGAAAGGCTCTTAGATCCAGCCCAGCGCCAGCACAATAGAGAGCCTTTTCATGTTTGGTTTGCCCCATCTGTGTCATCTGGTGGTTTATGCATTAGGAGGTGTTGCCGCATGAATCCAAATGCGCCAGGCAGTTGTTTTATGGACTCTCCCGGCACAAGGAGGAGTTTATAAGTGCTCCGCTCTATTGTCTGTCACTCCCAGCTGACAAGTGTACATTCTGCTCACCATATTTGGTGGGTAATAATAACTAATGAAGCCTGGAACAGGCCTTGTTCACAGTGATTTAATCTGTTCCTTGCCTGGGCCGCTCTTTGTAGGTCTGTGGAATGTCCACTTGACACTCATTAGTTGGCGCATGCTTTGCATGTTCCCCATTGTCTCTCCCTAGCTTTTATGGACAGACTTTTCCTGTAAACTAGATAAAAAAAACACCTCTGCTTTTTTATGTAATAAATCGGCCCATAATGCAGACCGGCTATAGGCAGATGATACCTCTTAATATGTGTAACATATTAAAGGCAGTACTTCTGCATTGTCATAGGGATATTTTATATGACTGTTTGAAGCCCTAGTTCCGTTTTTACCAGTCATGCTCTCAATTTTTTAATGTGCAGGATAATGCATCTGAATTATTTGGCAGTTTACAATGTTTTGTGCGTTGCGTGTCCGTATTTTATGCAACAAATAATTAAAATGACCTGGCTGGCTGTGTACTTCTGGTGCCAATTCCTGTTTAGATGAAATTGCAGCTTTACCGGGCAGAAAGCGGTACGTACCAGTCTCCCTATCCTATCACCATAAGTTAAATTTTATGCACCTAAATTGTATCCTGAAGCCCTGCCCCTTCATAGGGAAACCCACCATCTCGATTATTGCACGAAGCCTTTCGGAACTGGTCCGGAGCTCTCTGTCCACCACCTGTGTTGCCCTGGCTTCAAGACTGCTTGCAAATATCAGTACAGCATGCGGTCTCTATTGCATATGCTGTAGTGGGAATACAATTGGTGGTGCGCACAGTGAGCAAATATAGTAACATCTCAGAAAAAAACTATTGGGCACTAGATCAAACAGTCCAGCGCTACCTATAAAACTGTGTTTATTCAGTCAGGTTCCATCAATATGGGGAAAATATTCACATAAAAGGCTTTCCACCAGTTAGCCTAATAGACCAGAGAGAGTTAATACCTCCACCACACCCAAGGAGATCCATCATGCTGCTTGAGGGTAGGAGCACACCAGGAGAATCGCATATGCATTTTGCACTATGTGCTATGGAAAACGCATATGCGATTCTGCCTAGCGCTTTCCTACCCTCAGGGAAAGCAAAAATAAATGTTAGCAATCCCAAAACAACTACAATTGCGATTGGTTTACTTTCATTTTAATAAAGTTTTTTTAACGGTTTTACACTATGGGAGCAAATATGCTTTGAGGCAAAAAAGATCAACGGGAAAGTGTTTCTCTATTGTAAAGCAAAGTGGAGAGGCGGAGACTGTCTCTAAAGGTCACACACGCACAGCTGACCCTTATAACTGTGGTTCCCAACTACTCGGTGAGGGTCTGGCCGGATGGGTGTGGTGGAAGCATACACCATCTCTCTAATAGTGGGTGAGAATATTTTATTTTTCATCACCTATTCTGACTTCTTAAGACACTAGGCAGATAGACAGCATATTCTTGAGCATGTTGGAGGTGCTCTTCAACAAACATGGAAATGCAGTTCAAAGATATCAACAATGTATTAAAATATGAAAACACTTAAAGTGATATGAGCCATTTTCTAATGTGCCAATTGAAATGAACATTTTTATTATTTTTGTTGTTGTTGTTGGACTGAACATTAGCTTTTCATTTCATTACATCTCTAGCAGCAGAATGTTCTATGGGCAGAGTGCAACCTTTGTAGATTAGAAAGCCCCAAATTCTCATGAACATTGAGCAGCGTACGAGAGGAATCGGCGCAGGATACAGCCTGTATATGGCTGATCCTGCTCCTGCACAAATTCCCATTGTATTTGAATATTATTCCCCCTCCAGGCCGCCATGGATGGTGGGGAATGAAAAAATTTGACTTCCAGCGATTGCTGGAGCCCGAATTATAGTGTTTTATAAGTAACTTCAGCTCCGTCGTCTGACGACTCTGAAGTTACTCACTGCTGCATCCAAGTCTCCTGCGTTGGAATGGCAGTGTTCGCATTGAGCACTTACCAAATGTATTGGTGCCATGGGTGTAAAGCCAGGGGAGTAGGTGTGTGTTACGCAATTAGTACCATTTTACCTGGGTAATGTGTATGTCGTAATGTTACCTCGGTAATACAGTGGCTGGATAGTGTACTGGTTAAGAGCTCTGCCTCTGACACAGGAGACCAGGGTTCGAATCTTGGCTCTTCCTGTGCAGTAAGCCAGCACCTATTCAGCGAGGAGACCTACCCTAATAATTAGGCTGCAGCTCTGGAGCTTTGAGTCCGCCAGGAGAAAACTGCAATATAAATGTTCTGTGTCTGTCTGTGCCTAATACAGGTTGCAGTAGTAACATAACGTGCCCCACTCCCCTGTAAAATTACTGTGCGCTTTCTGCGCCCGGCGGATCCGAGATGAAAAACTAACTATAACAAGTAACTTGTCCATATATCTTATCTAAAGTTTAGATAGTTTACACAGCAAATCTAGCTGCAAACAGCTTTTAATAGAAATGATTATTTCTTCCTGTGATACAATGACAGCAGCCATGTTGTTTGTAAACATTACACAGACATCTTGAGCAGTCAGCCTGTGAAAAAAACCTTATCCCCCCCCTCCTCCCCCCTCTGCCTCTGAAATCTCTGGCTAGTAATACCTCCCCCTCCTCCTACACAGACTGAGCTCCAATGAGCCCTTGCTACTGCCAAGGCTCTCTGAAAACCTGTGGGCATGGTTTATTTAGTTTATAGGAAATTAGAGTATTAAAACAAAAACAAAAAAGTATTTGGCTTGAGGAATGCCCTATAAACAATTGGAAAGGAACACAATTATGCAATGAGTAAAAGTTCACCTCGGATCCACTTTAACCATTTACCGCCATCCTAACGTATTAAAACGTCATGCTTACCGCTATTAACAGCAACATGACGTTTTAATACGTCGCGCATTCCCGCCGCTGCTACCGCCGTGTGTCCGCCGCTACCGCCGCCATTACCGTCGGGATCCCGTGCTGGGCGATTGGGGAAGAGGACTGAACAGTCCTCTACCCAATCGCAGTGCCTGGAGTGAATGGACGTGACCGCGAACAGCGGCTACGTCCATTCACATAAACAGGAAATGTAACAGTTTAAATAAAGTGTGTAAAAAAAAAAAAAAAAAAAGTGAACACGTCCTATGAGTGTTCACCAGCGCCATCTTGTGGCCAAAAAGTATATTACACTTACAAAATACATACATTTTCAAGTATATACACATCATTAATAAAATTACACTTCCAACCCTCCCCCCAAAAAAAAACACTTGTAAAAAAAAAAATCAGCTTAAAAAAAATAAATAAATAGTTGCCTTAGGGACTCAGCTTTTTTTATTCTATATTTTATGGGGGAAAATTAATTTTAATTTATTACATAGGGGCTTGTAATTATGGCCAGAACAAACAGAAAAATAACCACTTATATTTCAAAATAATATACTGTCGCCATACATTGTGGTAGGGACATAATCTAAACGGTTTAATTATCGGGACCACTGGGCAAATACAACGTGTTTGTTTTATCCACAGGAGAATGTTTAATTTTAAAACTATAAAGGCTGAACACTGAGAAATAATGATTTTTTTCTTTTTTTTTCTGTTTTTCTCATTAAAATGCATTTAGAATAAAAAAATTCTTAGCAAAATGTACTATCCACAGAAAGCCTAATTGGTGGCGAAAAAAACGAGGTATAGATCATTTTCTTGTGATAAGTAGTAATAAAGTTATTAGGGAATAAAAGGGAGGAGCGCTGACAACTGAAAATTGCTCTGGTCCGTTAGGATAAAAACCCTTGGGGGTGAACTGGTTAACAGACCTACATGAATCCGGCTACTTTCCTGTTTACCTATATAAAGCAAAATATAAGCAACAAGTAAAGAAAAGTAATGTCCGACTTAAGTTCATCAGAAGCAAGTTTTGAATTTTTTTCCCCCCAAAATTACTAAAAGGTTATTTTTTATAGAACTAAGTAAGGATAACATATATTTTCTGAAACAAAATTGTTGCCTGCAATGATTTAGTTAGAGGGCACGATATTGGAGGTATTTCCATGGCTTGGCTCAGCTGTTGAAGTCCTGAAGTAACACATTATAGCCTTCCTGTATGAGCACATGCTGTGACCACCTGCAGTTATGCCCTGTACTTTGCAGTGGACCATTATTATCATTATTATTATTTAGGATCCCAAAGAAGGAGACAGATTTCAGCACTCCAATTCCAGGAAACGTTATTCAAGCACGATAAACGTTACAACGAAGAAAAAAGCGCTGCCTATGTCCATAGCTGTTTCATGTGTTTCCACGCCTCCTCAGGACACCAAGGAATCATTATTATTATTTAGTATTTATATAGCGCCTACATCTTCTGCAGCGCTGTATAGAATATATTGTTGTCACTTAACTGTCCCTCAAAGTAGCACCCAATCTAGTTCCTACCATAGTCACATGTCTATGTATGTATTGTGCAGTGTATGTATTGTAGCCTAAGACCAATTTAAAGGGAAGCCAATTAACTTATCTGTATGTTTTTGGGATGTGGGCGGAAACTGGAGTGCCCTGAGGAATCCCATACAAACTCCATGCAGACAGAGCCCAGGCTGGGATTCAAACTGGGGACCCAGCACTGCAAGGTGAGAGTACTAACCACTACACCACCATGCTGCTCTTAGTTCAGGGCTGTGGAGTTGGTACAACTCCTCAGTTTATTGAAACCACCGACTCCAGGTACCCAAAATTGCTCTGACTTCTCGACTCCACAGCCCTGCCCTGTTGATTTGCAAAGCTCTGATTTTCTGTGATCACATTCTGCTTTAGTACATAATGACTAGCAAATCAGAGACTTGTATATCTATCACCTGACCAATTTGATCACATGTTTCTCCAAGAGTTCTCCTAGACATGACCATCACTATTGATATCTCTTCTGCTCTTTGTCTCTCAGCTTATTTCAACAGAAAGAGACAGAAATTTAATAAAAACAAATGAATGATAAGGCTACTTAGGTGTGCTGTCCAGCAGATGTCCACTTTATTATGAATTTTAAGCTCTTTTCCTTGTTCTGCCTCTATAGCTATGTTATAGAAGTGCTGACCTGAACAAGGATGAAGCCGGTTGGGCAAGCTGAGGTCCTCAACCGTTGTCTTTGTTTGTAAACCGATGAACCTCAAGAGTAGAACTAATTGTGTAACCTTGCTCCTAGCCATTTTGTTTTATTGCAATGTGAACACACTGCAATCCAGCTATTCAGCAAGTGTAATTAATTTGCTTCTTGACCTGCACACAACTTGTATTGCCAGTCAGTCAAGCACTTTAGAAATTATGTGAATCTTGAAAGATGCTGATAAAGCTAATGGGGCAAATGTACGAGGAGAGTGACGATCAACAATTTATTAAAAAATAAAAATTTTGGCAGATATTTTTGCAAGATTTTTTCTTTCTTTGGCAAAATGTAGAGAGATTGAAATGAGCAGTCGATCTGAATGATCTGTTAGTACATGGAGTACAGAGCAAATAAATGGCACCAGTTCTCTCCATCGATATATCCTCAGATTTCATCTTCTCTTTAGTTAAAGATTACCCAGCAAGCTCATGGTGAACCAGAACTCCTAAGAGTGTGTAAGGGGCTACAGAGGTACAAAAAGCCATCTTACTAAAATGCTATGCATAACAGAAATTTCTTAAAACAGAAGATATTTGCGATTATTCAGGTTGGATTGAGCATATGAGGTGTCCCACAGTGCCAACGTCTTCTGTAGCGCTGTACATAGTATAAAACTAATAGAGGGCAGCATAGATAATGAGATGTTCAAAACTCTGTACAATGAGGACATTCAGCATTTCAATTATTATCAATACTGCGCCACAATTCATCCAAAGTTATATCACCAAACACAGTCCCTGGGATCGCTGCAGAAAGTCCAAACAAGTGGAGTGGAAAATCTAAAGGTACTGCTGCGCTCTCCAGACCTGAAAGAAAGAAATCTCCACATAGGGCAATAACGTTCAATCTGGGTGCACTACTTCAATTGTTCCACGTGACCTGTGCTCTTGTGCTCTCCCAAAATTCAAACAATCTGTGTCCCTCGTCCCCTCTCACTAAAATGCTCACCAGAATCTAACCACCTCACGGTTCAGGTGGATCATACGCAGTGTTAATAAGCTCCAATTCATCTGATTCTGTAAAAAGGAAAAAATCTCCACATAGGGTAATAGAGTTCGCAATTCAATTTGCTTCAAGCACTATATCCACCACGTGTCCTTAATATTGCATTCAGCAATACAAATACATTCATAGTGGATGTGTGGCTTGAGACTTCACCAATACTGGTACATATCCATATGGTAAATTACATCACAATAAGAAACATTAGGAGGAGGTCCCTGTCCTTGCAAGCTTACAATCTAGAAATGTAGTGGGGTGGAGACATTAGGGAAGGAGACACAGCGATAAGTGGATGCGGCAGTAAACCTCCAATGTTACCTATAGCAAATTGGAGGCTTGTCTGAACAGGTGTGCTTTGAGAGTACATTTTTAAAGTTTTCCAGCTTGGAGCATGATGGGACAGGCTGGGGGAGAGTGCTCCAAAGGAGAGGTGATGCTCGTGAGAAGTCCTGGATTATCATTCTTGATCCTTAACCATAGACTTAAAGGGACACTTAAGTCAAACAAAAAAAAATGAGTTTTACTCACCTGGGGCTTCCAATTGCCCCCTGCAGCTGTCCGGTGCCCTCGCCGTCTCCCTCCGATCCTCCTGGCCCCGCTGGCAGCCACTTCCTGTTTCAGTGACAGGAGCTGACAGGCTGGGGACGCGAGTTATTCTTCGCGTTCCTGGCCACAATAGCGCCATCTATGCTGCTATAGCATATATCATATACCATATAGCAGCATAGAGGGTGCTAATGTGTCTGGGAACGCGAAGAATCACTCGCATCCCCAGCCTGCCAGCTCCTGTCACCGAAACAGGAAGTAGCTGCCGGCGGGGCCAGGAGGATCGGAGGGAGACGGCGAGGGCACCGGACAGCTGCAGGGGGCAATTGGAAGCCCCAGGTGAGTAAAACTCATTTTTTTTTGTTTGACTTAAGTGTCCCTTTAAGGTGCCCATACACTCGTCAGATTGGCAGCAGATAGATAAGAAATGCATCTGATGATCTATCTGATGCGTTTTTAGAACATTTTTTACCAGGATAGAATTCCAATAGATTTCAGTTTGAAATCTATTGAAATTCGATCTGATGGCATTTTTTTGCCATCAAATTTCCATTAAGGCCAATGCAAACTGATAAGCAATCTCATCAGATCGACCTAAATTTTCCACCCTGCCAGTTCGATGGAAATCCATCGAAATCGGCCATCGATCGGTTGATTGGCCAACCGATTTGCAGTCGATCTATCGATCGATCGATCGGTCGGCCAGAAAATCGACTGAGTGTATGGGCCCCTTTTGTGTACCCAAGCCAAAGCTTGGTTACAAAATGGGATATTTACCTAAAGAGAGGTAAGCCTCAGAATCCTATTGAGGCTCCCTTCAGTGCTCTAATGTCTCATAACAGGAGAGGAGCAAAGCACCAATGTGGAGGGGGGCCGGGCTGAATAAAAGGGGACATCAGAGCACAGAGGGAAGCCTCCACAAAATTCGGAGGCTTTCCTGTCATTGTAAATACCGTAACTCTTTTTGAACCCAAGGTGCAGCTTTGGTTTCCTTTAAAGGAGTCTTTGCCCCATAGATTAATATCAGACTGTAAGCCCAGTCGCTTTCTCTTTGCACATTTTGGGTTCCCACAGGCCCAGACATCCAGGGTGCTGTGATTTCATCTGCAGATATCCAGCAACACCATCCATCTTCCTCTGCAGCGAGCATGACTGGCATCTAGAGATGGTCAATGACATGATCACTTCTAAGGACACAAATGTTAGCTTCATTTTTATTTATTTTGTTACTTTTGCTGTAGATGAAGTTATTATTGGAGTGGAAGGAACCTAAAATCCATGGTGCTTAAAGTGTACCGAGGCAATATGTAACATGAGATAAATGTGTATGTACAGTGCAAACCGTACTTGTGTAATTTTGCTGCCTGAAAGAGTTAATTTCTAGGCATTGAAGTGACTGCTTCTATCTTGTCAAGAATATAGTAAACACCACTGATCGGCTAATTGCAGCCATAAAAGTTTTCCTGGCAGAATACAACTTCTGAGGGCAGGGAGAGATAAAATACATGAACTGTTGACCTTTTTGTAACTCTGGGATACTTAATAGGCTGTCAATGATTAGAGACAGTAAAACATTCAATCCTCTTTGTGAATGTTTAAATATAAAATAAAACCCTGGGATACTTAGTAGTTTTTAGGAGTAGGAGGATAAATATAATTGTTTATCTCATCCGTTTATTTTCACCTCGGGTTCACTTTATTATGCCGCACCAAAAAAGGAATGATGTATTTATAAACACTGAGCTTTACAAATAGCCAGATACTGTACGTGTAAACGTTATTTGTAGGCTCACCTGTCAGTGATCTTTACTGACGATTTGTACATTACCTCCCCAGTCTCATTCACCTGGGTGAAATTCAAATTGCTGTGTTGTATTGACAGTGTTTTGGCAGTCTGACTGAAGTGTCTCGGCACAGAAAGGGGACTACAAGGCTGAATGAAAGGCTGTGTTGACACCATCTAACAAGGAGGGATTAGGTGTTTACAGAAGAAGCAATATGATAGGTCAAGTATAAGAGGCACTTCACAGAGTGCTTCAGCACATAATGACTGAGTGACTGGAGAGTGCTGGGCTGGCTTCAGTTCAATGCTGATGCCTCTCCTCAGCGTTCTTCATCATGCTCAGCTGCTCTTCTGTTGTCAGACGGATAACAGAGAAATGGCTTTTTTTGGTCTAATTTTCTTTCTAATTTACACATTTGGGTCTTTGTTTCAATGCTCTGTTTATGATGGCCTTTTGTGTAAGGTGCTGCTCCCTCCTTCATTCCTTTTTCTAGCCTGGGGCCCATGAGCTAATTTGTGCTTCTACAATTACAGCATGGTTTCAGCAGTCTGTTTTTATAAGCAGACCTCATCCTTGCATCTGAGCAGGCAGAATTTCTGTGTTATTTCACAAACAAGTGTGTGTAATCAGAACTCTGGACAATGTCATTATTAAGCAGATAATTTTAGCTGGAGCTGGTGTTCCCTGCAAATGATTTGCAGCAAGTGAGACTGGAGCTGGAATTTAACCTATTTTTCCCTAATTATGTATGACTAAAGCTGACCATAGCTGGAGGGTGGAGGTCTGGCTCTGTCTCCTACACACAACTAGCAAGTGTTTTTTTCTGTCTTAAAGAGGAACGTCAGCTTAAACAAACCTTCTGTCATGAAAATACATTAGTTATGTTAATTAAAATAGGTAATATAATCTTTTACCCACCCTTTTTTAGAAGAATAGGCAAATGTTTGTGATTCCATGGGGGCAGCCATCTTTTTGGTTGAAAGGAGGTGACCAGGAGCATGAGGCACAGTTCCAACTGTCCTGTGTCCTGATCACCCCTCCCAGCTGTGCACGCTAGGCAACGAGAACATCATCAGAAATCCCCTCATGCTTTGCCCAGCATCAGGGGAAAAATGCCCGGGCAGATTTCTTTGATGGGGTGAAGCTTAGCTTCTGTGCAGCTAAAAATGAGGCTTGGGTGAGAAAAACAAAGTTCTGATGCTGTGAAACTGTTGGACGGAGCAACTGCCATTCACTAAGTGCTTTTAAAAATAAAGAAAACCCTGAGAACCCCCTTGAGAAGATGGGCTAGTCCAAAATATGTCAGTAATATCAGATTTCTACTACTTACTGTAAGTGACAGTAATTTATGGCTCATTTTACTCTGGAAGAAACATACTACTTATTTCTATATATTTACATGTATTTAAAATGTTAAGATTTTCGTGACAGAGGTCCTTTAACCCCCCCTGGCATTCTGATTCTTTCCGGATTTTAGGGTCTAAAAGCGGTGCAATTTTTTTGCACCCTTTCAGACCCTACGACCTGGAAAAAATCATGCTGCCAGGAGATCTGCAGCAGTTCCAGCAATCGCTCACCTCCCTGGCTGGGTGGCGCTGCAACTCTAAAGTGAGATTGCCGGCTGTTGTCATGACGACAGCCGGCGATCTCACCAGCAGGAGGCAGAGCCCCCGGAGGAGAGGAAGAAGAATGCCAGCTGACGTCAGGATACCCGGGAGGTATGTAGAAAAGCTCCCGCTGCGCGCATTGCTCTGCATACAGCCTCCGGCGGTTACCCCGAGCAGAGGTCGGGATTACCGCTATTGGATGCGGTTTTCCGCCCCGACCCTAGCTTGGGATAACCGCCAAGGAGCTTAAAGCACACCTATACTGAGAGAGATATATGGAGGCTGACATTTATTTCCTTTTAAACAATGCAAATGCCTCGCTGTCTTGCTGATCATGTGCCTCCAATTCCTTAAAGAGGACCTCCAGAATGAAAATGAAAATCCGCCAGGCTGCAACCCGAGAAGCCTTGTCCTGCAATGCCGTCCCGAAGTCCCTGCATCACCCGATTTCCGGCGCCTGGCCACGCCTCCTCTATCCCACAGAGAAAAACGCCAAGCCCAAATTTCGTTTAAAAGGAAATAAATATGGCAGCCCCCATATTCCTCTCAGTTCAGGTGTACTTTAAGTGATTCACGCATTGCCTGCTTAATGTACTGTCTAATAGTCCTCTGAGATGGATTAAGATGTAATGGGGCCTTTGATACCCACTACACCCCAAGCCCCTGCCTAGGTGGGTAATCCTGCTTTATGTTTGGATATCTCGAGGGAAAAGATTGGACTATTGGGCAAAGCAGCCGGCAACTGTATGGGCAGCTCAGTGTCTATTTCTTAGCCACACAGCCAATGATGCAGTGTAGGAGCTCTGGGCTCCAGTGCGAGTTTTACATTGGACCCTCTCGAGCTTTCTACACACAATTGATATGGAGCACCAAAACCTGCCAAGGGCAGCTGTAGTGTCAAGAGAGGAGTAGGCTGGGGAGAACAGCTAATCACAGCACATATAGAGCGGTTCATTACCAGCATAGCACCAATAAACCTATAATAAAGCAGTTGAAGAAGGGCCCTTAGTGAGCCCCTCTGGCCCATGGGCCCTGGTGTGGTCGCTACCACTGCATCCCCTTTCGCTACGCCACGGCACGCAGCATCTATAGCTGTGAACCTCATGAGGGTAGGAACACCCTACCAGAAAGTTAGTGAGAAAGTTAGCGTTTTGATAGCGTTTTGCTGCATATGCATTTTTAGTGCGTTTTCCGTGCCGATTCCGCACGTTTGCGGTTTTCTTGCGTTTTGCATGCATTTTAATGTTTGCAGTTTGCATATATAAATCACGTTTTGCATGTTTTTTTATGCGTTTTATGCAAATCACTAGGAAGTCAACAGGAAGCGGAAATACGTAATCAAATAAGGTTTTTTTAAAAAAAATGCATACAAAACGCATAAGAAAAGCACTAAAACGAAATACCTCTGCGTCACCATTGACTTTAATTATGTGCGTTTTAGATGCGTATTGGAAAATTATGCAGCAAGACCAGCGTTTTTAAAAACTCACATTGCTGATCGCAAACACATGCCTTTTTTTTTATGAGGCCCATTGACTTGCATTATGTGTGTTTTTGCTGTGTTTTCCGCAAGGCTAGCGTTTCTGCCTAGTGTGTTCCTAACCATATTTATTTTTATCATTAGCGTTAACAACTACTGATCCATTCAAGCTGTCACAATAACCTCCACCAGCCGCATACATGGAGGCTACAGGACAATTCCTAGACTAAATGTGGTTACCCACCACCAGGTGGCACATGCAAATAGCAGGCTGGCGGCACAGCAGGGCAGCAACAACATTATTAGTCGGCCCTCCCTGCTATTGTCTCCCAGAATTAGCCATTTCTCCCGTGCTCGCTGTTTCCAGCTGTAGCCGGAGCCATTTGCGGGGGGAAGAAGCGCTGTCTGCATAAGATGCTCGCCCCGAAGTCTTTTCTTTGCAGAGATCCAGCTCCGAATACATACCATTCAAAGCCTCCTGAGCATTCATTATTTTTGATGAGATGACAACTGCTTAGGTTCAGGCAATTATCGTTCACACTCTGTCCAAGTTTCACATAAGAATATTGCTTGTTAAATCTCTCACACAGTAAATGGGTTTACAGTTTGTTGCATCTTCTATAGGACAAATAGGAATATCCATTTATATATTAGGGCTCTTCGCTTCTGACACCATTGAGAAAAGTTTTTTTTCTCTGTGGTTTGAGAAATGCGGTATTTGTAATTTATCGTTCTCTCCAGAAACGGATGAGACGTGTCCATACAATGAATGATGATCCACACATAGCCCACTTTCTTCTAACAATGCCACCGATCCAAGCTGGCTGCCAGCAAACCGACTGGTGTAATGTTTAATGAGCAGCAGAGGAGGGGTGTTAGCAACTATCTGATTGTCCCCCCTTTTCTCCAGAGAAACAGAGGATTCTGGGAGGTTGTAATGCTGTTTATGCAAATGTGCTTTTTCAAGCTGAACTCTGGGATCGCAGATTGAAAAAAAAAATTACTATACATCATTTTCCATTTACACAGAATATCTACTGAAAATGTGAAAATGTTCATCTGTTCTATTTAAAATAGAACAGATGAACAGTTAATGTGGTCCTCCCATGATGCATTGCCGCTACCTAAGGGTGCTTTCCCATGGATTACTGGGTAAAGGAACATGGTGACATCATCTTATGCTCAGCGCTGCTGGGATAGAAGCATAGCTCTCCTATTCTATATTCTCTTAGGATGGACCTGCACTCTTGCACAGGACACAAGGAAAACCTAGAGAAATGCACTCTGTATGCATTTAGAGAGTTTAGCCTGTCTAATTCCCCCCTCATATGTGACTGAGCACAAGTTGTAATGTGATCCTTCAGCTGTGTCACCTGACTGCCATGGCAGAGAGCTAATTGGTAAATACAGGATGTTAACGATATGTCTGCTTCTATGAAAGCAGGAAGTAGTTAAGCTGCAAATTTATTGCAGGATTAGTATCAGCTGTAACAAAGAAATGTTTTTCTTTAAAGTTGATTACGCTGTTGCTTATTTTTTGAGCAGAGAGAAAGTTCTACGTTCAGGTCCGCTTTAAGGTTCCCAGATGTGATCATTCGATCAGATTTTTATGATGAAATTGTACAGAAGTTCTCCCAGAGCATTCTATGGTCGATGGGAATCCAGGATTTTGTCGTTCGGAATGTTGGATCTCACAATTGTATCTGAACAGAGAAAGTGCCCTAATTGACCTGTGTGTGAGAACAACCGATAAGAACATCACAAATCTGATGGAATGATTGCATCTAGGAAAAACATTGTCCCGTTAATGGTCACCTTTAAAGGGAACCCAAGGTATCCTCAATCACCGCAGCTCCTGTGTGCCACAGTCAAGGATTTTTGATATAAAAAAACAAACAAACATGGCTGCCACCCCTGAGGTCACCACACTGTAAGCTCTGCTTTGCTCTGTGTGTCTAAACACAGAGCATGGAGGCGGGGAGAGGCAGAGCTGCCCAATGAGAGCTGGAAGTGCCTCTTTTGCAAGGGACGCACCGTAGCCTCGAGATTGCCGACAAGCTGCATGTCAGAAACTTCGTGGGGCGACAGCGCGGCGCAGGTGGGGGCTGAGAGCTGTGCATGGGGACACAGAGCCATGTCACGGCATTTCACTGTCCAGCTATACCCCAGTTCTGTGCCTTTTCTTGCAGGAACGTGGTGATTTTTATTTATTTATCTATTTATGTACTTATATAGCGCCAACATATTACGCAGCGCTGTACAGAGTATATTGCCTTTTCAGGAACTGTCCCTCAATGGGGCTCACAATCTAATCCCTACCATAGTCCTATGTCTAAGTATGTATCGTGTAGTGCGTGTATCGTAGTCTGGGGCCAATTTAGGGAGAAGCCATTTAACTTATCTGTATGATTTGGGGATGTGGGAGGAAACCAGAGAGACCGGAGGAAACCCACTCAGACATGAGGATGACATACAAACTTCTTGCAGATGTTGATTTGGATGGGATTCAACCCGGGGACCCAGCGCTGCAAGGTGAGAGCGCTAACCACTACCCCACCGTGCTGCTGTAGATTCCTTTCATAAACTACTTGTCTGTTGTGATAAACGAGCACACTTGTTGGCTCTAGCAGTGGCCCTCTATACCGGCTAGATTGGATGGGAGTTACTACAATGCCTCTTCCACAGGAGCTTTGTCTGCTCCACACAAAGTAGCGATTTATCTAAAAATAACACTTGCATTGTTCCGATTTCTCTCCAAGCCCATTAATACGTACTTTAGCATCATGCGAGGTTTCATAGTTTAATCCTTTCTCAAAAGCTTTTCAGAATAAAGGCTCTAAATGGTCCTCAGCATTAATTTGATGTGACTTCCGTACAATATGTTTGAAACCCTCAGACGCACGTTTGTGCAGCTTATGTCTTTTCATTGGCAAGGCTGGCTAAATGTTTAATGGAGTCTGTAGTATAAGCCCTTTCATTGTGCTTCATTATTCTGTCACCCTTTCAGGCATTTTGTTTTATCATCATCATTACCCTTCTATTTACACCAGATCAGGATCTTACTGTTTCTCACTGTTTTGCAAGTGTAATTCAAAGTGTTTTGCCTAACCCATATAAGAGAAGAGCGTTGGGGACCTAATCTGGTTATAGGCTGTCTCAAAAATGTTTAGCAGTCTTTCCTGCGATTTGCAAATAGGCAACCTTATGGCTTAAACACCAGAAGGGAAATTTTCACGTAAATGCTGTGCTTACAGCTTACCGCGGTTTTATTTGCGTAATTTTGTTATCTTATCTCAATCAGTAAACTAAAAGATGCATCTAAAGGTGGCCATACACTGGTCGATTTGTCATCAGATCGACCAACAGATAGATCCCTCTCTGATCGAATCTGATCAGAGAGGGATCGTATGGCTGCCTTTACTGCAAACAGATTGTGAATCGATTTCAGAATAAAACCGATCACATTCTTTGAAGCTGCCGCCACCCCCTTCCCCCGCATACATTACCTGATCCGGCCGGCACGTGTCCCCCGGTCTCCACTGTCCGTTCTCCGTGCTCGACGACTCCAGCTTCACTGAACTTCCTGCCGGGAAGTTTAAACAGTAGAGGGCGCTCTACTGTTTAAACTTCCTGCCGGGACAGTTTAGTGAAGCTGGAGGAGCCGAGCATGGAGAAGGGGACAGTGGAGACCAGGTATACTTGCCGGCTGGAGCAGGTAATGTATTGCAGCTAGTGTCAGTCGTCGGACATTCGAACGCCGCTATCGACGCACTCCCCACCCGCCGGGGATCGAGCAAAATCTTCAGGACGGGAACGATTGATTTCGGACGGAAATCGATCGTTCTGTCAGCGTTTGCACAACGATTTCATAGCAGATTCGATCACCGTGATCGAATCTGCTGTATATCGGCGGGAAAATCGTTAGGTGTATGGACCCCTTAAGAAACCACTGCACAGCACAGTGCATGACATGCTGTTTCAGATAGGAGCAGCACAGTGCCTAGACACTGCATGAAGTCCGTGCACAATTTCAGGACTTCACTAGAGCTGCCCCACACTCTCTGGAATTCGCTCCTACCAGTCATCAGACTCGCCCCAACCTTTAATACCTTCAAACGAGCCCTCAAGACTCACCTCTTCATGTTCGCCTACCTCCCTGCAGCAGTACAATAATATGTTCTGCTGGGCACCCTCTCAACAGACGCACCTATTGTCTCTACCTCCACCCTTTAGATTGTAAGTCCCCTTTTACACTTAATCAGTTGCTTTGTCATAACTCAAAGAAAACTGATTTTCAAAGTAATGCTCATGGTTTCCTATGGCACAGTTCCCACTATACGCGTTTTAACTGAAATCTTTTTCACAATGCACTTCTATAGAAAAAACGCATAGCAACACGTACTAACGCATACCAACGCATTAAGTGTAAAAGGGCTCGAAGCCTCTGACAGGACCCTCCCCTCTAGTGTTTCCAGCTTCATTATACAATCTTACTGTCTGACTGACCCTCCTCTTGCAGACTAGAACAGACTCTATTTTGACCAAAGGCACTGAACTACTGTTATCAAAGACATTTGCGTGATCTTGTGTTGTTGTGAGCTCCATGTATGTTATACCTTGTATGTTAACCCATTTATCTATTTTGCAGCACTGCATAAGATGTTGCCGGTTTATAAATACAATAAATAAGACTGTATAGTGTACTGATTATGGGCTCTGCCTCTAACAAAGGAGACTAGGGTACGAATCTCGGCTCTTCTTGTTCAGTAAGCCAACACTTATTTAGTAAGGAGACCTTGGGCAAGACTTCCTAACACTGCTACTACCTATAGAGCGCACCCTAGTGGCTGCAGCTCTGGCGCTTTGAGTTCGCCAGGAGAAAAATGCGATATAAATGTTCTGTGTTCACTTCTGTGTCTAGGTGGTTAGAATTCTCGCCTTTAGATATGTAAAACAAGACGGTAGACAATCGAGAGCCCCCAATTGTGTATTATTGATAATACAATGTAAATATGGTATGTAGTGAATAATACTCACAGGTATGGGTTACCAAGACCAGGCAACCAGAGCCGGGACAAGGTCCTCCAGCACCCAAGGCTGAGACACCAAAGTGCGCCCCTCCATCCCTCCGACCTCAGCTGTCACACACTGATTGCTATTAGACTAAGAGGGCCACAGGGCCCACAACCTACCCAACACCTTAATATCTAGTTATCTGGCTTGCAGTCTCTGCGATGTATCCCCTTTTCTTATTTCTTTCTGCTTAATACACAATTAGGAATGACAGCTGAATGAATTGTGCGCCCCCTCCTACACTGCGCGCTGAGGCTGGAGCCTCTCCAGCCTATGCCTCGGCCCGGCCCTGCAGGCAACCACTCAAACAGCAAGAGGGGAGATTAGGCCTGTCCCTACTCAGGCTAGAAGTCTCTCTCCGTAGAACAAGAAACAAGGGTGGTCACACACATCCACCAGGTGGATAATTATCACTTAGACAATATAATACAGAGGCGCCAACAGAGTAAAAGTATCAAGTTAAAACAGGTATAAAATTAGGGGCAATGGTGGACTTACCTCCCCGACAAAAACACAACTATTGTAGAAGATCAAGAAAAACAGTATTTATTCTTACTCCAAAAACAGTTTGCAACACTATTCACGGGTCTCAAGCCCGCTTCCTCAGGCAAAAATACACAAGGAGCAACTTTCAAGTTGTGCATGCTAGTGAAGCGCCTCTGTGTCTGTGACCTCAGGGTCGGCCACGTACTGTGCCTGTGCGAGCGCCACTGTCGATCACGGCCACGTTGTCTGCCTTGTACTCGCGCAGAACTACTGTGCCTGCGCAGTACACCGCCGACAACGTGGCCATGATTGACAGCGGCGCTCGCGCAGGGTCGGCCTTAGTAAAGAAAGAAACAGAACATTTATATTGCGCTTTTCTCCTGGCGGACTCAAAGCACTTGAGCTGCAGCCACTAGGACGCGCTATAGACTGCAGTAGCAGTGTTGGGGAGTCTTGCCCAAGGTCTCCTACTGAATAGGTGCTGGCTTACTGAACTGGAAGAGCCCAGATTTAAACCCAGGCGTACTGCATCAGAGGCGGAGCCCATAACCAGTACGCATTCCAGCCACTACATACAGTACCGGCGGGGATACCGGGCCGCGGGCTGCAAGCGGAGCTGTGTCATGGGACATGTCGCCGGGAAGGAGCTGGAGAAAGGCTTGGGGGGGGGGGCTTATAAAGGCTGATGATTCCTTTAAGGCGGTAAAAATCGTGGAATGCGAACTGGTAGGGAACCCGAGGTGAGAGGGATATGGAAGCTGCCATATTTCCTTGTAAACAATGCCAAAGCCCTGTTGATCTTCTGGCATAAGTAGTGTCTGAGTGAAAACCCTGGAACAAGCATATGGCTAAGCCAATAAAACCTGAGTCAGCTGAGACAGAGTACCAGATCTGCTCCATGCTTGTTCAGGGTCTATGGCTAAAAGTATTAGAGACAAAGGATCTGTGGGACAGCAATGCAATTTGCTTTGTTTAAAAGGAAATAAATGTGGCAGCCTCCATATCTGCCTCACCTCAGGTTCCCTTTAATGTTTAAAATGTGTGTGCTTTATTCATAAAGGGTGATAATGACAGAGGCAGTATAGTAATAATTATGTATTATCGGTCATTTCATAGCCTGCAGCCAATAAACTGTGTATTGATGCATAAAACACACAGCAGTATGTTTCGCCATAAAATAAATGCTTTCACACTACTGTTGTGCCCAGGATCCAGGCGCTGCTAAAATCAGGAATATATTATCTGCCTCCTATTTATGAGCGTTTGTGTTTCCCCTGCCAGGAGAGAAATATGTGCTGCCTCTCTTTAGATAAGCAGCGCTGACTTAAAGCAATCCTACTGCTTAATATAGAGCAAGCTTGGGGCATTTTTTTCATTAATGCTTTAGCCAAGGTACCACTTATTTCTCTTTTTGTCTTTTACGGCCAAATCTCAAGGCTTTCCTGCGGGTTTTAAAAAATATAAAATCCAGTACTGTTTTTCGCTTCATAATTTTAACAAGCAGGACTTGCACAAAATACAAGTAGGCATGTATTTTTCTTATATTTAAAGCAAAGGGGGCAGCCATCCCAGGAAACAAAACTCCATATATAAGTAGATAAACACTTGTTCTACTACATACCGTAACACATTTTTTGTACTGTCCACGTTTTTATTTCAGTGAATTTTATATTGTAAATAAAGTGAAAACTGTGCCAGGCATTCTCCTTATTTGCTGCCTCTGACTGAAGCCAATCCTGATGTCATTTCCTCCCTTACACTCTTTTTTTTTTTTTCCTCCTAAAAACTGCACCGTCATCTCTAGATTGCTTTGTAAACTCATAAGCACAGCATAGATTTGATTTCAGCAGCTTTTCCTTCTTAGCCTTGTTTCACACTGAACTTCCCCTTAGCCAGTCAGCAAGGAGCAGGAATGTGGGAGGAAAGATAACCAGCTTCCCTCTCCTCGGCAATATACCGAATAGAGCCAGTCTGACTGGGATAAGATTTATTACAGCAGAAACATTTATGGTTATATTGGAATGCTTGCAATGCAGGGTTAGGTTGTAGACTGCATAATAAACACTGAGCAGTGGGTAAATGGAAACTGCTTTAAGCAACCCTTTTGTTTACTTTCTGTGAGTGGCATACCACCGTTGCTGTCTGTTAATGCACAGACCGTTAGTTTAAGACTTGTTTTCTGAGGAGAAATCTTGAGGGTCTTTAGATAAAAGAAAAAAACATTATTTTTTATTTTTTTTATGCCAGCTTTTAAAATTTCTTTTGGAGTGGAGTAATGACCGTTAGCCGCAACCTTTACATCTTGCCAGGAAAAGTATTGGTACTCGGCCCATTAACCTGAGTTATGGCTGTGTACTTTTTAAAGTGGTGATCTGCAGCTAGGTTTTGTATGCACAAACTTGGCCAAGATGGCTGCTAACGACCACCTTTGGTGAGAATTTAGTGTGTGTACAGTGCCGCATTATGTCTGCAGGAGATTTTGCATGCCAGATCACCTCGTCTGAGCGCAGCCTCACGCTGTTCTCTCCATTGCTGCAAATTGTCCCTCCACACCCTCCATTTTGACAAAATGCATTAAGCTATCAACGTGCCTACACAGCTTCTGCCCCTGAACTGTCGGCCGAGAGATTGTGTCCCGGTCCCTGCTGGGGAAACGTAATCTAATGTCTGTGTACCTAACTTGCCCGCAGCTACATAGGAAAAAAGTAATGCATAGTGCACTCTGTACTGTATAACCGTTATTTATGTGCAAATTTTACAGGTTTTTTTTTTACCTTAGTGGTCCTTTAAGCAGAGTATGATCCCGCTATATCCATCCTCCCTCAGTCTTGCTAAGAATCTCTCATTTTCAGATGTGTGACTTATTTTATCGAGTTTCTGTGGCAGTGCAAGTTCTACATACTGATAGGATCTGATTTACAAGGCCTGCATAGAGTGAAGTACAATGCATGACTTTCCTGCTCTGTGCAGCCGTGTTCCCCTGTGCATAGCTGGACTCAGTCATACCACAGTGATAGGACGCGCTTCTGCTCCTCAGCTTCCAGTGCTGACAGAAATATCTGATTTCCACATCGCTCTCCTTTCTGTGACTGGGCTGGAAGTTTTTCTTCATAATACTAACACAAACTCCTAAACTAATAAATGAAGTTTGTTTTATTTGACTGTAAAAATGTTTTAGAGGCCACTGTTCAGAAACAGTTTATACACGATACTGAGAATTATATTTTAATCCTTTAGCAGACAATTTATTTACAGGCTTGCATGTGCTCTAGGCCATTTTATTTGTGCACAATTTTTTATTTCTTATTTGTTACATTATTTTGCTACTAATTAGTACTGCTGTAATGTGTATTTATGACCACTTGTCACTAGGTGGCAGTGTGAAACAATAAGAGAGCTTCAGCTTTCAGTTTCTATATCCACTGCTAGCAGAGAGACATCAAAGCATTCCAAGAATTTACAGCAGAAAAGTTCTTGCGGCTGAGGTCTAAAGCAGTGCGCTCAAATTATCTCAAAGGAGATAATTCACGTGAAGCCGCTAATGGTTTAAGTCAATTATGCATGAATCTTCTGAAACCTGTTTTTGTATATCTTACCTCTTGTTTCTGACCTCTAATTGGATTGTGGACTTTCTGCAGACATACTTGCTCACCAGTATCTTCTCTCTGCCGTTTGTAAACCTCTGTGTCATCGGAATGCACCTGATTCTGTGTCACTGTGATATTAGACAGTTTGTCTGTGTGACTCAGCGTGTGTACCTGACAGCTTATGATAGATAAACGGCGACACTTCATCTAGCTACCCAGCAGTTTCCACATGTAAAGTTGTTGTAGCTTTGTGATGTAATATAAGGGAAGGAGAGACTGCTAAAATCTATCATTAGGTTGTTTTGTTGAATTGTTAAAGGACACCTGAAGTGAGCGTGATAAGGAGGCTGGCATATTTATTTCCTTTAAAACAATACCAGTTACCTGGCTGTCCTGCTAGTCTTTGCAGTCAGTAAAGGTTATCACATTGATTGGCCTGCTAAAGTACTGGGTGGGGCTTAATTTAGATTTCAGGACTGCTGCAATACTGCCAAGTGCCTGAAGGTGCCCCACTTTCACAGTGTTGCTCGTTTGGTTTTGTGGCAGGTACACTTAAAGGGACACTGTAGGGGGGTCGGGGGAAAATGAGTTTTACTTACCCGGGGCTTCTAATGGTCCCCCGCAGACACCCTGTGCCCGCGCAGCCACTCACCAATGCTCCGGCCCGCTCCGGTTCACTTCTGGAATTTCAGACTTTAACCAGTTTGGCCTATCTGGATGAGCTTCCTCGTCCAGATAGGCACTGCTGCTGCCGCCGGCTGGTGCGCGCGATCGCGTGCGACCCCACGCGCGCTCCCGCTGCCCGCCGCTAGCCCCCTGATCAGTGAATGGGAATATAATTCCCATTCACCGATCTAACTTCCCCGCAGAAATACCGACGCTTTCTCTCCAGAGAGCGCGGTATTTCTGCCCCCAGGAAATTTCTCCCCAGCATTTTAGTTCCTGGATGCGAGATCGTTCGCATCCAGGACTTTTTTCACTGTGGCCATCTTGTGGCCAAATAGTAAGCTGCACCCACATACATTTTTAATAAAAATTTTTTTATTATTTTACATTTAAAATTAGCGGTTTCCCTCCCACACCAAAAATTACCCACATACACTTTTTTTTTATTAAAAATAAAAATAAAAAATACAATAAAAAAAACAAAAACATAGTTACCCAAGGGTCTGAACTTTTTAAATATGCATGTCAAGAGAGTATGTTATTATATTATTTAAAATTATAAGCTTATAAATAGTGATGGACGCAAATTGAAAAAAATGCACCTTTATTTCTAAATGAAATATCGGCACCATAAATTGTGATAGGGACATCGTTTAAACAGTGTAATAACCGGGACAGATGGGCAAATAAAATACATGAGTTTTAATTACGGTAGTGTATATTAATTTCAGACTATAATGGCCAAAAACTGAGAAATAATGAATTTTTTTCATTTCTTTCTTAATCTTCCTGTTAAAATAGATTTAGAAAAAAAAAAAAATCTTAGCAAAATGTACTACCCAAAGAAAGCCTAATTAGTGGCGGAAAAAAACAAGATATAGATCAATTCATTGTGATAAAGTTATAGGCGAATGAATGGGAGGTGAACGTTCCTCGGATGCATGAGATTTTCGGACTGCGGTGCTGAACCGGTTAAAGTCTGAAAACCACTGCGCCTGCGTTGCTGTGTCCTCTCTTCCCCTGATGTCACCAGGAGCGTACTGCGCAGGCCCAGTATGGTCTGTGTCTGCGCAGTACGCTCCTGGTGACATCAGCGGGATTGAGGACATGGCAACACAGGTGCAGTGGTTTTCAGACTTTAAAGTCTGAAATTCCAGAAGTGAACCGGAGGCGGGGCCGGAGCATCAGTGAATGGCTGCTCGGGCACAGGATGTCTGCGGGCGACCATTAGAAGCCCCGGGTAAGTTCAACTCATTTTCCCCCGACCCCTACAGTATCCCTTTAAGCATCTGTTTCATGTAATTCTGTTCATATCAAACTCTCCAGAACTCTTTTTATTTATGTACATGACCATTTTTTTGTTGGTAAATACATGTTTCTAAATAGGGATGTTATTTGCCAGCGGTAAACTGCCATCCCTTAATGCCCCCACATGACCTGTGACCTGAAGTCAGCTGGTTATTGGTGTTAACGAACAAGTATGTCTCAACGTAAACATCCATTCCTTAACCCGGCCATTGTGGCAAACTCCTTTTCTATTGGGTTAGAAGGATGACTCATTTGGTCATTGTCTACAGGAATTTGTAAGAATTTGAGGCAGATAAATATACTCACAAAGCCTTGCAACCACCGTCAGAGCCTGTGGTAAAATAACCGCCTGCCCCCTGTTCTCCAGGTCTGTAGAACAGCAATTGGTTGATCGCAGTCCTTGGAGGTTTTTTTTTTTTTAAGAGCAAAACTAAAAAAAAAACCCTACTACCTCCTAACAGAGGTGTAAATTACAACAATAAAAAAGGGTGGAGGCGCCTGGCGTAAATAAAATTCTTAAAGGGAACCAGAGATGAACGATTCACACAAAATAAACATATCAGTTGATAGCTTGTAAAGAATAAATGCTCTACTCGATAATTTCACCACTCTGGTGTGCCTTTTTGAGTGCTTTTTATCAATTATTGCTCCAGGAAATATCCAATATGGCCGCCGGCTCATATTCCTTCTGCTTCCAGGTTATGAGGTGTTCTGGATGTGCTGTCTAGGGCTCTAGGCTATATGAGACTATAGACAAGCAGGGCTGCTGTAGGCTTTCATCTGTGTGCTTTCAACTTAATATTTTGGTATGCTTTGTGGCTGCCTGTAGGAAGTGTCTCTCATAGTAATGAAACTGCATACAGTAGATAATAATGACAGGCTGCACAGACAGAGCACACAGATCACACAGCCACACTTGTCTGTTAGACAGAGATTTTTCCTGCAGCAGCAGCCCCTCCCATGTCATCACAGCTCTCAGTATGTAAAGTATGAAATTTGAGCCAGGAGGGGGAAGGCTTGGGCTTGAAAAGACTCCACAGAAGAGTGACTCAGCTTTAATGATTCAAGGTCAAACCTCGACTGAATAGTCGGTGGATTCTTATCACAGTTGATAACAGATAGGTTAGACTGAGAAGAATAAAACTAAAAGCAGGGTAGGTGTTTACTGTCATGTTCCCACTGATAAATGTAATAAAATACATGAGGGTGCTTCGTCTCTGGTTCTCTTTAAAGGGAAGGTTCAGGGAGGGGATTAAAAAAATAAAAATAAATTTCCACTTACCTGGGGCTTCCTCCAGCCCGTGGCAGGCAGGAGGTGCCCTCGCCGCCGCTCCGCAGGCTCCCGGTGGTCTCCGGTGCCCGACCCGACCTGGCCAGGCCGGCTGCCAGGTCGGGCTCTTCTGCGCTCCATTTCCTGGGACTTCTGCGTCCCACGCCGGCGCGTTGACGTCATCGGACGTCCGCCGGGCTGTACTGCGCAGGCGCAGAACTACTGCGCCTGCGCAGTACAGCCTAGCGGACGTCCGATGACGACAGGGCACCGGCGTGGAAATTTATTTTTATTTTTTTAATCCCCTCCCTGAACCTTCCCTTTAAAGTCTAAATAGGAGTGGCATTGTTGGTCTTATGTCTCCTGAAGAAATATGCCAGTTTTATTGGAAAAAAAAGTTTTATTCAAGCACTGTAAAAGACAATGCATTTCATGGGTGCTCGCCCACTCCCTCAGGTAAATTCAAATCAATAAGTGCCTGACTGTCTGGGTACATGTCATAAGGCGCGTACACACGCCATACCGCCGCAAACGGCGGGTCCATCAGACCCTCCCGCTGCGCGGATGTTCAGCCGACAGTAGCACGTGTGTACGCGCTGTCGGTAGACTAGAGCCTGCTATTTCCACTTACGCAACATCTCCAAGATCCGGCCTTTCCTGACCCCAGACACTATTAAACTCCTTGTCCATGCCCTCATCATCTCCCGCCTGGAGTACTGCAACTCCCTCTTGTCAGGCCTTCCTCAAAACCGCATCGCCCCCCTAAAATCCATCATGAACGCAGCAGCCAGACTCATCTACTCCTCCCACCGCTCTGTCTCCACAACTCCCCTACGCAAATCCCTTCATTGGCTTCCAATTCACTTCAGAATCAGCTTCAAGATCCTATGTTTGGCATACAAATCCTTACACAAGTCCTGCCCAACCTACATCTCTGACCTGGTCAGCAGATATACACCTGGCCGCCCACTTCGCTCCTCCAACGACCTCCTCTTAACCACCCCACGCATCTCGCACTCCCATGCCAGACTGCAGGACTTCACTAGAGCTGCCCCTATCCTGTGGAACTCTCTCCCGCTGCCCATCAGGCTCGCTCCCACCTTCAACACCTTCAAAAAAGCACTCAAAACTCACTTCTTCAAGGAGGCCTACATCAACTCAACACTACCCTAATCCTTTCTGCCAATAACTTCTTGATGCACCCCCTCCTTTTGTGTCACCAGCCCCTCCCTCTAGATTGTAAGCCTTTGGCAGGGCCCTCTTCCCTTGTGTATCATACTTGACTGTGTGCACTTTACCCAGAATTTGGAACTGGTAATTTTTTACCACTACCATTCCAGTTTATGATCTGGCATTGTACTATTATCTGCATTGTGTTGCGCATCTTATTGCTATTACCTGTATTGTTGTATCTATGGTCTGTTACCTGTATTGTTCTGTCAACCCTGTTATCATTGTCTGTAATCCTATTTATTGTACAGCGCTGCGTAATATGTTGGCGCTATATAAATCTAATAAATAATAATAATAATAATAGACTGAGAAGGCGGTTTCTGAACGATCCGCTGTTTCTGAACGATTCACTTAGCCTTATGAGTATGCCGACAGCGCGTACACACGGGCTACTGTCGGCTGAACGTCCGCCCAGCGGGAGGGACTGACGAACCCGCCGTTTGCGGCAGTATGGCGTGTGCGCGCGCCTTTAGAGGCACTCATGCTAAATGCAGACGGACAGTAAGGCACTTATTGATTTGAATTGACCTGAGGAAGCGGGTGAGCACCCACAAAATGCGTTGTTTTTTTAGTGCTTGAATAAAACTCATTCCAGTATTACTTGACTATTTCATTTTACAATTACAACTATTTAAATCAGACTCCTCCACCCTTTTTTGTTGTTGTCCTTTTCTATTGGCCAGCTGACCTCAGGCCGGATGTCAAGCTGGGCATTATGGGATGGTCATTTGGCATCGGGGAACCTATGTCTAATTCCATCCCTGTTTTTAAATGTTGCTCCTGTAATGTAGCTATTGCCTTTTTCAGGTTTGTGGTCTTTTAATTATTACATGTATTGCTTTGTATTGTTAAATAGTGGGAATAATGTATTGAGACTGTGCAGTGTTAGCTTTCCTATAAACACCACAGATGCTTATACTGTGTTTACTTTGCTGCAAGGCAACCAACCTTTTGTCTCAAAGAGGTTTTTTTGTGCCATCAAGCTGGATTTAGAAGAGCTGCACAGTTCATGTCTCTTGTTTGTGAACCCTGATGAGCAGGCTGGAGGTATTTTAATTTTTCATCAAAGGAATCCTTGAGGTGGAAAGTTAAAGAAGACTGTGTTGCTTTAGAGTAGACAAAATGTCGCTTGCATTTTGCCGCTCACCAGTTTGATATACTCATTTGCTGATCTGAAACGACGAGAGCTTAGAAAGCACTTTTTTCCCTCTGTCTGTAGACCAAGTGGGGCCTTGCAGAACCCAGTCAGCAGGTCATTAACTCGGGAGAAAACAGCTTGCATTAATATGCTCTAATCCGGTGTAATTAGTCAAATTACTGCACACCGACCAGCTTGTCATGGGTTGTCAGATTTGGCATGCAGGCAGGATAGCTGGGGTCCCTCTGGAATGCCACCCGAGATCAGGGAAAATCGCCTGTTTGTGACAGTGCTGATCTTCTGATAAAAAGAGCAAGCTGACCCTGCTGGCAAAGAGGACCTTTCGGAATTCTGTATTCACAATGGACAGGGTGGTGTGGACTTTACAAAGCAGAAGCGGCTGATGAAGCACTGCACAGTTTTCTACATTTTCAACAATAAACTCATAAAATAAAGTGATGGTGTCATGCTTTGTGACATGGAAAAATAGAATGCATAATGCTGACAGCTGGAGATAAGACCTATAAGAGGGCAGATGAGGGTGTAAACACAACCACTCAGGTTAGCCAAGCATTGGTGTTGACTGTTGGGAGGGGCCCACAGATACAAATGATAGGATATCAGTTGGACATCTTTTTTTATATTCTTAAAATCTAGCTGTTCGCAGAATCTATTCTTACATGGAGTTGGCTGACAGTCTATGATCAGAAGTCTCATGCATGCAGTTGTTGTGTGTAATATATCTGTATATACGTATTCACGAGAACGATCTAGCTACGCTCAATTTTCACTAGCAGTTGCAAGGGGTCAAATATCATTGGTGGTGGAGAAGATAAAGAGGACCTGGTATTGTAATTGTGTGAAAAGAAAAGCAGAACTGAACTCTTGCACAGCACACAATGAAAAGTCTTTATTCCACATATAGTTGCTGAAGAAATCAGCTGCTCTGTGTTCTGTGGTTGTTTAGCCGGACCAAAGTGTCTTAATAATTCTTATCTGCAGCTGTGAAAAGACTGCAGGAGCTCTGCCAAGGCAGCTCTCTCCATTTAGTTAACACTCAAGCAGGACCCTTTCAGTGCTCCCTGCAAAGTGCAACCAAATTGTAAATTTTAGGGTTTTTTTAGGCTTAGTGATCTGTTCCACGGATCAGTTTTCCATCCATGCCAGTGTGAACCGGGCCTTAGGCCTCAGTTCTGGCAATTTTTATTATTTTTGTTTATACACATTTGATAAAGCTTTCCTTTTTTTTCATTAGCAGACATAAGGTCTTAAAACTGCTCTTTTACAGTACATGGCTAATGCGAGCACAAAACTATAGCAACGTTCACTTTACTCATGTACTGAGGGTCATGGTAATTGTGCAACGGGTGGTACTCTGCTGGTGTTAGTACTGATATTGCAGTGTGCTGCCTGTCTACGGCAAAGCTACCAGTGTTTCATGCACCAGGCTCATGGTTTCATCTGTAATGCTCCACCGTCTCTCCTCCCCTACAATTAAACAATACACACCACTTGGATATGAGGCTATGAACCAATCACTGTGTCTGTATAGCACTTTTTCCTCACAGTGCCACACTATTGATCAAGCCATGATTGAAACGGGTGACGCTGGTGTTACATGTGTACACCCCTTTAAAGATACCTGAAGTGAGAGGGATGTAGTTGCTGCCATATTTATTTTCTTTTAAACAATACTTGGGATCCTGATGATCTCTTTGGTTGCAATAGTGTCTGTATCACGTACCAGAAACAAGAAATGCAGTAAGACTTTAGTCCAGTAAGACTTCAATCTAGGAAGACTTCAGTCAAAGAACCTAATCTGCATGCTTGTTCAGGGTGTATGGCTAAAAAGATTAGAGGTAGAAGATCAGCAGGACATCCAGGCAATGTGCATTGTTTATAGTGTACCTGAGACTGAAATAAAAAAATATATACATACCTGAGTCTTCCTCCAGACACCTCCAGGCTCATTAGTCCCTCATGGTTCTCCCAGGCCACCTGGATCCTGTGCTAGGCAGCATGGTAATTCATCCAGTTAGCACAGGCACAGTCTAGCCACATGCTCCCCCTTCGCTCTCCTGGCGGCGGTAGCGTTCTGCGCCTGCACAGTAGCACCGTATAGGCCCTGAAGTCTCCCGGTAGCGGGGGCGTGCATGGCTGGGCCGCAGTTCCCCCTGACTGCATGATGTAGAGAAGGATCCAGAAGGCCTGAGAGGATGGCGAGGAACAGATCAGTCTATTATGGCTTGTTCACACTAGAAATCGCAAAACTCTAACGATTACCGCTACCGTTTTGTGGGCGTGAATTTTCCACAATAAATGCGGAAAAATCACTGGAGAAATTAGCGCTTTGGGAGCGATCGCGACTAGCTGTTCTATACATGCTAATCGCGATCGCTCCAGAATCGCCGGCAAACTGCTGCTCCATTTGTGATTAGCGATAATCGCAAGACGCCCCCGATCGTGGCAGTGAGAACACTGCCATAGGCTAGAATAGGACTAGCGGTTTTTTTAAAACGCTAGCGGTTTGCTGTTAGCAAACGAGGCCTGAAGGGGGCTGGAGGAAGCCCAAGGCATGTATTTTTTTTTTCAGTCTCCAGTTTCCTTTACAAGGAAACGCATACGTCAGCCTCGGCTTCAAATCCCTGTCACTTCAGATGTGCTTTAAGAGAAATCTGTAACAATTGGTTGTAGCAGTCTGCGACCAAATAATATAACTAATCCTTCCTTGTAAAGCACGCCTTTAGTACTGTGATATTGAGAGAAAACTCATTTTAGTAGGTCTGCTTTATATTTAAGATGATTAGTGCATGTTAAAAGTTTTATGAAATAATTCTATTCCAACTCCGCAGTATGAATATATTTTAAAGAAGCTCATTAAACCTTGAAAGGCCCCCATTACCATATATTTCCAAGCGCTTTCTGTCCTGGCGGCCTGATAAAAAGCCATTTTACCAATGCATTAACACCCGATTGCTTGTTGTGCTTTTGGCAATGACAGATAAGTCAGCGCTATTTCCCTCCACAAGGAAAATGATGCACCAGATTCCAAATGCATCCTGAAGATGTCACTGACAATAATCTTCAAAGCCCGGCCAGAGAAAGTGGGCTGTGTGTTTGCTGCATGATATACTGCCAATGACAGGAAGAATTATGCAGGGGGAGACCAATCTGTAACATATTATTAAGCAATTTCATGTGAATAACAGGGATAAAAGGATAATGGATGAGGGTGTCATTATTACCTTGGTGTAGAGAGAAAGCAAAACTCAAAGGTAGGAAGACAAGATTAATAGAGGGATGGGAAGCCATTCATTCCTCATCAGCTGTTCTGTGAGGCGCCCGCATGAAATTTCACTCCCCTCGTGTCAAAACAAGATGGCTGCACGCCGGCATTTTAATTCGTGAAGCGAGCCGGGGCTGTAAAATAACAGGTCACCCATCTACTGCCTTTTAATATATTACCTCTAAATGGCTCAATGAAGCCCTGATGGTTTCAGCTCTCTCACGGCGCAGGCATCTCCCCGGTTTACCGTTCACTTCACACATGAGTGTCAGTCCACTTAACAAGGTGTTCCGGAGAATTCCGCAGCACTAATTGTGCTTTACAAAACTGATTAATAACAGAGCATGGAGCGTTTGCCCTATTAAGCTATGTCCATTTTGCTTCTTCTAAGTTGACATCATTGATGTCTGAGGGTGAAACTTTAAAAAAAAAAAAAAAAAAAAAAAAAAAAAAAAAATATATATATATATATATATATATATATATATATATATATATATATATATATATATATATATCAAAAATGCACGTGTACACCTACATAGGGTTTTCCAAGAGTTAATGCACTGTATATTTTTCTACTTCCTACACTACACAGCTGTTGCTTCCAGTAGTTATTAATCTGACAGCTCAAAAGCACTTCTGGCAAGGACTTACTGCATATACTTGCATGTAGGCTGACACCCTCCAGCACCCCCTAGTGTGTGTAATGCAGAGTAAGCGCTGGAAGCACGCTTGTATCGTTAAATCTCCTTGTTCCTGACAGGCAGGGCTGTTTTTAATCAAAGGCATTCCAGGCAGCCTCCACTGTGTCCCTCTGTGCCCACCTCACTTCTCTGTGCATGGTCTCCCCATTTGTGCCTCCTTCTGTCTCCCTTTGTGCCTCTTTGTCCCCCGTTGTATCTCCTTCAGTCCCCCTTCTACCTTTACCTCCGTATGTCCCTCTGTCCCTGTGCCTCCTTCTGTTACCCTTTGCAACGCCTTCTGTCCCCCTTTCTGCCTCCTTCTGTCCCCCATAGTGTTCCTTCTGCCCCCCTTCTGTCCCCCATTGTGTTTCTTCTGTCCCCCTTTGCCTCCTTCTGTCACCCTTGCCATATTATGGATCGTATATCGCATTACACTCTAATTCACTAATAATATACATATGACATGATTACAGATTGGTAGACATGATTACAGATTGATAGGCGTGGCACTAAGTTGTCTTAAAAGAACCAGGTGTAAACTACAATGGAAGAAGTTAAATTAGGTGTATGGTATCCTGGCTCTGCCATTGACCCAACAAGGTTTATTGGTTTAGTGGTGTCAGGTGTTTCATTTGGGTGTATAGGTAGCCGTACAGACAGCCAAGAGGCAGTTGTTTGGCTTTGACAGCCGTCGCTTAACTATCATGTAAGCTACTGCAACTTATCAATTTGGGCACTGGTGCTTGGCTATAATTTAACAGTGCTAGCTTGTCATCAGGTACTGATTTGGGTTAGTCACCACTCCAGTAGAGGTAGGGTATAGGGAGGTTAATGGCTGTCATTAGCAGGCGTGAGGAAGTGGGTTTCGTTGGAACGGGATTAACATTATGGGGTGGGATAGATATAGAATTATTCATCACCATGGCATTAAAACTAGGAGGAAGTTAGGGTCTCGTAGAAATAAGTGGTTGAGTTGAAGTGTGGCAGGTTCAGATATCAGAAAAGGATCTAAGAAGGTTGGGAATCAGTATAGGATTTATATTAGAAGAGAAGAAAAGGGTGTGTACATATATCAAATTTTGATTGGCCAATGACTGGCCAGTCCTAACCACTCCCATGGAGTATGAAGGCCGACAGACTGAATGCTATCAACAGATTGGGTAGATAAGCTTTCATGCTACTGACCAAACAAAACAGGATGTGTGTTGGGAAACCTGGGGGAGTCAATGATCCTGGAGTCAGTGAGCAATGTCACGAAGTGCTATAGTAGAGCAATGGTGAGTGTACTCTCACTCTGGGACGTAACAAGAGGCAGTGGGGGCAACTTCTAACCTTCCCTTCCTCCCATACAGAGGACTATACTCCAGATCAGGTATTTTTGTGGCTACACTTGTTGTGGGTGTGAAAACCATGATGGCCACACTTGTTCTATGACCCTTGTGAGATGGGCCCTAAGGCTGTGAAGAGGACCAAGGGGAGGCAATGGAAGGGGTGTAAGCATTGGGGGGCCCCATCAAAGTTTTACTGAGGGGCCCCATGAATTGTAGTTACAAGTTGATATTTGCTCTCACTATCTGTTTTTCTTGGCACCCCGATTAACACACTACATTTCTACATACCCAGAGTTCCCCTCTGCCACTCCTGTAATATTTTTCACTTGAATCCTTGCGTGTTCCGTATAAGTTTTAGATCTGAAGGTAAAGTATGGTTTCCAGCCTGCAACCACCGAAGAACTTAATATGAAAACGTGCCTTCCTACCACAGGCTGCCAGCATTGTGGAGACCGTCATTCCTCAGCAGCCACATTACCATTCCTATAAGTTAGCCCACGCCCTCTTTTAATGAGCGCAGTGTGTATGGAGGGTGTTATACAGCACCAGCTGGAGCATCACAGGTTGCTATGCAGTTATTTGCTGTTATCATCTTAGCATATTGTACTCGCCAATCTATTTTTACAGACAGTGTGAATCAGTCCATTCATAGATTTCAGCTCTTACATCAGCGCAGCTTTGCACCACTTCACTAAAGACATTGTTACACTGCTGGAACAGGAGAGGAAGGAGGGTAATTTATTACATTACAAGCACTCTGGCCAAGTGACATCAGTGAATATGATGGGATTCTGCTTAGTGTTTCTCTTTAGAATGAAGAGTCTAGTGTTCTGTGCTCGGGCCCACAGGAGCTCTTTCAGACGTGCTTTGGAATCGCCAGCAATTCCAAAAATGATCGGCTAATGAAAGGCAATTGAGGCGATTACGATCTTCCCAAATCACAATGGCAGGTCCTGCAGCTTTTTAGACAAGACAAATAACATTTACAGTATATTGCCCTTTTCTCCTGGTGGACATGAAGCACTTGAGCTGCAGCCACTAGGGCGTTCTCAGTAGGCAGTAGCAGTGCTAGGGAGTCTTGCCCAATGACTCCTTGCTGAATAAGTGCTGGCTTACTGAACAGGAAGAGACAAGATTTGATCCCTGGTCTCGTGTCTGAGGCAGAGCCCTTAACCAGTAAAATATCCAGGAGCATTTGCGTTTCAATACAAAATTTAGGATAGCTACAAAAATCGATATTTATTCGCTGTACAAAAGTGATTTTGCTGCGATTTTACTACCCAGAACTACAAAAAAAGGAAATTGCTAACGATGTACCAAAATTTTAGCGTTACATTTTAAAAAAGCGCTTTTAATTCACTAGAAATCATTCTAGTTGACGTTGCTAAAACTGCTACAAAAATGCATTTAGAGATTGCATTTTGTGATTTCTAGTGAATTACAGCCCTTAAAGAGAAACCATAACCAAGAATTGAATTTCATACAATCAGTAGCTGGTACCCCCTTACCCATGAGAAATCTATTCCTTTTCTCAAATGGGTCATCAGGGGGCTCTGTATGGCTGATTTTGTGGTGAAACCCCTCCCACAGTGTGATGTCAGCGTCTCACAGCATTGGGGCACTGACATCACACTGTGGGAGCCTTGTTGCATTGTGGGAAACAGCTGTTTCCAACTGCTAAAAAAAAAAAAAAAAAAGCAAGCAGCATCTCCTTCCAGTGACATCACCTGCCAGCAGTAAAAATGTTACAATGTGATAAATGTCAGAATGCTAATTAGGGCAAGGAAAGATTTTATAATTAGCAAACACTGACTAAATCATTTGTACATAATTATTGTAAAAATTAAGCACTTTATTACATTATTTTCACTGGAGTTCCTCTTTAAGTCTGGTAAACACCTTTAGTTTTGATTGGCCAAATAATTGGCCAATTTTACCACCTCCATGTAGTATGAGGGCCAGCAGATTTTGAATACAATGAAAAGATTGTGTTGGTAAACTCCTCATACTACATGGAGGTGGGAAAACTGGCCAATCACCAGGGGTGGATCAAGACCAAGTTGCGCCTGGGGCAAGGTCAGGTTTTGGCGCCTAAAGGTCAGGATTTGGCGCCTAAACTGCCATTCATTTTGCCGCCTTTTTAAAGAGAACCCGAGGTGGGTTTGAAGAATATTATCTGCATACAGAGGCTGGATCTGCCTATACAGCTCAGCCTGTGTTGCTATCCCAAACCCCCCTAAGGTCCTCCTGCACTCTGCAATCCTTCATAAATCACAGCCACGCTGCTGACAAACAGCTTGTCAGAGCTGGCTGTGTTTATCTCTATAGTGTCAGTTTGCTGCTCTCCCCGCCTCCTGCAGAACTCCAGTCCCCGCCTGCATCCCTTCCCTCACTGCTGATTGGAGGGAAGGGACGGGGGCAGGGACCGGAGCTATGCAGGAGGCGGGGGAGCAGCTGAGACTGACACTACAGATGTAAACACAGCCTCAAAGCACGGCTGTGATTTATGAGGGATTGCAGAGTGCAGGGGGACCTTAGTGGGGTTTGGGATAGCAACAGAGGCTGGGCTGTATAGGCAGATCCAGCCTCTGTATGCAGATAACATTCTTTAAACACACCTCGGGTTCTCTTTAAGAATTCAACAAACTGCGCCTGGGGCAAGATACCCGCTTGCCCCCCCCCCCCTAGATCCGTCCCTGCCAATTACAATTGAAGGTGTGTACCAGGCTTTAGTCTTTCCTAAATCGAACAGAAAAGCAAAAGGGTGTTCTAACAATAAACTTATTTTGCCCAGAGATTAAAACACTCATCACAACATAAAATGAATGTACTTCAAGGACAGTTTTCCATTTTCATTATTTCCTGCGTATGCTAAATAGAACATATTTGAGAGATAATAAGCAAAAATAATTTTCTCTCGATCAAAACGGCTATTAGTTTGATCTCCACGAAACTCAGCCTGATCATGAAGAAAGAAAGAAAGAAAACGGGGAATGCCACTGGCTGCAAACAGTTTATCTGGAAGTGTAAGCAACAGTGTTACAGACCAACTGGTTCTTCATCAGAAACACACAGCCATTGGATTGAGGGTGGGGTGACCCCTAGAGGCAAGTTACCAGCACTGCAGGGATTCTAAAGTATCCACCGTGGATGTACTAGTGGAGTCTCTCCACTTCTTGATTCTCCTTCCCTCATCCCCATATATTGACTTTCTGTTTACTAACCCGATGCATGGTTACAGTGTTCTCCGCAGGCTCTTTTAGCCGAGTGCTCCACCCATCTAATTTTGGTGAGCATCCGGCTGTCATTGGCTTACCACCTCATCCCCCTCCTATGCTGTAAGCAAAGTTGCACCGGCCCTGCATTCCCTCATCGCACCCCACCAGGCTACTTTGTCATGCCACCCGGCTGGAAGAACACTGTGGTTAAATTATATCTTAGCAGGATTTCTGACTCATGGGCTGAGGAGAAAAACAAATGTTATATTTTGTTTAAACAGTTATCGGGTGAGTCCAGTGCATTTGTGTGATTTGCTCCAGAGAAAGCAGTTTGTGGGACTTTTATTGCTATTACTTATGAATTTCAGGTCCGCCTGTACTGCTTCTAACAGAATACCAAGCAAGCAGCTCAGGTTGACCAAAAAACACCTGGAAAGTATAGGGGACTAAAAGAGACCGAAAAGCCTTCCTACATAAAAAGCAACGCTTATTGTGATTTGCTTTCTTAAAACAGAAAGTATTTGAGATAATTCAGCATTAAGTGAACATCTGTGGCTACCCACAATGCACTGCTACTGAATATGCTATTATCTATTGAAGTTTGCCAAGTACTTGCATATAGAGACACTTGTGAAGTACCTGAATGCCTGTGAGTAAATATGCTTAAAACTGCATAAATGTGAGTTTTGTGCATATTGACAAGTGATATCCTTCACCAATATGCCCTGATACTCTGTACAATACATTGACAGAGTCTGAACGCTGTATCCCTGCTGACTCAGCTCTGCTGCCTCTTTTTGTGTAGAAAAACTGTTCTTTCCAGGACAGCTATTGGCATCGCAAGGATTATTACTGAGCATCTCTTCAGCAAGCTTACATCTTTTGCTCTTGCTGTCTGAGATTGTTCGCAGGTAATTGCCTCAACCGCCAAGTGAAAGTCATAAAAATTTCTTGTAAAAGTGAAATCTCACACACAAGGATCTCTTAAGATATTCACTGTCTCTAACAATATTACCCATATAAATGAAACCTAGCAAAAAAGAAAGGAAACAAAATAATGAAAATCCAATGACACGCAAAGCAGCAGAATTTCCTGTATGCACAGAAGCACAATTGAAATTGTTAAATATAGTTTGTTGCTGGCCAGAATAGAAAGGTACTTCATCAAATACGTCATTTAAAAAAGTTGTTGCATGTATGTTTTATTTGACGTTTCTTACGCAAGTATTTCGAGCCTCTTTAATTGTTGTTTGTAGAGATGTTTGCAGTGCTTTGCCATACAAGAGACTTTTGTACCTGTGATTTGTTACTTAGTATCTTCTTCAGAGTACCTATACACCCAGGGGTCTGTTGATTCGGGCTTCTGGTGGTGCTGATAGAATATTGGAAATGTACAGTACTAATAACGATATAATACTATTGGCTTCTGTCACCTCTCATAGTAACCCCCTACCTACACCTCATACTAACTTAATCCCCTCACCTAAGGTCTAGTTCACACTGATGGCAGGTGGCTTCCGGCGGCAGCCGTGTCGTCCTGTAACCGTGTCGTCCCGTTCAGGGGTGGCACTGTGGCGATGTCGACATCCCATCGCGAGCAGCGTTTTTCTTCCCCGCAAGGGGACATGAAGACACGGCGGCTAGGCGACTTCTAAGGCCGGTTGAAACGACAGGGAAAATCGGGATCGGAACACAGAGTTTGCGCAATCAACTGTAATCAACGTTAACCGCGCAATGTTAAACGATCCCATTAACTTGAATGGAAACATTTAGCTGACGAGTCCCGGATGCGTAGCGATAAATGCCGCCAAGCGTCCGTGTGAACTGGCCCTAAGGCTTACACCAACTCCCCCTACCTACCCTTAACTTTAGCAACCATTACTTATGCTTAACGCTAACACCCTCCAATCTACACCGAACATTAACCTACTCCTAATATTCATGGGTTGACCTACAATGACGCAGACTGAAGCTCCTGCTTCAGGCTGCAATTTCCTGGGGGTCACCGGTACAGTGACATCGTGAGCGGGGGTGCAGTCTTGGAACAGGGCTGAAGTGGAGAGGGGGTCTGACATCATCCCTCCCTCCCTCTCCATGTGCCCCCCTCCTGTGTCCCCTTGAAGAGCTGGCGCAGCAGTGCGTTTTTGTAAATATCTCTCTTGTCCCGTACCCAGGGGGTGGTGTTGCCTAAACGCCTAAACTTTGACACCCCCTGCAAAGCCACAATTTGCAGCAATGTAATGATATGTGGGCACATGCAAGCGCCTGATAAAGACGGGCGCCGATTCTTCCCATCATGCAAATTGCCGTTTTGCATGGCAGGCGCTCTGCTATGGACACCTATGGCAACTCCCTTCTTTCCATGGTGCCCTTTTCTCCTGCTTCCATAAAAATACCCATACTTCATTGTTGAAATTAGCCTGTACACTTGGTAGAGCCCATTAATGACTGCAAAGCGCGTGAAGTTTACTGTGCAGTATGCGTGCCTATCTGAAACAAAGGAAGTCATATCTCACTCAATGCTTACTAATTCCACCAGCTCACTCTAGAGCAGTCGATATCATAATGATTGACACAATTTGTGAATTCCACCATCTGGCGCTCAGTCCCAGGATCTGATAGTAAACAAACCCGAGGTTTCAATGTGAGCGGCTGCTCTCTGCAAGAAGCTGCTCTGCTTTAATCACCAGATACAAGAGTGCTTTCTGATGTAGTCCTTAAAGTTTAATACGAAACCTGGTTATATGTTTAGCTGATAATTCAATATTGGTAGAAGAAGATCTGCTTTTCCTCCGTTAATAGTGGCCAGAAAATTGCCAATTAAATTGTGATCCAACACAGTCACTGTCACTGCAAAAGCCATCTGCTGCGCTCAGTATCCTGCTTGTGATCTCCATATATACTTTGTCTGTTATTATCATCATTGTCAAGTCATTGGCGGGATATTTTCCTTCCACGCAGGTATTCTGAACATCACTGTCACGGTGGGTCCAAGGATAGTTTACTATGCATCTTTGCAGCTGGAGAGCATTGGAAACCATTAAAAAGCATCCTACAATCTTGGTTTGGATGTTAATTGTCTGTTGTTCAGTGGCAGATTTTTGTAGCCGTCAACTGGGTTATATCAGACCTGGAAATTGAGCAGCTGGGTTACCTAGAAACTAGAATTAAGTCATGTGACCTCCAGATACTGGAATGAGGCAGCCACATGCCTCCAGTTGTGTAGTTTTAGTTGTTGTTTTTAATTCAAAATGTTAAGTAGCTATGTGTAAACATTTACAAGAATTAAGTAGCCATGTGTCCCCACTTAAAACAAGTAAGTAAACCATGCGCTACAAATTAAGTGGCCATATGCTTCAAGAAAGTAAGAGCCGTGTGCCCCCAGGTACATAATCTAAGTAGCAAGGTACTCCTAGGTATAAAAATTAGTTGTCATCTGCTCCCAAATAAAAGAAAGTAGCAAAGTGCTCCATAGATACAACAGTATCTATGGGGCATGTGTCCCCAGATAAGAGAATCAAGCAGCCAGGTGCCCCCAGATTTAAGTAACCGTGTGCTACCAAGATACAAGGACCTGGTAGTTATGTACCCTCAAATATCTTTTTTAGATATCAGTGTGAGTCCCCCAGGGTGTTATGTAGCCATTTTTACCCAGTACATAGTATTAGGTTGCCACATGTGCACCCAAATATTAGTATTTGGTAGCAGAGTGTGCTCCCCACATAGTAGTATTTGGTAGCCATACATGCCCCCCAACCCCCCCCCCCCCCCAAAAAAAAAGTATAGTACCATTTGGTAGTTAGGTATGCCCCCAGTTAGGCACATAGAATGTGCCCCCCAGATAGCAGTATTCATCAGATGTGCAGTAGTTTTTGCTAGATTCTCCCCCGCATAGTAGTTTTCCCTAGGCAGGTGTGCTCTCCTCTTACAAGTATTCTACTGCCAGATGCCCCCACCCCCTTCACCCAGTTAGTAAGATTAGGTAGATATACACGCCCCCCCAGATAGCAGTGTTAAGTAGCTAAATGTTTCCCGCAGATAATGGTAATAGATAAGCAGATATGCATCCCAATCTGTGCTAAGATTAACTTTGCTGTCCTTCTGCCGTAATCCCTACTGCATCAGTGTGCTTGGGCCTCCTGCATCCTCTTATTTGTTTGTCTATGGCGTCATGTGACGTTGGGTCACATGATTGGAGACCCTCAACACTGAATCAAGGAGGATGACGCTGTTGGAGCCTGGACAGGTGAGCACTCCTGTACTCTTAGCTGCTCACTACTCTGCATTATAGGGGCCCGCCGCAGGTCTTTATTAGGCTGGCAGCAGATTCAAAAGTCCTATGGCAACTGCCTTGGTTTGCTTTTGGGTGATACAGCTGTGTACCAGACCATTGTGAGGGTCATTGAAGGGTTACTGAATTACCGTATGTGCTATTGCAGATGTGTGCACAAACCTACTGACAGAATTTTGGAAAAAAAGTCAGGACATGGTAAATATTTCACACAAGATTCTGCAATGCAACAGATATAATGCAGAATTAGACTTGGCTCACACTGCAAGGCAAAGCGACCCATTTTTCCATATTGCAACAGATCACAAAAACAAACAGTCGATGGATCCTACTGTATGTTATTAATAGGATACGTTCACATTGTCAGTCCAGGACGGATACTTTTGATCCATTCCGGTCAACACAATGCAAATACCCGGAAGGGTTTCCCATAGGAGCCTATGGTGGAAATGCATGTGCTCTGGACACCAACCACACACGATATGCCATCAGAGCAGACACTGAACTGTCCACTCTGATCAGGCTGTTTATGACTCAGCTCATTGTGAACCGAGCCTTATTCTGCAATGCAACAGATATAGGGCTTGATTCACAAAAGCGTGATAATGCTTATATGCTTATAACGCCAGCGCTATGCTTTGCGCTCGGTTTGCCACGCATAAAGGTTTATGTGCGCTATGACAAAGCTTTGCGTGTGTTAACATTCGCGTGCGCGGGCTAAAGTACGTTTGTCATAGCGCTCATAAACCTTTACGCACTATAAACCAGGCGCGAAGCATAGTGCGGGCGTAATAAGCATTATCATGCTTTTGTAAATCAAGCCCATAGTGTGAATACGGGCCGGATTTACAACTCAGAGGCCCATAGGCACAGGATGTTCTGGTGCCTTAACCTCCGCCCATGAACACACCCCCATGTCAAATTATTCTGACATGCCTTATGTCACTAACTGTCCTTTGAATCTTACACCCTAGTCACTGTCTTATATCGTCCTTGGTGATATAAGACAAGGGATTAGACTGTAAGATCCTGATGTCAGTGATATGGGGGGGGGGGGCAACCATCTCCCACATAAGGTGCTTGTAGGCATGTGCCTACAGTACCTTAAGGCTCATACACAAGTCCAACTTAATGCACAACCAACCCCACAACATGACCAACCAAACAACAAGTTGTTTACATAAGTACACACACGCCAACCAACTAAAACAACCAGCTCACTTAAATACTATGCACACAAGCTACATGACAAACTGCACAACATGTCTGCATTCAAAAACAATAAAGTTGTTCAAAAGACTTGTACACACATTCCAACCTGCATGATAGTTGGTCAGATTGATCCACCGGTTGGATCTGGCAAACAACCTGTTATCAGTTGATCATCTGGTTGTTTGCCAGCCATACACACACCAAATTTATCTTCCAACAGACTAGTTTGGAAGATAGTTGGACAGATTGTTGGTCCGTGTGTATGAGCCTTTATGGAAAATACAGCCCTGGTGTGAATGTACCCTTAAGGCAAATACACACGTCCAACTTAATGCACAACCAACCACATATCTGACCAACCATACAACAAGTAGTTTACCTGACAAGCACGTACACACATGCCAACCAGCTAAACAACCAATTCACTAAAATACTATGCGTGCAAGCTAAATGGCAAACTGCACAACATGTCCGCATTCAAAAACAACAAGTTGTTAGAAAGACTTGTACGCACATTCCAACCTGCATGGTAGTTGGTCAGATTGATCCACTGGTTGGATTTGGTAAGCAACCTGTTATCAGTTGGTCATCTGGTTGTTTGTCAGCTGTACACACGCCCAACATATCTTTCAACAGACAAGTTTGGAAGATAGTTGGACAGATTGTTGGTAGGTGTGTGTGAGCCTTTAGGCTCTGTTCACAGTGCATCATTATTATTATTTAGTATTTATATAGCGCCGACATCTTCCGCATCTCTGTACAGAGTATATATAGTCTTGTCACTAACTGTCCCTCAGAGGAGCTCACAATCTAGTCCCTACCATAGTCATGTGTCTATGTATGTATCGTGTAGTGTATGTATTGCAGTCTAGGGCCAATTTTAGGGGGAAGCCAATTAACTTTTCTGTATGTTTTTGGGATGTGGGAGGAAACCTGAGTGTCCGGAGGAAACTCACACACACGTGGAGAACATACAAAATCCTTAGCACAGAGTTCCCCAACCCTGTCCTCAAGGCCCACCAACAGCACATGTTTTGCAGGAAACCACAAACATGCACAGGTGAGGTAATTAGTGTTGCAGCAGAGCTTAACTACCTTTGTGGCTTTATACAAAACGAGCAGTGTTGGTGGGCCTTGAGGACAGAGTTGAGGAACACTGCTAGCAGATGTTGACCTGGCTGGGATTCGAACCAGGGACCCAGCGATGCAAGGCGAGAGCGCTAGCCACTACGCCACAGTGCATCAGTTGCACTATTTACTCTTTACTCACCATTTACTCTTTGCCTCTGAGGAAGCAAGTGGTTACTTGCGAAACGGCTGTCAGGCTCTTTACACTTTTTGTCATGTCAGATTTTCTGGGAATGGAATAAAGGTGACTTAGCAGCATTACTTGTGGTTGGTGTCTGGATTCTGTGTGCTCTTCAATTGTCTACAAAGCTGTATACCGGGAGGTACAGTCACTGCACCTGTTTCTCCCAGTAGAGCCCAGGCATTTAGTGCCGTCCATCTCTACACCTTCAGGTGCATCGCAGAATAATTCTGCATGCCATCTCACTGCCCATACAATTCTATGGGGTTGTTCTAACATGCTACATGTAGGCTTTGCGTTAAAGTGTATGTGTTTACGCATATTATAACAGGAGCATTATGCAACGCGCACAGTGTGAATTCACTGTAATTCTACCAGTATGAGAGGGGATATGCATAGGAATATAGAAAACATATATAAAGATAGATTCTGGTATGTCCACTGGTTGCATTTAAAATTTAATCGTTACATTTGTACAATTGGTTTCCACTGACAAGTGATTCAAGTGCGGCTACTTAGCCGCATCGCATCACTTCCGCTGGCGTCCACGTCACTTCTGCAACTCCCGATGCGAAAGTGTATGGAGGGGATGGCGGGCGGATGCGTGCAACTGCGCCCATGCGAGAATGTGCAGCATGCTGCAGATTCTCAGATCGCTCCACACTGCTCCGCACGCAATGTACACAATGGAAACTGTTCCGTGCATTGGGATCAGGACACCCGCGGTGCGATGTGGCTAAGTAGCCACATCACACCGCTTCTAGTGAAAAGGGTCCCTTCTTGTTTTGGTGTCAATGAATGGAGGTATTTGTGGTGTTTTCATCCCCACTTTTGAGTAAAATACAGAATCGTACTTATTTTAGGAATTCAAGCGGTCCTCTTCCAACTCTGCCTTGTACTTGGCTGTGGAGGGAGCACAAAGCTGTGAGGCCTGGCTGCTTTATTGCAGGTCAGACATGAGCTGCTAATTGGAGAGTTGTACACCCGCTCTGATGTCACTAATGACTCTCCAGTCCATTTCCTGTGTGTGAATGGGGCAGAATAAAAATGTATTCTTTGTTCTGTGCTTGCAAATTAGTTTTCTGTAATCTGTGGTGAAGAGCGGCTGTGATGAAGCCACACAGAGTTCATCACATGGACAATTCTATTCAGCTAGCAGATTTATGAGTGGCGTGCAAAAGTGAAGGGACACACACTGACAGGATTATGTGTAAAATGCTCTTGTATATGAAATACAGGTGTCGCTGCTGAGCCACTGAATGTGTATGTGTTCATAATTTTTAGCTTCAAGGTCTCACTATAATACAGTATATATTTTTTTTACCAACATATAAATAGACCTATGCAGACCCCCCCCCCCCCCCCCTTTCCCCTCTGTTTTCCTTTATTTCTGTTTTCTTAAAGGGAACCTGAAGTGATAGCAGTATGGAGGTTGCCATCTTCATTCCTTTATAAACAATGCCAGCTACCATGCTGAGATTTTGACTTCAATTGATTTTGTCACACACCTTCAGTAAGCATGCACCAATAGAGTCAAAGCATCTGATCTGCATGCTCATTCTGGCCCAGTGACTTAGGGCTCATTCACACTGCAGGCGGTTTCAGCTTTTTTTCACCCGCCTGCTTTTTTTCATGCGCCTTTTAAAAAACTCCCCCCGACCGCGTGGACATTGAATGTCTATGAGAAGGTTCATATCAGGGCGGGTCGTGCACTGTGCGGGTAGCAAAGCGGTGCGTGGACCATTTTGGGGGCGATTTCGCCTCATTGGAAGGTATAGGAAAAATGCAAAACGCTCACAAAATCGCTATGTGCAGCGACTGTGTTCGCGTTTTTAAGAATAAATACATTGTATTTATCCTTTTCCGGGTCAAAGAGTTCACTTCCTGACTTGCATCAGGGAGTGAATTAAAAAACTGCTCCGGGAAAAACGCTTAGAAAACTGCTTAGCACAAAAACGAATCACCCACCCACACAAGCGCCGGGAATCGAAAAAAGATATGTGTCAAAAACCGCCCAATGCTAACGGCCACGCGAACGGAATGCAATGTGAACAAGGCGTTATAGTATTAGAGAGAGAGCATCAATGGAGAAGTCAGGCAACTGGCAATGTTTATAAGGGAATTAATATGGCAGCCTCCATCGTCCTCTCACTTCAGGTTTCCTTTAAAGTGCTAGGTTCTCAACACATTACACCCAAGGAGGTATGTTCGTTTTGCTCAGGGCGTATTCTTGTCAAAGTCAATCTATTAAATAAGTTTAGGCATTAACAAAAGTAAAACATGAATAAGTATGGTTAATTAAAAACATTGATGAATGTTTGAAAACCATTTATACACAGACCAAATAAATAAGGGGTACTTGAGATGGTGTTACCAAGAGTAGGGTGTACCTGGTCATTAACCTGCTGGGCATTCTGATTAAGCGCAGCCGCATGGCTGCACTTGGTTTTTATGCCTATTTTTTTTTAATCATGTAGCTAGCCTAGCGCTAGCTACATGATACCCCCCTCCCTGCTAATTCCCACCCACCCTTCCGATCGCCGCCGGCGCCTATGACCGTCAGGAAATCCTGTTCTGAACGGGATTTCCTTGAGGGCTTTCCCCGTCGCCATGGCGACGAACGGAATGACGTCATCGACGTCGTGACGTCATAGGGAGTCTTGATCACGGGGTCTGGGGGGGCCCTATTATGCGGGTAGCGGCAGATCGGCGGCGATCGGAGAAACACGCAGCTAGCAAAGTGCTAGCTGCGTGTTTCAAAAAAAAAAAAATTATTCAAATCGGCCCAGCAGGGCCTGAGCGGTGGCCTCCGGCATCTTTGGACGAGCCTAGCTCGTCAAGAACGCTAGGGAGGTTAATAAAAGGGTACATTCTACAATTATATTGAGAAACCCTGCTATAGGCATCCCTTTAAACAAAAAAAAAAACTTCACCACCTTTGTCACTAACAAGTTGTCCTAAGTGAGATGGTACGCTTGCCTGAAGAGGGGAGTTTTTAGGTTGCACTTAAAGGGAATCTGAAGTAAAAATAAACTTACGATATAATGAATTGTATGTGTAGTACAGCCAAGAAATAGAAAATTAGTAGCACAGATATTATTATTATTTTTTATTTATATAGCGCCAACATATTCTGCAGCGCTTTACAAAGCACAATAAGATGACAAGGGGAACATAGATATACTAACAAATTGTAAAACAGAGTTTCAAGCAGCACAAATATTGTGACAAAAACAGTAAACATTAGGAGGAGAACCCTGCCCTTGCGAGCTTACAATCTAGTGGGTAGTGGGGGACACATTAGGTAAGGGGGTGGAGGATGGATGAGGCAGTGACCCTATGCCTCTGATTACATTGTGTCAAATAAGTAAATAAGGGCTATAGAATGTTATAGGCTTGTCTGAAAAGGTGTGTTTTAAGAGTGCGTTTGAAGATGTCCAGGTTTGGAGCATGACGTACAGGCTTTGGAAGAGAGTTCCAGATAAGAGATGATGCTCGTGTAAAGTCTTGGATGCGAGCATGAGAGGAGGTGATCAGCTTAGAGGCCAGGAGAATTTCTTGGGAGGAGCGGAGGTTGCGGGAGGGACAATATCTTGAGATTAGTGATGAGATGTATGGAGGGCACAACTCATGGAGGGCTTTGTATGTTAGTCAGGAGTTTGAACTGGATCCTCTGGGTAATAGGTAACCAGTGGAGAGAACGGCACAGTGGGGCTGCATCAGAAGAGCGTGTGGAGAGGTGAATGAGGCGGGCCGCTGAATTTAGAAGGGATTAGAGAGGTGCTAGCCTTTTTTGTGGTAGCCCACAGAGCAGGGTATTGCAGTAGTCTAGGCGGGAGATGATTAAGGCATGTACAAGCATCTTGGTGGCCTCTTGTGTGAGGAAGGGACGGATAAGGAATATATTTTTGAGCTGGAAATAGCAGGTGGTGGTTAATGAGGCAATGTGAGGTTTAAAGGAGAGCTCTGAGTCGATTAAAACCCCCAAGCAGGGGCCTTAGTGGTTGAGGTTATTGGGGTGTTGTCTACCGTTATGGTTGCAATTGGTGGGGGTGTAGATAGTGATGGTGGAAAAATCACTATTTCAGTTTTACTCATGTTGAGTTTGAGGAAGCGGGAGGACATAAATGCAGAAACGGCACGTAGACAGTCGGAGACTCTAGACAGTAGTGATGACAGATCAGGAGCTGAGAGATAGATTTGGGTGTCATCCGCATAGAGGTGATACTGGAAGCCAAAAGAGTTAATTAGTTGTCCCAGGCCATGGGTGTAGATTGAGAAAAGAAGTGGCCCAAGAACAGAGCCTTGAGGAACACCAACAGACAGTGGGCGTGGGGAGGAATTGGTGTTAGAGAAGGACACAGTGTAAGAGCGACCAGAGAGATAAGAGGAGATCCAGGAATGTACTTGTCCCTTGATTCTTAAAGATGACAGTGTCTGCAGAAGCAGAGCATGATCAACTGTGTCAAAGGCAGAGGAAAGGTCAAGGAGTATTAGAATGGAGAACTGGCCTTTGGATTTAGCTACCAGTAGGTCATTAGCAACTTTTGTGAGGACAGTTTCGGTGGAATGGTGTGTGCGGAATCCAGATTGAAAGGGGTCAAATAAGGAGTTGGTAGAGAGAAAGGCAGACAATTCTGAGTGGATGTGACGTTCCAGCAGTTTAGAAGCAAAGGGGAGGAGCGAGACAGGTCGGTAATTGGATAGTGAAGCTGGATCAAGAGAGGGTTTTTTGATAAGTGGTGTGATAATAGCTTGTTTGAATAAGGAAGGAAAAGTGCCAGTGGAGATAGAAAGATTGAATAGAGTTGTTAGAGCGAGATTAACCTCCTTGGCGGTAATCCCGAGCTGAGCTCGGGGTATGCCGCCGGAGGTCGCCGCTCAGGCCCTGCTGGGCCGATTTTGATTCTGAAAAAAGCAGCACACGCAGCTGGCACTTTGCCAGCCGCGTGTGCTGCCCGATCGCCGCCGCTCCGCGGCGATCCGCCACGTGCAGCGGCGAAAGAGGGTCCCCCCAGCCGCCCGAGCCCAGCGCAGCCGGAACAAACAGTTCCGGCCGGCGCTAGGGGCTGGATCGGGCAGCTCTGACGTCAGGACGTCGACTGACGTCCAAGACGTCACTCCGCTCGTCGCCATGGCGACGAGGAAAGCGAAACAAGATAGGCCGCTCATTGCGGCCTATCTTGTTACTTTCGATTGCCGGAGGCGATCGAAAGTACGCTTCAGGAGCGCCCTCTAGTGGGCTTTCATGCAGCCAACTTTCAGTTGGCTGCATGAAATATTTTTTTTTTAATTAAAAAAAAACCCCATTGCAGCCTCCCTGGCAAAATAAATAAACCGCCAGGGAGGTTAAGGGAGGAGGAAAACTGGGGGATTAGATGAGAGGGAATGGGGTCCAGGGCACAGGTAGTGAGATGAGCTTTTGAGATTAGTGAGGAAAGACACTGTTCAGTGAGTGTGGTAAAAGATATTAGAGTAGGAGAGTGGTCTTGTGTATCCGGGGGGAAGGCAGTTAGTAGTGGGCGAGGATGCAGGCGGACAGAAGGACTCTATAGGTGATGGTTGAGCTGGTAAAAGTGGTTGCGTGTTGAAGCTATTACGTATTGCATTAATCTTGCTTGTAAAGTACGATGCAAAGTCGTCAGCTGACAGACCTGTGGTAGAGGGAGGAGGTGGGGGACGAAGTAGGGAGTTAAAGGTGTTGAACAATTGTTTTGGGTTGTGGGACTGTGAGGAAATGAGCGAGGAGAAATAAGACTGCTTAGCAGAGGTGAGGGCATCCCTGAGCTCCTGCATAGTTTGTTTGTAGTGATGGAAGTCCTCTATAGCAGTGCTCTTTCTCCAGCACCTTTCTGCCACCCTGGATCGCCTTTTCAGCTGTTTTATTTGTTCAGTGAGCCAGGGCTGCCTGTTAGTTTGGCGGGGGCGGGTGGTGGTGAGTGGGGCAGCTGAATTCATGGCAGAGGAGACTACACTAAATAAGTAACTGGATGCTGCCTCCGGGTCAGTGTAGGATGACAGAGTACTTAGGGGTTGCAAGGCTTCAGTCAGGGTATTGAGATCCAGGTTGCGGTAGTTCCTGCACATGACCGGATGGTGTAGTGTTGGAGGAGTTGATGGTAGAGAAGAATTGATTGAGAAGGTAAGAAGGTTGTGGTCTGAGAGGGGAAGTGGAGTGTTATGGAAGCTTGAAATAGAGCAGAGGCGGGTAAAGACAAGGTCAAGAGTGTGGCCTTCTTTGTGGGTGGAAGTGGAGGACCATTGGGCGAGGTCAAACGAGGAGGTGAGAGAGTGCAGTTTGGTGGCAGTAGGGCAGTTAGTGTCGATGGGTATATTAAAATCTCCAATGATGATAGAGGATATATCCGATATGAGTCTCGTATTAATTTCAGTACAGGAAGAGCTAAGACACTTCAGTTATCTATGCAAAAGAGCTTCTCTGAGCTCTCAGACCCAACTTGGGTCTGCTACTGTGCACTGAAGCACTTATCTCAGCCTGTCTCTCACTGTTTCTTGCTTGTTTAAGGTTTTACTTCAGGAAAGTTCAAAGGGTCATGAGCTTTGCTCTGTTTCGTAGTTTAAAATAGAGTGTAGTGTGTAAACTGCAAATAGTAGAGAATGATACAATGTTATAAAATAGTAAAAGCTATATAACTGAAAATAAATTAGACTCTTTGCATTGCTACCAATGTTCTATGAATTATCTGTACTACACATACAATTCATTAAATCATACATTTTGTTTGTTTTTTTGCTTCAGTGTCACTTTAAAAAGGATAAGTGTGGGATGAGTGGCTGATGTGTTGAGCGAAGGAGTTGTAGAGGAGGGGGAGAGGATTGAGAGAAGTCTTGTAAGCAGTATTGAGAAGAGGGGGCGTGTCAGGAATATATTGGGGTGCTGATGCTGTTAAGGATAATACAGTAATATATTTTCATTTTCCCATTTTTATATCTGCTGTGGTATGTCAAAGGTGTAGATATACAGGCTAGATTCATGACTGTTCATGTGATTGTGTGGGTGGGTCACTAGACCTACATTTGCATCTAAAGAGGACTTCAGTGAATAGAGCTTGGGTAATCAGACAATGGCAGAAGTGAAGTGTTGAAGTCCTTGACACTTGAAACATTTACACTTCTGTTGAGGAAGTGAAGAACTCTAGACTAAGTCAGGAAGAGTCGCTGCACCAAAAATTGACGTGTGTTAAACACTATTTCATTGTGAGGAAATTGAATTATTGGTGGAGGTGCAAACTATACCCTGTAAATCACATCTATGGGAAGGGGGTGGAAATCTCTGCAGACTTTAAAAAGAGACAGGAAAAAGGCTTAATCAAGTTTCCACCTGGAGTTGAAAGCCTCACTTCACAATCTTTTGATGTATAGACTTTTACCTGGAAATGGAATATGTCTGAGATTTAATTAAAAACTAGTTCCTCCCCTCCCCAAGGAAGTTGCAGCCTCCAGGCGTATCTCACAGTATAAAACAGCAGCTAGGATAACCACAACTTGTAGTTCTTGGAGGTAGTCCACACGGCTAGAACTAACCTGGTTCCTGACCAGAAGTGCGTACTCCCGCAACAACGCCAGATCGATACGCTGGTACGTTTATATCCCTGTTTATTTTGGTAAGCAAAATCGCTTTGTGTATTTTTGTACTTTTATCTTTGTAACTTTTTACTTTGTTTTTGTAATCTTTTGTATATATTCTGTTCTGCATTGTTCCACTTTTTTCCCTGGAATATTAAATTATTATTTAATATGCTTGACTTCTGCCGTACTAAACTAACACTCATAGCCTAGAAGAGATTGAAGTGTGTCTAAGTCCATGCCTAATTGTATGCTTGAGCAACACTACCATATGAAATTGTAATTGCATTGTGTGTGGGGGCATTTGTCATACGTTGGCCTAAAGCACGCAGCTGACCCAACGTACGAAAACGCCAGTGCGAGTAGCGACAGCAGAGTGGCTAACAGTATCGTTCGGAACGACTGTTAGTGGTTTTGCTTCACTACAGTGTAAGATTGCAACTGTGTGTGTGTGTGCATGGCGTTCTCGTATTCGGCCTAAGCGCAAAGCTGACCCAAATACGAAAGCGCAGGTTGCGTATTGAGCACTCGACAGTTAAATGAACGTGTCTAGCAAAACGGCTAGTGGTGGCAGTGGGAAGGGTTTGAGGGGTTCCAGCCTTGTTTGTAGCTTAAATAAGGATGTTCCCCGCTTAATCTCGGGTAAACCCGCAGTCGTGAACCGTATACGCAGGCGTGCCGCGGGCCGGTTCCTGACAGTGACCAGAGAGGAAGACGTTAGACTATTGTTAGAAGAGTGGAGATTGTGTGTAGAATGGTATCTGGAAATACATTTATTTAAAGGATAACTGCAGTGAGAAGAAATTGAGGCTGACCTTTTTATTTCCTATTAAACAATGCCAGTTGCCTGGCAGCCCTGCTGATTTATTTGGCTGCAGTAGTGTCTGCATAACACCAGAAACCAGCATGCAGCTAATCTCATCAGATCTAACAATAATGTCAGAAACACCTGATCTGCTGCATGCTTGTTCAGGGGCTATGGCTAAAATGTTTAGAGGCAGAGGATCAGCAGGATAGCCAGGCAACTGGTATTGCTTAAAGTGGACCTGAACTCTTGCACGGGACAGAATGAAGGCATAGAGAAATGCACCCTGTATGTATTTAGAGAGTTTAGCCTCTCTAATTCCCCCTCATCTGTGACAAAGTAGTAATTTGAACTATCCCCTGTGTCACATGACTGCCACAGCAGAGCAGCGCAGGATGTTAACAATATGTCTGCTTCCATGAAAGTAGGAAGTAGATACACTGCAGATTTATTGCAGGAATTGTATCAGCTGTAACAAAGAAATGTTTTTCTTTAAAGGTTATATAGTATAGTGTGTGGTTTCTGTATAATGACCTGACAATCACATGACTTGTGTATACCGTCACAATCTAGGTGCACGGGGTGTTTTTGGTAAAATATGTGTACATAAAGCCTCTTTCATTATTTTGTGTAATCTTGTATTAGCTCCTTTTCATATGACCTGAAAATTACTTTTCTCCCCTTTCAATAGCGGTATTATGGCGAGGTCACGTTTGTGCTTGGTGGTAATGCCATTTAATTACTGTGTGAATAGGTATGTAATTGAAACAAAAAGCATTGTTCCCATCTCTGGCCGTCAGCCCTCTCTGCCTGCAGCCCGTCCTGTCAGGCTGAAAGCGTGAAACTTCTTTTCTGCTGGTGTGATTAGATTGGGGCTGAACTCTCCAGCTGGCAGGGCTGTCTGTGACTGCCGGCGCCCTGTCCCCTGTGCTTGTCATTTCTTGACACTTCTGACAGGATGGGGACAGCAGCCCCAGACAGGTTCATTAGATAGCTTTTTCTGCAGCTGGGATAAAAATATATATAAAAAATAAAGCCCATAATTCCATGCTGCACTGAAGAGCCCTTCATGTATTAAAGTAGGGCCCATTTTTTGACAAATTTTGATCTGTGCTCTCTTTACCTTGTTTTTTTCCCTTTGTAGAGCATAAGCTTTGTTTTTCTTGTTATTTAGCTGCCACTTTGTGCTCTGCCTCCCCAGAGAGGTGGATGATCTGAGTGTACAGAGACTTGTGGCAGGAACACAGCAGGCTCTTATGCTTTGAATTTTGTTTTTAACTCGCTGGTTAACAATTATAAACAGTCGTATCACGTCTCTTTCAAGTCTCAAATTTCTCGAATATAGATATAGATCTTTAGGTTCTTGGAAATAATGCTGTATGGTTGAGGACTATCTTAATGGTGGTTAATTTTTTTTTAAGTGTACCTGTAATGGGGGATTATAAAGAAAATATACATACCTGGGGCTTCCTCCAGCCCCCTCCGGACTGATCACTCCTACACCGTTCTCTTCTGCCCTTCCATTCGCCCGCAACTGCCCCCGGGAAAATCCTCCAGTCGGGGCCAGTCCATGCATGCGCAGTCCGGCCAGTAGTACTGTGCAGGCGCAGAATGCTCGCGGCGATGGGAGCAAGACAGTGGAGCGCGTGCGCCCCCTGGTTGTCCATGTGCAATTGGCCCCGGACCGGAGAACTATTCGGGGCCAATTGCGAGCGAACGGTGAGGCAGAAGATAAAAACAAGGCACACCAAGAGCACCAATAGTGTAATATGTACTGGTAAATGGTTACTAGATAGAGTAAATATTAATACTCACAAACCAGGGTTACCATTAGGCAACCACTGTAAAGGCAGGTGGGGAGATTTTCCTGACCCCACTCAGGAATAAGAAGTCGCTCTCTGTAGATGAGAAAAAGGGGGTTCAACCCTCCACCCAGGGTGGACTCAATATTATGCAGGAGAACAGAGGCGCCAAAAGGATAAAAGGAAGCTAAATGAGCTTAAAAACCAAATTCTTGGTAAATAGAGGAGGTAGTGGTGGACTTACCTCCTCCAAGTAGACACACAACGACTGTAGTAAAGACAGTCAATATATTTTATTTATGAACTCCAAATATGCAACGCGTTTCGCAGGATTGATCCCGCTTCATCAGGCAATAACAACGGAGCAATAGCATATGTGGTCAGTAGAAGAGCCAGGCACCTCTGTCCACATATGCTATTGCTCCGTTGTTATTGCCTGATGAAGCGGGATCAAACCTGCGAAACGCATTGCATATTTGGAGTTCATAAATAAAATATATTGACCGTCTTTACTACAGTCATTGTGTGTCTACTTGGAGGAGGTAAGTCCACCACTACCTCCTCTATTTACCAAGAATTTGGTTTTTAAGCTTATTTAGCTTCCTTTTATCCTTTTGGCGCCTCTGTTCTCCCGCATAAGGGTGAGGCAGAAGAGGACAGCGTGGGAGCGATCATTCCAGAGGGGGCTGGAGGAAGCCCCCGGTATGTATATTTTCTTTATAATCCTTCATCTCAGATTCCCTTGAAGTTTAAGGCCTGGGGCACACTAGAGCTTTGGAGTTTTGAGAATGGCCAGCACATTTAAAAACGCTTTGCAAAAAAGTGTATGGAGGTGAGCTCACTAGAGTGATTGCGATTTAGAAAATTGCGTTTGCAGGACGTGCAGCATTTTGTGAGCACTTTTGCTTCAATGCAAGGTATAGGAGCGTGGATAAAGCACGCATATATCGTAAATGTAAGCAATTTGCATGTGAATCCTTCAATTAAACTGAGAATCGCTAATCACAAACGCTATGCAATCGCTGACAAAACACTGACACTGTTTACAAATCGCTGCCTTAATTCCTGGAAATCACAGTTGCAATCTTACACAAAACGCTAGCGATTGATATAGCGTTTTGCGATTTCTAGTGTGCCCCAGCCCTTACATGGATTAAATAGGTTTTTTTCCGCTTCCCAATGAGGGCCAATCCCACCCTCCACACTTGCACTTCCTATGATACCATAAGAAGTGGTCACATGAAATAAACGTGGCCATACAATGGTCGATTCTTTTTCATCAATATCTGGCGGATTCAATCGTGATCTAATCTGCTAGAAATTGATGCCATAAATGATTCCTGATTGATCTTCGGCCAACATGTCTGTACAACCTTGGCCCCAAACTGTTGCTCAAGGGATTGTCTTCCGATCCCCGCTGGGCGGCCGTAATTGGAATTGTGCACTCAGCTTTTGTTTTGAAAATGTGAACGTTCAAAATGATTTAGGTTTCTTTGTTGGGTATTAAATATAGTAGGTAAATTAACTTTAATTTCTTGGTGAAATAGCTAATGGTGGTATCCTTACTCCGGTGTTTGATATCACTTTTTCTCCAGTAGGCTTTGGTGCCTAAAAGGAACATGAGGTAAGAGTCCCATGGAGGCTGCCATATTTATTACGTTTTAAACAATACCAGTTCCCTGGCAGTCCTGCTGATCTTTCTGGTCAATAGTGTCTGAATCACATGCCTGAAACAAGCATACAGCTAATCCAGTCAGACTTCAGTCAGAGCACCTGATCTGCATGCTTGTTTGGGGTCCATGGCTGAAAGTATTAGAGGCAGAGGATCAGCAGGACAACCAGGCAACTTGTATTATTTTAAAGTAAATACCTGCAGCCTGCATATGTCTCTCACCTCAGGTTCCCTAAGAACTATGGATGGATGAAGTAGGTGTAGAGCTGGTCGTGTCGGGCTGCATTCAGCAGACAGTCCCATCACAATACTTACATTTCCTCCATGGTCGCCACATTCAGCCTCTACTCCATAAAGTTGAAAAAAGGAGTCAATCAAAGGCTTCTTTTGTTTTTAACCTACAATAATATCTTTAAAGAGAACCTGAACTGAAAATAAAAAGTCAAAATGACCATACACAGGTCATACTTACCTCCTGTGTAGTCTACTCCTCAATCTCTTTCTCCTCTCCTGCGTCCCATTTGTCCATTGTGATCAATGGAGTTCTCCATCCTCCGTTTTAAAAATGTCCATTACCCCATAACCGCTTCCTGGGTAGCACACTGTTAAACTGTAATATCACCCACTTGAGCCATAGGGAAACATGGACATTACCTTGCACTTTCAGTTGTAACTAACAGCTGCTGATATATAACTGACAGCAACTGGTGTATTTCAGTTCTGACAAAATATCGTCAGAACTGGAAGGTATCGCTGTAAGAAGAAAATGGTGAGCTTCTGAAAGGAATTGACAGTGAGGTAGTATGTAATATTCATTTGCAGCCACGTCATGTGTTTATTTTAAATAATTTTACTTGCTTTAGGTTCCCTTTAATTTAAGATTTGGTCAAAGATCACACCTCTAAAAAAGTGTAAAAGGTTACCTGATAAGGCAATTTTCAAACATAGATGGCACATGGGAAATCTCTCTGAATGCGATGTTTTATCATATAAGGTTTGACGAAGTCCAAACGTGGCAACCAGTCTTTGTTGGTACCAAACATTTCAGCTCTAGAACATTACAATAGTTAATTGTGCTAACAGAGCTGTATTAATAACCAATGCTTAAAATACACCGGGTATAGTTTTTTTTCAAGTGGTTGATGATTCTTTAAATGGTTAACACACTTGGAGTTGGAGTCGGTGGTTTTATAAACTGAGGAGTCGGATGTTTTTTTTTACTAACTCCACAGCCCTGCTTTGCATCACTTTCAATGAAGTATACAGTTTAATGAAACATATTCTTCACTGTACCTGGTAACCGAAGCGTTTTGCATTAATGCACTACCATCGCACTGTGAACATTGCATATGTGGTGCATTGCAGTGCGGTAAGCCGCATTATGAAGCGGCTGTACACTGCACCGCAACGCACCACTGTGAACGGGGCCTTTCAGGACAGGGGGTGGACAGGCGGTTCCCCCATACAGTTGCAAGCCCGCTGCTTGCCTTGCTCAGACACGACATGAGACAATTATTTGCCATGAGATAATGCCATTGCGTGTCAATCATGAATTTGCATGTAATTGCAGCCAAATGGTGCTTGTGGCCGGAAGCTGGAAGGCTGAGCTGCTTGAATAGTGAGCAGTTCAGCGGTTTGAGGAGAAGAGGCCTAAGCTTGTTTTAGGTGTTCTTCACTGATGTGTTTTGCGAGTTGATGACTGGAAAGTTTCATGTAAAGAAGTGCTTCTGTTTCTCATTCCCATGCTTTAGACTCTGGCTTAAATGATGTGAATATGACAGGTTCACTTGTACTTGTGCTCATGACACAGTCCATAACCCTGACAGAAAACATTTACGGACTGACCTCATTTGCATATTCTGACAAGCAGGGATGAAACGAGCGGCTTCACTTGTGTGGAATTTGTACACACATCACAAAAACATTTCAAACATCGTTACAGCGTTTCCGCCATGCTGCCGGGAAGCTCGCCCATAGGAAGGCGCTGCAGACTTGTGGCAACTGCTAAACCTGGTACTCCGAGTTTATAAATCATCCTTCAGGTGTCGGTTGTGGTTCTCTAATGGATATTTGATAGCTGTGGTTTTAACCGATTCCCCACCACTTGCTATTCATGGGCTGTACCCACCGTAAATCCTCAGCCATTAATGCTAATAGCTGCGTACCTTGAGGGAATTGATTCCAGATAATTTGAGCAATTAAAAGGCTGTTGGCTTGTTATTTGGAGAATTGAGTGTTTACAATACCGCAATTTTCTCATTGACGTTCGTATTTGCCATCAATGCTATAATTTGCATTCCGATTTAGCATCTATAATTATGAGCTATTGAGAGTGGTACCAAAACACTGATTTGCAACCGCGGTGCAATTACGTAGAAGGGCAATGCGATACAAATAATTCCAGCTTGCAGCAAATGTCCTGAAAATGATGCACAGTTTGAAAATTGAGTCAATCAAAATTGTCTGGAAATGAATTTGCTCGGTCCAGTTTCAAGCTACATACACTTTACATGCAAGCCAGGATTATTTGCATTTCACTGACCATCGCTAGATATAACATCTGAAGTAATGTCACATCAAAAGTCATCTGTCATTTGTACCGATATTTTACGAATGCTAAACCTAACCCTATTCTCACATTAGCCTTCCTTTTACCAATGCCCAACTCTGAATCCCCTCCCCAGCCAATGATGTCTAACCCTAACTGACCCCGCCCTCCCACAATACCTACATTTAACAGACCTCCCCCCAGTCCACCAATGCCTAACCAACCCCCCAAAATCAATGCCTTAACCCTGACCCCTCCTCCCTGACTAACGGTGCCTAGCCCTAACTGACCCCGCCCTCCCACAATACCTGCATCTAACCAACCCCCACAGATGCCTAACCCTAACCGACCCCCTCCCCAATGCTTAAACTTAACTGATCCCCACCGAAATCCACTCCACCTTTACATACTCAGCCACATGTGACTTAATTACGATCTTTTTGTATTTGGTGCCCACAGCGCCCAAATCCCCACCAATATCTCTGCCTCTTCACTGCTAAAATACGTGGGTGCTGGCGGTGCAATTATGATCTTTTTATGGAGTGCCCCCGAATTGCCCCCTGCACAACACTAAGGGTGCAGTTAACATTGCAGTCTATGCGGTACCCATCTAACCATAGCCTCTCTGGCGCTCAAATTACCTGCTTCGACATATTCTATGGCAAAATGTTAACACAACAGATTATGTAAAAAACATATATATATATATATATATATATATATATATATTTATTTTTATATATATATATATATATATATATATATATATATTTATATATATATTTATATATTTATATATATATATATTTATATATATATTTATATATTTATATATATATATATTTATATATATATATATATATATATATATATATATATATATATAATTTCATACCCCAGTCAGGGCACAATTTGCCAGAGTGTGAGTGTTCTTCCTGTGTTTGTGTGGGTTTCCTCCAGCCTCTCTGGTTTCCTCTCACTTCCAAAAAGATGAGTTAACTGGCTTCCCCGTTTATTGGCCCTAGATGATGGACACATGACTATGGTAGGAATTAGGCTATGAGACCCTCTGAGGGACAGTTAGTGACCAGACTATATACCGCTATACTCTGTAATGTGCTTCGGAAGATGTCAGCACTATATAAATACAGTACTAACCAATAATAATCAGCACTTACAGAACCTGAGTTCTGTATTTTACACCAATTTGTTGAAAATTATGAATTACCATATTTTTCGGACCATAAGACGCACCTAGATTTAGAGGGCAAAAACCAGGGAAAAAATGAATACTAAACCTGGGGCATCCATGGTGCAGGGGCATCTTGTGGATCTTCTTCTCCCCTCAATTATTATGCCCCCCTTGTACCTCTTGTGTCCCCATTGTTCCTTTAGTTTCTCCCCCTCTCCCCCCTCTTGCACCTTCCTCTGTCTCCCTGTGTGATCTATGTCTCCTGTGTCCTCTAAAATGTCCCCCTCTGTCCTCTTAAGTGCCCTGTATCTTCTTGCGTGCCCCCTGTGTCCTCATATGTGCCCCCTGTGTCCTCACATGTGCCCCCTGTGTCCTCACATGTGCCCCCTGTGTCCTCACATGTGCCCCTCTGTGTCCTCATATGTCCCCCCCCCTACATGCCCCGTCTCTTCAGTTGTGCCCTGTGTCCTCTTATGTTCCAGCCTGTGTCCCCGGGCAATTACCTCTAAGAGGTCGCGTTTCCATGTGTAATCTTGTGCCCGCTCGTAGCCCGCTGACTCATCCCCCTCCGGCTCCTGTCCTCGTGGATCTGGTCGGCGCTGTGCAGGCTGGGGCTTACTGCTAAGTGACGGTACAGTGCGGCGATGTGAAGCGGAAAGCCGCCGGGTGGTCCATGCATGCAGCCGATCCTCTCTCGCCCTTCACTTCCGCATACGTCACCAACGCGGAAGTGAAGGGCGAGAGAGGTAATTGCCCGGGGACACAGGCTGGAACATAAGCGGACACAGGGCACAACTGCAGACACGGGGCATGTGGGGGGAACATGAAAAGTAGTGTAACTACTGTGGGGACATAGGCGGGGACATTACACATAAGGTGTTTGCCAAGGGGACACATAGGAGCACCAGGAAATTAAGTTACAGTGCGGGGATTTCTACTTGGCATCTAGCATCCGGACCATAAGACGCAGGCACTCCCCCCCCCCCCCCCCCCCCCCCCATGTTTGGGGGAGAAAAAGTGCGTCATATGGTCCAAAAAATACGGTATATGAATTTTTTTTATTATTTTAGAAATTTGATTGGAATTGATTTTTTTCCCTCAATCTATCGGAAAAAATTATTCGGTAGTACCAACAGGGTAAAATAATGCAATCGGATAGAATGATTATACAATGTCGATCGGCACCAATAACGGTACCCGATCTGATTGATCGTGTGGTCAATCCTTTGGGAGTTTGTACCACTAATGGGCACCTTAAAATCATTATAATTATAAAAATCAATAAGAATAATAATAGTCTGCTTTAACTGATGGCTAACACAGTATCAAACTCAAAACTTTGCTTCCACGCCTCTTAAAGTGTACCTGAGATGAAAGCATTCGCAGGTTTTATTCTTACCCGGGGCTTCCTCCAGCCACCTTGATGCTGCTTCTATCCCCCCTCCCTCCCCCCAAGATGGCCTGGTTCTCTGGCCGAGTCATGCTTCATCGCGCATGCGCAGCCTGGCCATGTGCGCTCCCGTGGAGGAAGCCCAGGCTAAGTATGGAACCTGAGACTTCTTTTGTCTCAGGATCCATTTAAATGTCTTTTACATCATGTGGAGCATTGCTTTCAGTCACATGGATGGGTGTATACATACTATCCTTTTATTTCATGTACATTTTTACCAGGATCCTGCAATCTATATTTTACAGCTTGTGCTTTTAATATATTATCTCCATACATTCATATGTTGTCATATATTTTCCAAAAACCTGCCATGTAGAATGTCTGTGTATGACCTCTTATGCATCTCCTGTTCTGTTATTAGAGCATCTTCAGCTTGTGGAGTGCATCTTTTATCTCCCTCAGTAAATGCCAGCATTTGATCATGGAAAGCTTTATTCCTTACATTTGACGGGCATAGCCCAGAGAGGGAAAATACGGTCTTAGGCAGGAAAAATTCCAGCTGTGGCGAGGCGGCCGCTGTAACCGTATTACAGGGGAACGGTCTTCATTCAGAGCAATCCCTCTGCTTACCTTTCCTTTGTACTGCTCAATGTTGCTGCTCTTAACGCTCGGTCTCTATGACAACTGTTTAAATTGGGATGGGTACCTGTCATCTGGAGTATTACTGAGAAAAGTGTTAGTGAACACACAGTCCCATGGATGGAGCATTTCAATGTAATCCAATTTTAATTGAACTCTAGAGACTTTGATGTGCTGCATAGGTTTGGCGAGTGCTATTCCTGGGAGAAATCACAGGAGCCCGGCACAGCTTCACCAGTGCTGACTGTCATTGCTTTAAAATAAGCATTAGCATCAGGCTTAACCCTCCCCACAAAACATCTCTGTCCTCTGTGAGTGTCTGCTGGGCTCTTACTGCCCCTGTGGCTATCTGGCTGCTAGATACCAGTTATCTAGGTGCATTTTATTGCCAGAATCATCTGATATTCTGTGCACCCCCTAAAAACAACAGTGTAGCTACAGACCAATCACCAATCAGCACCATAGCTCCCAACTGTCCCTCTTTTGGGTGACAGTCCCTCTTTGGGAGCCCTGTCCCTCATTTGTCCCTCTTTCAGCACTTTGTACCTCGTTCTATGTAAATATATAAATGTCTCTACTAAATGTACTAAATCTCAAAAAGTTGGGAGGTATGCAGCACCTGTACAAGTTTTACACCAGCTCCACCCACCCTATCCAGCACTGTATGCATAATAGTTACATGATACAGACTACAAAAACTGGCTTTCCAATGAGAGCCACTGTGTGGGAGAGGTATAAGCAGAGAAAAGGAATGGTTTGTTAATGATTATCACTATTATCGCTATATAGAGTGATCATAACCACTAAAAGTACTCCTGCATCGGGGAACAAAAAATATGAACGAAGCCTATGTTGGGTTAGATAACCTCTTACTAGGTGTCCTTGCACTGCTTATTGTCCTGAAGTGTGTTTGTGTGTGTGTGGGGGGGGGGGGGGGGATGGGGGGTGGTTAGGCCATGAGCTCCCTTGGTCGTCCGCTAGCCGTCCCAGTACTACTGCGCAGGAAGCTGCCGGCCACGGAAGTGGAACCTATACCTGTTAAAACACATTTAATGGTTGCCGCCTGTAGATCAGTTGGGATCGCTAGTTCTGGGACCCAATGCTCTTCAGATGCATTGCTCTGCTGTTGCCTAGCGATGCGTCTGCACAGTATCAGGACCCACAGAACTATCCCCTTAGCTGTTGAGATCCGATCACTACAGACGCTTAGGCTGGAGATAATGGTCTGCTGCATGCCCAGCTAGTAATGAAAAAGTTATTGCTGTTTCAATAGCAACACAGCCGGAGTGTGAAGTGGTTACATGGCAGCCTCCATATGCTTCTTGCTTTAAGTTCCTTTTAACTTTCTCCTTTACCATACCTCACAGACGTAACAACAGGCAGCAGCACATCAATGTATGGCGGACATGTACAGACTGCTAGCAAGAAGAAGCACATAGAAAAAAAACATGCAGCCAGGGGATTGGGGTTGCATATTTTCACTAGCAGTGTGGCTATACTGAACATCACTATGGTGTTCTTTGTAGAGTACTGCCTGGAAAAAAAACTCAAAGTGAGCCAGTGGCTTTATATTGCACATAAATCAAGAAAGCTTTCCAACAGTTAGGAAGGAAAGGATATATTAGTTTTCAACACCTGGTAATCATTACAAGGCCTGACTGATCTGTTTCACTACAAGACCTATACCGCTTTAGATTAGTTTCTGTTCACCAATTTGCTTGTGATATACATTTACAACGTGTATTTGAACTTCTAACTGAAGCTTAAGATCTACCTACATTAGCTATTTTTGACATACCTCCTGTCCCAATTCCCTAGTAACCACAGCTCATACCCTTATACTAATATGGGCCCTTACATTTCCAAGGATGACCTCACACCCACTGCTATCTTAGCCGGTAACGGAGTTTGACTACTGATAGCTGAAACACCGGACGCCACTTAGCTGAAACAGCTGATAGCTGAAACACTGAGCCCCACTGGTCACCAGAGTTTGGCTATACAGTAGCTTACAATAGCCACCATAGCCGCATATTACACTGAATTAACAAGGACCAGTATACTGTACTGGCCATGCCCCCAATTCAAAATCAGTTTTATTCACCAGGTATGACCGGGTCATACCTGGAATTGGCTAACAGCAGCAAAGTGACAGAATATGTGTTTCTACATACAGAAATAGTGCAACCTAAACAGGTAGCGTTAGGAAACCATAGCAAGGATTCAAAAGCAAGCAGCAACAGCCTGAGGGGGATGATCACTAGAGATGGGGGTGTGAAGTGTGTTCAGGAGTTTGACAGTGGAGGGGAAACATGTATTTCTGTGCCTGAGGTCCTGGTGGAGATGGTCCTGAACCTTTGGCCTGATAGAAGCGGCTGAAGAAATGGTAGCCTGGGTGTGAGGGGTCATTGGCTATCCTCAGGGGCGTAGCAATAGGGGTTGCAGAGGTAGCGACCGCATCAGGGCCCTTGGGCCAGAGAGGTCCCATGGGGCCCTTCCTCAATGGAAGCATTAGCTGTTGGTCCTGTGGTGGTAATAATCACTTCTATAGATGCTTTGAAGAGTAGTAATAATTAACAAACTGTTTCCCCATGCCGCCTTGCACCTCTAATGCTGTGGATGACCTTGGCAGGTTTTGTTGCGCCGTATATATAGAGTGCTGGGGGGCCCAATGTAAAACTCGCACTGGGGCCCATAGCTCCATAGCTACGCCACTGGCTATCCTGACTGCTCTGAAGCACCTGCTCTGAAGTCTGGAGTTGAGAAGAAGGTCAAGAGGGGGACTGGTTTCCAAATTATCCTCTTTGCTGATCTGATGATACTCTGGAGCTTTTATCTGTCGCTAGCGGAGGAGAAGGCATGCCTGACCAGGATAGTAGAACAGAGGACAGATTCATTAGTGGCAGAGTAGAAGCTCCAGGGCCATATACTCTGTTCTCCCATAATTGTAGGCACAGAGGCGTAGCTAGAGCTTTCAGCGCCCGGGGACAAAGACTATTAATGCGCCCTGCGCCGAACAGGGGCGAGGCCATGCAACAGAATGTGGGCGTGGTAATGGGTGGGGCCCAAATATACTGTACATGACCTTAGCAGTGGTGTAAAAGGTCTGCCAGGGAAGTTTGAGCTCTGCCATAGTGTTTCCCCAAAAAATACATGTAATTTTACATACATGTAATCTGACAGCATTTCACCAAAAATACATGTAATTTGGCCAGAGGTTCCTCCAAAATACAGATAATTTGGCAATGGTTCCTCAAAAATAGACATAATCTGGCAGCAGTGGTTCCCCCAACATACATATAATCTGGCAGCTGTTCCCCAAAATACACTTAATCTGGCAGCAGTTCCCCCAAAATAGGTGCCCCCCAGTATAGGTAACCAGGTCTATAGGTGTCCCCACTGGAAGTAACCAGGCCTATAGGTGTCCCCAGAATAGGTAGCCAGGTGTATATGTGTCCCCAGTATAGGTAACCAGGTGTATATGTTTGCCCAGTATAGGTAGCCAGGTGTATATATGTCCCCAGTATTAGTAGCCAGGGGTATATGTGCCCAGTATATGTAGCCAGGTGTATATATGTCCCCTATATAAGTAGCCAGGGGTATATGTGCCCAGTATATGTAGCCAGGTGTATGTATGTCCCCTGTATAAGTAGCCAGGGGTATATGTGCCCAGTATATGCATCCAGGCCCCCCCCCCCAGCGGGAGCGCAGAGAAGAGGGAGAGCTGTGGACACAGCGATGGGGAAGGGGGGAAATGTCCCCCCCCCTTCCCTCACCTTAGGGCTCACCTTCTCTCTCGCTCCCCCTGCAGATATGAGCGGAGGACGAGCGGCAGAACACTTACTCCATTCGTGCAGAGAAGACAGATCTGTGCTCCGCTAATCTGTTGTAGTCTAGACCAGATCAGCGGAGCACAGATCTGTCTTCTTCGTGTGAATGGAGTAAGTGTTCTGCCACGTGTCCTACCCCGCCCACCCCAAGCTACGCCCCTGTGTAGGCAATAGTGGCCGGGTGGGGCACGACGGGGAAGCTGCAGCTCTGCTAACAGCATAGCAGTAGGATGAGGAGGTGAGCCAATGACAGCCGGTTACTCACCAAAATTATCCGAGTGGAACACCCAGCTAAAAGAGCCTAGGGAGAACACTGCATACCAAACTAATTAAATTGGCAAAATTAACAAGGACCAATAAACAGAACTGGCCCCCAATTTCCCTTCTTCATTCGGTTATTTTTATCTGTCTCCACAATAGAGATGGCATTTAGTGATGCCGGCATGCCACGTCATTGGTGGGTAGTCACAACGCTTACCATAGGCTAATATTAGTGCAGTGTGAAATGATTTGATATTTACAGCAATTATACATGATGGCTGCATATCTAATGATGGTACTCATAGTAATTACAATCTGTGTAGTTTTGTGTTGGTAACGCACACTACTGTGGATTTTATATCTGTTTCTCTGCACGTGTGAAGTGGCAGCTTTGGTTTGGACGAGGTGGATGACCTACTTTGTATGCCTATAAATAACACGGTTGAAGTGTCGTCATCCTTACCTGAAGAGATTAGCACTTAACACCTTGTTTCAATGTATTTCTTATCTTCAGGCTCTTTTCTGCTTGAAATTAGCCCTGTGTCAGCCTGGGCTCACTGGGAAACGATTATATTTTAATTACAAAAAACTACAGGTGCTTAAATATGACTCCTTTGTTATTGCTGAATATTGTGCTCGTGTCACGTTTAGCATATTTGAGTTTTATCATCACTTTGGGTATAAAAACCACAAGCTAAATATGTCAACATTGACGCTGCTACCCATACCTTCAAACAGGCTGGAATGGTATGCAGAAATATTGCTGTAATTTGATGCATTTAATTGAAACCTAACTGTCGTAGCAGTTGTATGGGTCAACCCTGCCCATCTTCCCCTTTGCTTGTCCATAGTATGGCACCACTGCCTAGTAGGAAGATGCTCAGGAAGTGATGTCACATGTTGTGTGTATGTGGGTGGGGCTTTGAATAGAAGGAAGTGTAGGGCCTCGCTCACATTAGGCAAGGCAGATGGCCATGCATTTTCTTTGCTGAAAATGCAGGTGCAGCAGTGCAATAACGCATAGCACCGCAGAGCAGTGCATAAAGTGTATAGTCAGAAGGTGCAACCTATGCACTACTGATGTTCTTGTGTGTTGAACACCATATGCAATGCTGAAATGCGCACGGCAACAAAGAGGGACTAAGTATTTTTCTGGTTATAGCACCGCCTTTTTAAATAAGATTGTGATAAAAATTTGCAGGCCTTGGCAGAGGGGCAGTTAAATTACCCTTGTCACTACCTATAGCTGATGCGCTCCACTTTGCGTCCCTTCACTTTCCGGCTTATACCAATACTTCCTTCCGTGTTTGTGACGCCAAGTGCATCAGCAAAAAAGTTAGGGTAACTGCGGGGATTATAACTTGCAGATTGCGGGAGGGGGTCCCGCAACCCGCAAGTTACAATCCCAATTCGAATTCCAAACCCAGGAGCTCTGCGGAACTCATCTTTGTGCTTAGGGGTCGCTAAACATCTGGCATATTGCATCTTTGTGGTGTACACCCACTATATACTGTATTCTTCTAGACAAAGGTTTTCTAATGCTCATTCATAGATGTCACATGCTGATGTCACATGAATTTTCTGTGATAGCTAAAGTTTGATAATAATAAAGCAAAAAAAAAAAAAAAAAAAAGAGTAATGCAGTGTTCCGCTTTAGCTTGTACCAGGTAAATATATAAAGTCATTGCTTTTTTTTTTTTTTTAAGGTGTTATGTACTTTTTATCTTTGAAAGTCTATATGAGAGAATGCAAAGTTTTATCTATAAATCATCATCAAATTTCAGTGAATGATTTTTTTTTACAAGAATAGGTTAACTACTTTGACTAACTACTCATTGCAAGCTGTAGTCACATGTGCCCTGTACATTTTTTTAACCATCATCGTAGCTAAATTTGTTTGTCTACTAAACTATGACATGAACTTGACGTCTTTCAGCCTCATCAGCTATGTTAATAACCTGGGCTGCCTATTTTCACCATGAGGAAGCGTGACATGCAGCATGAAATGACCATCTGCTTCCTGCTCATCCACCTCACCAACCCCCGACACACCCTGACTGGTGAATGCACAGCACCCTCCATTTCCATATGGGGCGCACAGCTCTGTGCTGTGACAAATTTAATCACCAGTGGGGTTAAGTGAGCTGTATGAATTTCCATATTATCTATCTATCTATCTGTCATCTTTTGTTTATCTATACATGTGTTTTGAGGGGACCTAGAATGCCCAGAAAACAGCACCACTTATAGATCAAAAATTATATTTTATTCAGTGACATAATAAATGCACAGCAGTATTCCTAAAATGAAAAACCATTTGAAACAAGCATATCTCTTGTTGGCCAATTCACCAATATGTATAAATCTGTGACACCTAGATAAGAGTAGTAGTAGTAGTAGTAGTAGTGGTGGTGGTGGTGGTGGTGGTACCACCAGGAGCCCTCAGAGAAGAGTTTTCACAGATAAAATTAACCCAGGTTCAAATAATCATACCAACGTGCCGCTGCATACATTTGAAACCACCATAATGCAAATGTATGCACTAAAACTTTTGTATCAGTGTCATATTTGAACCTGGGTTCATTTGCCTGTGAACGCTCTTTTCTGAGGGCTCCTGGTAATACTTCTACTATGTACGCTTATCCAGGGTAGGTGTCATAGATGTATTACATATTGGTGAATCAGCATATGTATGTTTTAAATGTTTTTAATTGTATGGATATTGCTGTGTATTTATTGTTGTGTTTTTTAATTAAATATACTTTTTTGATCTCTAAGTGGTGCTGTTTTATGGGCTTCTGTTTGTTTTTTAGTTCATCAAGGCAGATTTGTCAAGTCTGCTGTTCAGAATGAAGTCTTAAAATAAAGCAATTCAATTGAACATAAAATATGAAACTCCATTTAGTAAAATTCATACAATTAATCATCACATACATTTATTTTCACTTCAGGTTTGCTTTAAGGCCCATTTTCTTGTTGTTCACTTGTTGGCATGCATCTTTTTCTGATGTGAGGAAGCACCCAAATTGAATTTGTGTGCAGAGAAACGCTGCAAATCGCCTGTAGTGGAAACAATCCCTGCATGTTTCATCCCTTTTGTTGAAGCAGTGTTGAGCAACACCCATACTATACTTAAAATAAGAGCCTTGCACTCTCTGATGCATAAAATATATAGCACTGATTAAAGCGGAACTGAAAACTGATTAAAACAGGTATAAAAAAGAAACAGAGAGCCCGCTATAGTGTAGTATATATTGAAATACAGGGGAAAAGTAAAGTGTGAAAATAAGATAATCACAAACCAGGGTTACCTGTCAGGCAACCACTGTATATGCAGGTGAGGAGATTAGACCTGTCCTCACTCAGGATTAAGAATCGCTCTCTGTAGATCGGAAAGATAGGAGTAGGTCACCCCTCCACCAGAGGCGCTAGCAGAATAAAAGTATCTAAAAACTTTAAAAATGCTTGGGAGGCAGCGGTGGACTTACCTCCAAGAAGCAGACACGATAACTGTCAATTAATGACAAAACAAATTTATTGTATACTCCCCAGAAAAAGATGCAACACGTTTTGCAGGTGTAACTCGCTTCATCAGGCAATAGGTAGGGATATAGACAGGATATATGGTCAGGAACACGAAAAGCGCTTCTGCCAGCCCCCTGCAGCTAGCCTGTTTCCACACAAGCCACTCACTGATGCATTGATCCCACACTGACAAGGATCTGTCCAGGACTGCGAGGGCACAGGTCGGCTGCAGGGGGCTGGAAGAAGCCCCAGGTAAGTGAAACTCTTTATTTTTAACCACTTTACCCCCGCCCGTACGAATTTCTCCGTCCCTTTTTCCATCCTTTAACCCCCAGGGACGGAGAAATCCATACTTTCCGCGCTCCCGCCGCTGCCCGCGCTCCCGCTCGGAAACACGCCGCCGGCCGCTCGGAAACACGCCGCTCGCCCGGAGATCAATGAACGGGAAAATCCATTCCCGTTCGTTGATCTAAGCCCAGCAATGATCCGCTGCTCTCCGATGAGCAGCGTGATCATTGTGAAAAAAAAAACACTTACCCAGCCTCCTAGTACTTCCTCCAAGAGTCCGGAAGGACGCTTGGAGGTCGCATTAAACAAAAAGTTACTGTGGCCATCTTGTGGCCAAATAGTAAAACTACACCCTAAACATTTTTCACATACAAATAAATTACTTTTACACAAAAAATTAACTCATTACCTCCCACACTCCCAATTTTTTATTTTTTTTTGTAATTAAAAAAATTTAAAAATTTACAATAAAAAAAATACATAAATAGTTACCTTAGGGACTGAACTTTTTAAATATTTATGTCAAGAGGGTACAACACTGTTACTTTATAAACTATGGGCTTGTAATTAGGGATGGACGCAAAACTGAAAAAAATGCACCTTTATTTCCAAATAAAATATTGGCGCCAAACATTGTGATAGGGACATAATTTAAACGGTTTTATAACCGGGACAAAAGGGCAAATGCATTTCATGGGTTTTAATTACAGTACCATGCATTATTTAAAAACTATAATGGCCGAAAACTGAAAAATAATGAATTTTTTTCCCACATTTTTCCTATTTTCCCATTAAAACACATTTAGAATAAAATAATTCTTGGCATAATGTCCCACCTAAAGAAAGCCTAATTGGTGGTGGAAAAAACAAGATATAGTTCGTTTAATTGTGATAAGTAATGGTAAAGTTATAGACGAATGAATGGAAGGAGCGCTGAAAGGTGAAAATTGCTCTGGTGGTCAGGGGGTAAAACCCCTCAGTGGTGAAGTGGTTAATCAGTTTTCAGTTCCGCTTTAAGTAAAAGTATGGCAAAATTAACGTTTGTTTTGAAGCCTGCAAACCTTTGTTTCATTTCACCTGAGCTGTGGTCACATGATTATGCCTAAAGTAAGTTACCAACTCGGGTACTGGGGAGAACATAGACATCTATTAATACACAGTCCTATGACCACAGCGCAGGGAAATTGGCCAGAAGGCGTTTTAGCTTTCAGAGAAAAATGAACATAACAGTATTACACATTTTATGATGTAGATAGTGAAAATTATTAATCACAGGCACAGTGTATGTTGTGACTAGTTCTATTGTAAACTGTTTTCTCATATTAACTGTATATAATTGCATATCAGCCACATTTGTGGGGCAAAAAAATTGTCCCAAAAGTGTTTGCGTGTGTGGCCTCAATTCACTAAGTTTATCAAACACTTCATCAAATATTTGATAATTTACCTCATGGGTAAAATCTAATTTTGAATTTACTAAGGTGTTATAGATTTATTGAACGTTTTATCGATAAAAATTAAATATATAACACCTTAGTGAATTCAAAATTAGATTGTACCCATGAGGTAAATTATCAAACGTTTTATAAAGGGTTTGATAAAGCTTAGTGAATTGAGGCCTGTGTTGTGGTCGGCTTATAAGTGAGTCGTGTGGATAGTTACCTCTCCTCGTTTCTGGCCGTGGTCTTCTCCGGTGTAGCTCTCCATGCTAGATGTCCTGGTTTCACATTCATCTCATTCTGGGGAGCCACTTCCTGTTTCCATTGCAGGTACTCGGCCACTAGATGTCAGTGGCAAGTACAAAGCTGCAAGGGAGACCAGAATCGGAATCCTTTATTTTGCCAAATGGCTGCCCGGAGACCAGAAGACACTGAAGCCTGGATCTGTAGCAAATACAGAAAGGCAAGGGAAACGGGAAGGTGTCCGACAAGGATAGGTAGCTATACAGGGTCGGTTCTAGACTTTTTGTTGCCTGAGGCAATCTTGTGAGGATGTGCCCCTCCCTTCTGCTATGCAAGTCAAATGAAACACTGCTGCTCTCCTGCCTCCCCCCTCCTCACTCACTGTCCTATGCCTCACACAGCACAACAAGCTGCTTTTGCCCAATGATGACCTCTTCACCTTGCTTTCCTCCGGCTTCTCCTCCTACTCTGACTGCATGCTGTAAGTGTAAACACAGTACAAACATATTGCCCTTGTAATCTCTGTGCCTAATGCAAGTGTTACACCTTGAATCATGAGAGAACCGGCCTTGTAACTATATGTACACTTTACAACACTCTGCACCACATACACTCTGCTGTACATACACAGCATCATCACATACATACACTATGCTGTACATACAAAGTATCATCACATACAGTACACTCTGCTATACATACACAGCATCATCACATACATACACTCTGCTATACATACACAGCATCATCACACACATACACTCTGCTATACATACACAGCATCATCACACACATGCATTCTGCTATACATACACAGCATCATCACATACATACACTCTGCTATACATACACCGCATCATTACACACATATACTCAGCTATACATACACAGCATCATCACATACATACACAGCATCATCACATACATACACTCTGCTATATATACACAGCATCATCACATACATACACTCTGCTATACATACACAGCATCATCACATACATACACTCTGCTATACATACACAGCATCATCACATACATGCACTCTGCTATACATACACAGCATCATCACATACATACACTCTGCTATACATACACCGCATCATTACACACATATACTCAGCTATACATACACAGCATCATCACATACATACACTCTGCTATACATACACAGCATCATCACATACATACACTCTGCTATACATACACAGCATCATCACACACATACACTCTGCTATACATACACAGCATCATCACATACATACACTCTGCTATACATACACAGCATCACCACATACATACACTCTGCTATACATACACAGCATCATCGCACACATACACTGCTATACATACACAGCATCATCACATACATGCACTCTGCTATACATACACAGCATCATCACACACATACACTCTGCTATATATACACAGCATCATCACATACATACACTCTGCTATACATACACAGCGTCATCACATACATACACTCTGCTATACATACATAGCATCATCACACACATACGCTCTGCTATACATACACAGCATCATCACATACATATACTCTGCTATACATACACAGCATCATCACATACATATACTCTGCTATACATACACAGCATCATCACACACATACACTCTGCTATACATACACAGCATCATCGCACACATACGCTCTGCTATACATACACAGCATCATCACATACATATACTCTGCTATACATACACAGCATCATCACATACATACGCTCTGCTACACATACACAGAATCATCACACACATACATACATTCTGCAAGCATGTTTCGCTCTGCATCACATGCACCACAGTCTGCACCACATACAGGGGGGGGGGGGGACGACATTATTTACAGTGACCAGATTTTTCTGTGTCCAACCTGGAAGGAGGGGGGGGGGAGGGGACTAGGGGGGTGTTCGTGGCACCGTGAAAAATTGGCGTGGGGGGGGGCGTTAAAGGCACGGGCGTGGCCATGACATTGCATGGGCGGAGCGTAACTGTAACCCCAAAGCAGCAAATATAGCCAACTATGACCATTAAATAATAAATGCAGCAACAGTTACCCCAAACACCAGAAAAAAATGCAATGTGGGCAACGTTTCAGCAGAAAACAAACACAATTTGGGCAACATTTCAGCAGAAAACAAACGGAATGTGGGCCACATTTCAGCAGAAAGTAACGCAGTGGGCAACATTTCAGCAGAAAATAACGCAGTGGGCAACATTTCAGCAGAAAGTAACGCAATGTGGGCAACATTTCACATGCAAAAAAAGGAATTTACTCACCTGACAGAAGTCCCCTCACCCGGCCGGCCTCTGGGGCGCAGCTCCCCCGGAGATATTCATCCTCCAATCTTCCACGCTGAATGGAATAGCAGGGCTACGGGAAGATGGCGCCCGAAGCCCTCCACTCGAGACACAAATAATCTCCAGTACGCCATCTTCCCGTAGCCCTTCTCTGCCTGCCGGAAGACTATGCAGACGCTGCGGCCAGTTCATGCAATCATACGGTGGCCAGAGTCCTGAGGCCGGGACGTCCCGGAACATAGCGCAGCCTGGGACAGGGGACCCCGAATCCGGGACGTGTCCCGGGTGAAGTGGGACGTATGGTCACTGTACATTAGGGGATGCACTACATAAAGGGGGTAGGCAGTCTGCCCCACATACAAGGGGGAGAAATTGGGTGATGAATCACATACAGGGGGAGACGCTCTGCCCCACATACAGAGGGAGACATTGGGGGATGCACCACATACAGGGGGAGACATTGGGGGATGCACCACATACAGGGGGAGACATTAGGGGATGCACCACATACAGGGGGAGGGACTCTGCCCTACATACAGGGGGAGACATTGGGAGATGCACCAAATACAGGGGGAGGGACTCTGCCCCACATACAGGGGGGAGACATTGGGGGGTCGGTTGGTTCATCCACGAGTCAGTGGATTCGTTTTTGTAGGGGGGGGGGGGATGGGTTGGCCTATACATGGGACAGCTTATACATGAGTGTGTGTGTATACACACACACACACACACACACACACACACACACACACACACACACACACACACACACACACACACACACACACACACACACACACACACACATATAATATATACGCATAAGGTGATTTACAGCGAAATATTTGTTTGTGCATATCGGTCATACAGCACACTGAAAAGCACAAAGTTTCAGGCAAAGGCCCTTTCTCAAGTGCTCAAGTCATCTGGTAACACATTGTGAAATATAAAACTTACTTACACACCACACCCAAATCATTGGGGAGGCGGGCACATGTTTAAAGGTACATTAACCATTATAGGGTCAGATAACGGAAAATATATTCATAAGAAGCATCTGAGAATAAAATCTTCGTTGAGGCCATGAGGTGATTGAGTCCCCAGTTTTTCCATCCACCAAGCCTCACGTCTTAGCTAGGGGGTCCTGCGATCCTGGCCCTCATGGAACTGCACTACCTCCAGAACCAGAAAGGGCAGCACGGTGGCGTAGTGGTTAGCTCTCTCGCCTTGCAGCGCTGGGTCCCTGGTTCGAATCCCAGCCAGGGCACTATCTGCAAAGAGTTTGTATGTTCTCTCCGTGTCTGCGTGGGTTTCCTCCGGGCACTCCGGTTTCCTCCCACATTCCAAAAACATACAGGTAAGTTAATTGGCTCCCTCTAAAAATTGGCCCTAGACTACGGTACTTACACTACATAATATAGACATATGACAATGGTAGGGATTAGATTGTGAGCTCCTTTGAGGGACAGTTAGTGACAAGATATATATATATATATATATATATATATATATATATATATATATATATATATATATATACTGTACAGCGCTGCGTAATATGTCGGCGCTATATAAATACTAAATAATAATAATAACCAACCATCTTAGCTGACTCACCCTGTGACCAAATTCCTTAAAATGTCTTGCTAGAGGGGGGTCCCGATTTCTTTCCTCCTCCCCCCTTTTGGTTTTATTGGGGTTCTGTATATTGCTCCTGTGCTCATTAAATCGAGACTTAACGTCTCTCTTTGTCTGCCCTACATAGGCCAGCCCATAGGGGCATTCAATATAATACACTACCCCTTTAGTGTCACACGTCTCGTAGTCTTTTAGGGCCCGTTTCCACTAGTGCGGTGCGAATCGCTGGGATTCCACCGCTGACAAAATCGCATGCGGATGCGATTCCGCATGCGATTTTTGCCGCGATTTCGCATGCGATTTCGCATAGGCAGGCTATGAGCGATTTTAACTATGTCACTGCCTGGTTCAATTTGCATTCGTTTTCGTGCGAATTCGCACGCGAAATCGCGGCAAAAAACGCATGTGCGTTTTCCCTATTAAATACATAGCCTGCGAATCGCCTGCATTCCTCACGCAGGCGAATTCTGCAGGCCCTACCGTGCAGAAAAATCCTGCACAGAAAAACGCACTAAAAAACTGACAAGTGGAAACAGTCTCATCCACTTGTATTGGTTATGCGAATCCGCATGCAGACAACGCATGCGGATTCGCTCTAGTGGAAACGGGCCCTAAGTGGTATCAGAGTACCCTGCCTTGGATGTCTAACCTCAGTCCCCCTAATAATGCCATTACAATCTTGACACTGCAAACAGGGAAAGGTACCCACTCTCGGTGGTCCCAGAAACCTTTGTATGGGCCCTCCTGTTCTCCCTATATCAGCACGGACCAAGTGGTCCCTAATAGATTTACCCCTTCTGCATACAAATCATGGAGGGGTCCTACAAATAGTGGACAGCTGGGGATCAGCCTCAATCACCAGCCAAAACTTCAGAATCGTGTCTCATAGAACAGACTCTCTACAAAAAGTAGTCACAAAATTAACTTCATTTCTATCATCCTGTTTCTCTCTATTATATGTTCTCAATGCTTCTCGATCCAATCCTCCCACCTCTGCTGCTATTTCCTCACATCTTTTTTCACTGTAGCCCCTTTTGATAAAATCTTGCATGAGGAGATGTGCCTGCTTCATGTACATTTCATCTGAGGATGTGATCCTCCGCACTCTAACGTACTGGCTCTTAGGGAGCCCATTCACAAGTGGCTTAGGATGGCAACTACTAGCCAATAAATAGCCATTTTTATCGGTTTCTTTCCTGTACAAATCCGTTTCAAAATGTCCCGATTTCTTCCTAACCTCCACATCAAGGAAATGTAGTGAATGGGCATTGCACTCCATTTTGAATTTAATGGTTTCATGTATATCATTCACTGTACTAAAAAACTGGCACAACTCCTCTGTACCTGACCACCCGAAAAACAGGTCGTCCACGAACCTGCAATAACCTCTGATGCCAGTGGTAGTATAGAGCAAAACATTGTTGTTCACCGTTAGGCCTCGCTCACATCTAAAAACAAAAATGCAAATGCAAGCGTTTTGTATGCTGTTTTTTGTTAGCGCTTCCCGGCGCTCCACTGTGCACTGAATTTTTGTTAAATACGCTTTTCAAAGCGCTTTTCCAGAGTGGTTTTTAAATTCTCTCCCTAACATCAGGAAGTGAACTCTTTGACCCGAAAAAGAATAAATACAATGGATTTATTCTTAAAACCGTGAACGCAATCGCTGCACAAAGCGATTTTGGGAGAGTGTGCGGTTTTCCTATACCTTCCATTGAGGTAAAATCGCCTCAAAAATGGTACAGGCGCCGCTTTGCTGAACGGATCGTAAACAAACTGCTCAGATATGAACTCTATCATAGGGAATCATTGCACAAGCGTTTTTAGGGCGATTTTGAATATTGCCTGCGCTTCAAACAAGGGCAAAAACGCCCTTAGTGTGAATGAGTCCTTATAACGTTTTTTTTCTTTGTTTTTTTGTATTACCTTATCCTTAATATCTTGTGTAGATTTCAAAATATGTAAGTATGGATTGTTTGCTCGTGGCCGTTTTCTTAATTAAACCTAGAGTAAAATGAGTTTTTCTCCTCATAAAAACGCAATTGATAACCAATCCATGAGGGGGACATAAACAATAAACTTTTGTAAATAGAATTGGCTGGGTTCAGATGTGTTTTTCTTCTTAAATGCTGTAGGATATTGATATGGGCTGTTGTCCCTTCGTTTTGTGTGGAGAAGAAAGTAGTATAATAATAAGCAGCGTGATTAAAAAAAAAACTTTATTCAAACGTGTCTGACAAGCACAGTCCTCTGAGACTATTCAATCATAGCAGATTGTCTTCATGTTCTATTTCCCATAGGTTCCTGTTATAGTGAAAAGCAGCTGATCCACCAGGAATAACCTTTTCTAATTAATCTCTTATATTAAGTGATGATAATGAATTCACAGGGATGAGGCTGGAAGAAAAGATTTGGCTTCTCATTTTAAAAAGTGTTTGCAAATGATATAATATACTGAATAGGACAATTCAGTCTTCAATCTTGTCTCCTTTCTCCTCTGTTTCGCCAGGTCCTCGCTTACACTGAAGGCCTCCATGGAAAATGGATGTTTAGTGAGATTCGGGCGGTTTTTTCCAGGCGGTACCTCTTACAGAACACAGCGCTGGAAGTGTTTATGGCCAACCGCAGTAAGTTTTACCTTCGTAATCTGATAGGTTTATGTCAAAGAACCAACATACTATTGGGAAAAAAAGACGACACTGTCTGTCACTTGACAGCCTGTTGGGCCAATCAGAGTGCGGGAATCAGGTCCTTAAACCACTTCACCCCAAAGGCGTTTTTACCCTAAAGGACAACAGTGATTTTTCACCTTTCAATGCTCATCCCTTTCACTTGCCAATAGCTTATTACTACTCATCACAATGAAGTGATCTATATCTTGTTTTTTTCATCACCAATTGGGCTTTTTGGGGTTGATATTTGTGTTCCCAACATACTATTGGGAAAAAAAGACGACACTGTCTGTCACTTGACAGCCTGTTGGGCCAATCAGAGTGCGGGAATCAGGTCCTTAAACCACTTCACCCCAAAGGCATTTTTACCCTAAAGGACAACAGTGATTTTTCACCTTTCAGTGCTCATCCCTTTCACTTGCCAATAGCTTATTACTACTCATCACAATGAAGTGATCTATATCTTGTTTTTTTCATCACCAATTGGGCTTTTTGGGGTTGATATTTGTGTTCAGTAATAACTTTATTTTCTATGCATTTTAAAGGGAAAAACAAGGAAAAGATGCAAAAATACACGATTTCCGCAATTTCATCCCCTATAGTTTTAATATAAACACTGCTACTGTGCATAAAACCCACACATTTTATCTGCCTATTTGTTATGTCCCTAGTACAAAGTATGGTGACAATATATTATTTTAAATTAAGGTGTATTTTTTCAAACGTCCTGGAGCCGTTGAGAGGCTCTAGCAGGACGTTTTTATAAGTCCGCTTGTAATTAAGTGGTTAATGTGACTGGACCTGCTGGTGATGAGGGCGGGAGGAGTGGAGCCGTGTTGGTTATTAGTGTGCGCAGAGTGCCAGCTCCCAGATTAAGCATGCTACGCTGTCTATAAAGTGCATAGCGTGCAAGGACACTAATTAAGGCACTTAAGTTTTATAGCGTGCATAACAGCTGATAACTCTCGCTGTTACGCAGCACTAACTTTAGTGACTCAGCCCCTATTTGTCTTAATAAAGCGGACCTGAACTCAGAACTTCCTCTCTGCTCTAAAAGATAAGCAATGGCAAAATAACCTTACAGCACATAACCTCTTACAGCTGAGAAATGCAATTAGCTGCTCTGCCAAGGACTGCCCAAATTCCTGAGCTGACACAGCTGAAAGATCTAATTACAATTGGGATTAGTCACAGATGAAGGGAAATTAGACAGGCTAAACTCTCTAAATACATACAGGGTGGATTTCTCTATGTTTTCCTTCTGTCTTGTGCAAGAGTTAAGTTCCACTTTTAAGGTGTGCCGTACAAGAATCATGATTTAGCAGGTGAGACCTTCTTTAGGGCCGTTCACACAGGCAGTGAATATGAAGGGTGCATCTCACCACTGGAACTGTGCAGGGTGCCATAGTTGTCAATATACAACACCTGTGTAGCGGCAAGAAACATTCCCGGAATGACTTGTGTAGAGGAGAGAGGCGAGGTGAAGCCAGCACTGCAGTTCAAACAATGTTTATTGGGATCAAGAAGTAGTAAAAGCACTTACAGTCAGCTCAGGTCGATGCGTTGTGGATGTGGTGGGCGCCAGGTCTATATCCCCCTGCGGACGTCCGTTTTGCGTGTCTAGCGCTTGTTCACCGCAATGGGTAAGTATCTTATCTTACAGAGCTGACTGTAAGTGCTTTTACTACTTATTGATCCCAATAAACATTGTTTGAACTGCAGTGCTGGCTTCACCTCGCCTCTCTCCTCTACACAAGTACACTGTTTGCTGTTCAGCCCGTGCACGCTTTTTAAAGGGACATGCACTTCCACTCAACATAGCCAAGCAAGGTCTAGTCCAATCTCCTGCTACAATCCTGAGAGTGCTGGAACCTTATCTTTCTTGCTCCAAACTGACATTCCCGGAATGAGCCTAGAAATAACCAAAGAGACGGATCAGTTGAATTTCAGTTGCAAGGACATTTATGTTATCTGTAAGGACAATAGAAGCTGTAGTCTACCTGCTTATTATTAGTAGGTGATGTAAATAAACCATAGTCTAAAGGTGCCCATACATCAATCAATGTATGGGGAGATCGACCATGAGAAAGATCGCTCTCTGATCAGAGAGGGATCTGTCGCCTGCCCATGCACTGCAGACCGATTTCATCATGACCTCTATCATAAATTAGGCTGCTATTGGCCTAGCACCTCCGCGCCTGCCTGGGCTCCTCCCAGGTATCAAAATGCCCCCCCGCCTGTACCCGTGCTCTGTAAAATCTTACATCTCCGCCGACGTGATACCTGGTTTCTATTGGTTGGAGAAATGAGTAGCTGCTTTATGATGGTTTTTAGAGCAGTATGACAGAGTTGTGAATTTTCTGTATTAGAAATAGTCTGTAGTAGATGTGGCAGCTTGGGCAGTGCCAGGCCTCAGTGCTGCACTGCAGCCTCTACGAATATCTCTACAGAGCTACCTCTGATAATACATGCATGAAAAGGGGCACGAGGAAATTCAGCTGCCCAATTTTGGCTAGTAGAATATCAACAAAATTGGAGCCATTGTAAACTGCGTGTATAGTGTGAGATTGTCACCCGGACAAGCGCTATATATCGGGCGCCCAAATTTCACGCTATAGCCGCAATTTAGAATTGCGCCTATGGCCGTGTTTAAGTTTCTGGCAATAACGGGCGCCCAAATTTCCTGCTTTGCTGAGAAAGGCCCTCTATGCCAATCCCACGCTGTACAGGTGATGTACAGCTGCATATATTTTTGTGTTCAGGATGAATATTGTAGGTGTTGATAAGCATTTTGGAAGATTTTATTATTTTTAATAAACTTATTCCTTTATTTCCCACCAGCTTCAGTCATGTTTAATTTTCCTGACCAAGCCACCGTGAAGAAAGTGGTGTACAGCTTGCCTCGTGTAGGCGTGGGCACCAGCTATGGCTTACCACAAGCCCGGTATGTCTTTATTATATTACCATTATTTTTTTGTGCTGTTTACATTAAATACTTCACAATGATCACATCTGCATTTTCTGTTTTGTTTGTCTTTTTGAAACTGTTAAATGCAAAAATATCCAGAATGAGCAGCACAACCAGGTTTGTCCGTAAATGAAAAATGCAATAGGACGTGGGCATAAAAACTGACATAGAAAGGAAACACAGGAACTAGAATGAAAAGAGATTTAAGAAAAACATTAACACTTGGGGACAATATGCTGAAGGTGAAGGTACATAGGCTAGGGATGTTCAGATAAACATACCTCAAGAAGACCAATACAATGAGGGAAAGCGTACAAGCCATGACACCCCACAACGTGCTCAGGGGATTAGCGGAGGGAGGTACTTCAGGAACGTATCAGGTTTATTAGAGATGGAACTGCTGATTTCTTTTCAGTGCACACATTTCCGAGATGATCACATCTGCTTTTTAAGGTAGAATCCCAATATCTACAGTTTTATCTTTAAAGGACAAGTGATATCATTCTAAGAATGTTATGCAAACTGTTATTTGAAAACAAATTAGTTTTGTATTTGGTGGCACTCATGCCTTGAATTTGGAGACACGTGTACAAAATGTGGATTTTTCTGTCCCTGATTGTAGGAATTAGGCGTGGTCTCCTAGTGTCCTCCACTGAAGTTGTGATTGGACTTTGCATGAAGAAGCATAAAGCCTAGTGCACACAACCACTCTTGATTGACCAATTATACCACTTCCATGAGGGTTTACCTACGCAATCTGTTCAAAGTATTCAAAATCTGTTGGCCTCATACTGCATGGAAGTGGTAAAATTAGCCAATCAAGATTGGATGTGTTGACGCATCTTAAAGCTGGCCATAGTCCGCAGAAGTTTAATCTACACATTTTAATAGAAATAACTGTTCCCGTTCATGCTATGGAGAGAGGAGAGAGCAGCATGCAGACTGGCAGTGTCTGATGAGCACCCATAGACAAGAGATTGTTGCTGGTAACAGCCAGATTGTTTATGGTTCGCCACTACTCTACTTGTCAGTGGTTCATTGATAAGCCTGGTCTTTGCCATATGTTCCCTTCTACCAGAGAGCAATTTGGAAACCTTGTTGACTTTAATGGGTATGCCACAGAGGTACACTTCTTCTATGTGCTAGAGCTGCTGTAAAACTTATCCCCAGTCAACAAGAGTTATCTGTACAGAGTTACTGAATTCACTCATGCTCAGCACTGCTTGTCTGGCAATAAATTTACAGTCAGCAAGACTTCTAAGGTAATCAGAGCAAACATTGCTGGGAAAAATCAGAAAATAATCCTAAGGCTTTCCTCTCGCTAGGTGGGTACCCCATAAAGGCACTTTTTTCCCTAAGGTAAAGTCTAGAACCAGATTTTGCACTTGCTAGCTAAATAAGCTTGGATACGCTATCAAACACACTGTATAGTGTCGAATAAATCTACTTTTTTCAAACAAGTATTGGTATGTTTTGATCTTGCGTTCCTTTTTATATTTTGACCTATTTTTTCCTGTCTGGTGTCTTTTCTCTTTGGTGCCTTGGACTTGTATTTTTTGCCATGTTTGAGGTCAGCAGTTGATAGGGAAACAGCTGTCACATAAGAGGGCTCAAGATTTCTCCTCAAAGAAGATATCACAACACAAGGAGGCAGCTATAAAGCATTTATTAATAAGTCAGCGGAATTAAAGTGATATTGAAGCAAAAAAAAAAATTATATAATTGTATGTGTTTTACAGATAATTCATAGAACATTAGTATCAAAGAGTCAACATTAGTAAAACAGAGTCTCCTATTTTTATTTTTAGTTATATAGCTTTTTTTAACCTCTTGAGGACTGCAGGGCTAAACCCCCCCTAGTGACCAGGCCATTTTGAGTAAAATTGGCCACTGCAGCTTTAAGGCCAAGCTGCAGGGCCACACCACACAGCACACAAGTGATTCCCCCCCCCCCCCTTTTCTCCCCACCAACAGAGCTCTCTGTTGGTGGGGTCTGATCGCTCCCCCCATGTTTATTTATTTTTTTAAATAAATATTATTGTTCGTTTGTTTTTTTTACCCTGTCTCTTTAAAATAGCCGCTCAGAGACTGAAGAGGGGGTGGAGCTCCGCTCTCCGATCATGAGATGTGCGCACAGCGTGCGCGCGATCTCATGCAAATTACAGCCCCAGGACTTTACGCCAATCGGCGTTAGGCGGTCCTGGGGCTGCCGCCGCGGCCACGCCCCTTGGCGTGACGCGGTCATAAACAGGTTAATAAACTACACTCATTTTACACATTTTAAACTATGAAACAGAGCAGAGCCAATGACCCTTTGAACTTCCCTGCAGTAAAATCTTAGCTGAAGTTGTCTTTTACTGTTTCTTTGATGTATAAGTGCTTCAGAAAATAGCATTGCTCTCTGTCTAAATTGGTCGTAGAGCTCAGAGAAGCTCTTTTCCATAGATAACAACTGAAGTTTCTTAACTCCTCCTGTACTGGAAACAATATGAGGCTCATCTTTGCTACTAATGGTCTATTTCTTAGCTGTACTACACATACAAATCATTATCTCATACGTTTTATTTTCATTTCATATTCCCTTTAAGAGTTGATGTTCAAATTCTTGCAAGCCTTTTTTTATTCTTTCAAATCAAGACCGGTTTCCTTCCAATGCGTCTTCTTTCTCCTAGGTTGCTCCTGAATGACTCCTGAGCTTTGCACTGATTTGTCCTTCCCTGTGTTCTGTTTACTGTTTGTATCGCTAACACGTGTCCTATTTATATGTGATTGTCTGCATGAGGCTTTGTGCCAAGATCTGTTTTCTAACACAGAATAATGAGCCATGCGCACACTTCACAAAAGGCAGGGGGAGAGAGCGAGCAAAGCACAGAGATCATTAAAGAAATGTTAGCATCAGGGCAGCACTAATTCTGAGAGGAAGCCTCTCTTCAGCAGCCTTGTCGATCTCACAGATTCTCAATGTAAAGACATTTCTGACAAGTGGCTCGTAGATCATGGGGGCTGTTCAGACAAAGCCAGAGCTGTCAATCAAGCAGTCCATGATGCTCATCAAGCACACATCCTCCTCCGCTGTCCCAGATGTTACTGATGTCACTCATCCAGGCTGCCGACATGCATTAATCATGCCTGTATAACATCCTGTATCTTGCACAATCTCTCTAATTAGATGGGGGAAATGGTTACCTTAAAAAGCATTGCAACTCAAAGGATAAAACAATCCAGAGGGGAAGACTTGGGGGGATGTGAGCGGTTCCATATACTTTGTAAGATGCTGTGTAATATGTCAGTATTATATAAATACAGGAGACGTTTAAAATAAAAAAAACTATAATATATTAAAAGAATAGCACTGGTGTTATGGGTGTAATAGTGGCTATTTTTTTTCAATGTTATTAAAGGAAATCTGAAGTGAAAATAAAGCTATGATATGATTTTTTTGTGTAGTACAGCTAAGAAATAGAACAATAGTTGCCAAGGACATCCACAGTGTGACAAGTGTAAGCAGAGGAGGGGAACAGATTGTTAATGATTACTAATATTCAAATCATCTATAGAGGTGATTAATACCAGCATAGCACCATTGAAGAGCTAATACTGTGGTTTTAGGGAGGGCCCCTAGTGGGCTCCTCTGGTCCAAGGGCCCCGGCGCAGTCTCAACCTCTGCACCCCCTATTGCTAAGCCACTGAGCACTGTAGTGACATATAGTAGAATGCATTACATTGTTTAGGATCCCAACTTTTAGGGTAATTTCCCTGGTCCCAGCATCAGAAACCCTTCCCATAGCATATATTGCTGTTTATGGGTATGTAGCCCCGCCCTTCTAGTGAGGCCTAACTTAGGCAGATTAGACATGCAGAATTCTCACCTCCAGAGTATTTTAGGAGACCAGATATATTTTCTACTGGTTTTATAACTCTCAGCAAACAAACATTCCACAGAGATTACCTGCCAGGAGTAAAGATGTCGCCACCTGTGATAAATTTCAGAATGTACATCGGGGGGGCCGCATGGTGGTGTAGCAATAGGGGATGCAGGGGTTGCGACCAAACAAAAATAAAACTGGGGTATCTAAAAAAAAAAAAAAAAAGTCATTTTTAGGATGTGGAGGATAGATACAATTTTTTTTAATTAGTTTATTTCACCTCCTTTAAATTTTTTTTTTTTTTTTACATGACACTGAAGCGAAAATAAACTTATGAGATAATGAATTGCATGTGTAGTATGGATAATTAATAGAACATTAGCAGAAAAGAGTCTCCCTAGTTTTATTTTCAGTTATAAAGCTTTATTTATAACATTACATCACACTGTCACAGTTTAGGAGCCACACTCTTTTTAAGCTGTAAAACGAATGACCTTTTGAACATTCCTACAGTAAAATCTTATCTCAAGTTGTCTCTCACTGTTTTTTGGCTGTTTAAGCTCTTCAGAAAACAGGACTGACGATGACTAATTTAGTTGTCTAGCTCAGAGAAGCGCTATTGCATAGATAACAAATCCAGTATGTTAGTGCGGCCATACATCTATCAACTTGGCGGCTGATAGACGTTTCAATTCGATACTTTAACTGCCTCAGGTTTGCTTTAGGAACTAAAACTGTACATAATGGAAGCCATAGAAGACTGAAATAAATAATGGGATTAGATTACATTATTTATCAAGGCCTAGTTTTAGGGCCGGTTCACACTTGGAATGCAAATCTCTATAGCATCTTTGCGTTGTGATTTTGCCGCGATTTGTGTTTTGATTCCCATTCAGCAGAACTGGAATGCCTTGGTTAGAGAGCGGATTGGCAGAGTGTCTTGGCCAAGTGCAGGCTGAGGGCATTGTTCTCCTTCTCACCCTGTCTGTAACTCGCATGGCTGCTGCTGCTGCCTCTTTGTTACTCACACACAGACCTCAGATCAGAGGCAATGTGTACACAGGGAACGGCAGCACTGTGACTGCGAAGTACACCACAGATGTGGAAATGAGGTCTTTGCTTATTTCCTGCATTTGAAGTGTACAGTATGGTTACTGTGCACGGCTCTTTGCAGGTCTGTGAGTGTTGGGGATGGGGAGGTAGCAGGAAGCTACATATCCCCACTGACACCAATGCCCTATATGGGAGTGGACACCTTGGCTAGTTACACTGGGGATGGCTATCTATACTGGGGGACACATTGACTACTTATTTGTTTGGGGTGACACCTTTGACTACCTATTATTATGGTAGAGGGGGGCTCTGACTGTGTGGGTAGAACCACAATTTATGTGCTGCTTGCGGCCACAAAAACCTAGCCAACATCTCTGCCGTACCTAACACTAAAATGGTATTTTCTGGAACTGATGAATGGTGAATGTCTTCCAGCTTATTACACTCACTCTGTCCATCTCTGCTGGAGCAGTACTCGCTCTACAGACTCCAGCATTACTTACAGTACAGAGCACTTGGGGAGGGGTAGAGAGGTTTGGGGCTGGGCGTTGTACACAAGAGCCTGCTGCACACTGAATAGGGATTGTCTACAAATCTTTGTCTGCAAAACTATTGTGATTTGTTATCAGTGGCTGAGCAGATTCAGTCATCAGAACTGTGCAGAGAATAGAAAGCTTTTTCTCTTCTTTCTCTTTGTGTCCAGACTCCTCAAGCATAACTACAGTACATAGCACTTAGGGAGGGGTAGAAAGGCTGGGGGTAGAACAGCGCTGTATACAAGGCTCTGCTGCACACCAAATAGGGACTGTCTACAAATCTTTGTCTGCAAAACTTTGTACGATTCCTTATCAGTGGCTGAACAGATGGATGCAGTCATTAGAACAATTGTGGGAGAGCAGAAAGTTTTTTTCTCTCTGTGCCCTTAGTTGTCAGTCCCTCAGGACAGGGAAAAGAAACTTCTCCCCCCACGGGCCCCCCTGTGGCTTTTGGGCCCCCCTGCGGCTGCATCCCTTGCAAGGTCTACTGTTACGCCCCTGCTGTATAGAAAATATTGCAATAGTGCAGCCGTGATGTGTTAACGGCATGAACTCATGTTTTTTTTTTTTTAATAAGGCTTATGCTTTTTACATAAATCTATTTTAGTGTACAGTTTCTGTTTCCATGTATGATGCTATAGCTTTTTACATGCAGAGGATCTCACTGGATAAATTCCTGTTCTGTGATCTTTTTCCTAGGCGAATATCTCTGGCCACTCCCCGGCAGCTTTTTAAATCCTCCAACATGACTCAGCGCTGGCAGCGACGAGAGATTTCAAACTTTGAATACTTGATGTTCCTTAATACCATAGCAGGTAAGGCTGCTGGCTCTTCAATCCCTTCTAATATGTTTATGTTTGTCAAAATGTTGAGCACCGTGACTTGATCGAATGCATTCATCCCTCCGGGACTCAGCTGCAGCCTTATGATAGACTCTGAAGCACTCACATTAAATTTGATAAGGGAGCGCGGAGCCTATCACCAAAGCTCTCTGGATGCAGCGAGCGATGTGGAGGTAGTGCCTAACTCTCTTGCCATTTCCCCAGCTTGACAGCTTTGTCTGAAGCTTTATTAGACGCAACAAACCATCGCCAGAACCTGTCTGGAAATAATAATGGGGGGGAGGGGGGAATGTAATTTTACTATTCCGTCATTTTTCAACAACAGCAACAAGACGCAAGTCTAACAGTATCCCTGCCTAGTACAGATGTCACCTGCAGAGTGGCATGATTAGGTAACCATGTTGTATCTGCTTACCTCTAATCTCACGCTTCACGTAAAAAATACAGTGTGTTGCTGTATACGGCTTGCAGTCTTCACACCAGTCACAGGATGCTGCTCCGGCTTCTGTGTGTCGGGCGTTTTGTCAATGTTTGTATAACTTGTTTAAAAATAAATATAAAATCAAAAATGTAAATGTAATGCTCCTGGGAAAATAGGAGGAGCTAAAATACAAACATACGCCTAACTGTGTGAGCTTGTTTTCCGAGGTTTTACAGTACTGGTTTAAACATGCAAATAAATGTGGACCAATTTATAAAAATATCAATTTAATATCGAATAAATATTACAATATCAAAACAATATAATATTGCACTTTTGATATAAAACAAAACTCATAAGGTCATTCTTATAATAAGCAATGAGCTGGATAATAATTTCAGTAAAACATCAAAATGTTATTATACTTATTCACCAATACAAAAGGCTTAAACCAATTAGCAGTCAACTCAAATACAGTGCAGAGTTATGACTCATCAAATATGGCCGTCGGCCCTGTTACTCAATTTACCACAGGGTCTCTGGAGACAAAATGGATGAATTGAACGACAACAAAATGGCTGTTATCAAAATCAAAATGGCTGCTATCAAAAACAAAATGGTGGCTATCAAAAACAAAATGGTGGCTATCAAAAACAAAATGGTGGCTATCAAAAATCAAAATTGCGCAGTCCAAAATCAAAAATGCGCTATCCCAAAATAAACTGGCTGATGTCAGCTATACCATTCAATATAACAAATTTAGGATGACTCAGTGGATCTGACGACTGGGCGTTGCCCCACAATTTCTATGCAATCAACTATAAATGACAGGAATTTTCCCACTGTCTATACTTTAACCTCCGCTGGCCTGTGATACTACACAGAGCAAGCGGGTAAAATACATATAATTTTGGAATAAGATATCTATTGAGTCGTCCTAAATTTGGCTAGGTGTGGCTTGCACATGCTGCGGCAAAGTATCAAAATATCTAGAGGAGGTAGCTTAAAGTATCTAGCGCTTTTATCCAAAACAAGTTATGGCATTCACAGTCAGCGATTCTCGAACTATTGGTTGTGTTAAACGACAGAAAAATATACCCACTGAATGGGTTTTATCAAATATATGGAATGAGTAATTCCTGTGCACTGGAAGAACGCACTCCCTTTGGCTATAAATGACTATAAACTTAAGAAAGACAATCGTCAATAAATCAAAAGTTCAGATATTCGTGCTGTGATAAGCCATATGACTAAAAAGAAAAATCAGAACTGGGTTCAAGTATAGTCACCAAGATGGCCTCTGGGCGTGTTCCTCTTAGGCGTGGCTGTGTTCAGATGGCATGAATCCTCTATGTCCTGGTCTGCTCAGATCTCTTGATGGTCTGATCCCCCTCATTGAATGACCCCTCTCATCTTATTCCCCTCACTACCTATGGTCCTGCCCAGGAGATTAAGTCTTCTAGCCTATCACTGGGCAGTGGGAGTGACCAATGGGAGCTTTCTGTGACTAATCTTTAACCCAAGTGTAATACTGGCTTTCACCCTTTGTAGGTGCTGTTGGCTAACTAATCAGACTTACTGGGATATTTGGCAAACTAAAAACAAAAATCATGTTTTATTATAACCCAACAGTGAATAAATCAATGTTATAAAAATTCATATCTTATGGATAGCTGATCTGGATGGGATCATTGGTTATTATTTATTATACAGTGACCTTTTCTACCATATTTAAGATAGATTGGATTTGATCCAAAAATCATTGGCATGCTTAAAACCACCATGGATCTCTCATTATAACACATTGTGCTGTCTGCAGAGTTTTATATCTCTAACATTATTGTTTAACATACAACACTGGTAACCATATAACATTTCTATACCATTCTGGATATATTCATTCAGGGAATCTTTATATTAACACGTATACATTTTCAATAACATTTTCATATTGTTACTGGTTTGCCCAGCTATAAGAAAAATAAAGGTATTTCCTAAGCCTTGTGTTTGTGTCTGGACTTTGGAAACACAAATATTGCATAGAAACCTTGCATGGGTTTTGGTTTCACATTCAATGTAGCCAGGTTTGAGCCATTGTATACAGATATTAGTCCATTTTTAAACACACTATTGTCACTCAGACTCCTCTTGTTTGCTATCTTGTCAAGTGTTTTGACCTAAAACAAAGAATGGTCTGATATCATTGTTCCCAGTAAGGTGAATGGGATTACCCATTGCAAATAGCACATCAGCTGACTGCCTGTTGTTCAACATCTGACCTTCCTTTAGAGACACATACAAGTCAGCCTTGCATGGCAATATTACATCGCCATATTAAAATATGCTCTGCCTTTCTCAATGATCAATGTATATATTAACCTACAATCACCATACATTAAAAAGTCTTTGTCTCCTGTACCTTAGGGGAAGGAAATTAATTAGGTTTTATTTGTATTTGATCATGCGCAGTTCAGTTTATCAGAAAAACGTTACTCCGCCATATGGAAATCTCGACACATCCCCCTTTTTTCCATAATGTTTCACAAAGTGTGAACTTTCTGGAAATAACAACAAGGATTAATAATCGTTTTTCGTCTGCTTCATTCCCGTGGGAACACGTTGTGAATAACCTTTGTTTTGTATTGGTAATCCAAGTATGAAAGGGAAAAATGGACTTTAAAACATCGTCTTCATCACATTGAAGTTCATGTTTCACGCTTCATGTTTCCTCTTGTTGCAAAGGTAGCAAACAGCAACTGTAACAGCGATGAACTGCTTTGGCCTTTGGTTCAAACAAAAGGATTTTCCGGATCTGCTTCAAGATTTGAACAATTCACTCCTGTGAGTATCTGGCGTGTAACAGGTATCAGGCTTGCATCTCCATCAAATGGACCTCGGATACATCAGCTCGTCATTCAACGACACATCGCGGGTTTAGGCTCATCTGGACCCTCTATGATAGGAACATCTATCTGGTCATGATGAACTCCGCTGTATCCGGTAACCTCAGGGATGCTAGACCTGGCACCACACTTGGCTCGGCACTCTTCCCCAAGATAAGGACTGCGTAAAGGATGGCAATCGTCAGGTGGGGCATCTTTGCGCCGGATTGGAATCTTTGTGTCAAAATGGCCTCTAGTAGGGATTAAACACATCATTAGGTATACCTGTCAGGAGAAAAAAAATATTAGTTAGCACACATTTCCAGATTGCTCCATTCTCCGTAGCTGTGAGCTAGGGTGACATACACGTAACTGATTAATATGCACCCATTTTTCAACGAAATCATCCCCCTTAGGGATCTTAACCTTATAAACCACAGGAGACAGTTTATCGGTGATTGGATATGGACCTTTCCATGAAGGGAGGAATTTCTTTTCCTTTACCTGGTCTCTGGCAAAATTATACAGATAAACTTTATCGTCAACCTGATACTCCTTTTGGGTAGTTTTGAGGTCATAGTACGTTTTCGTACTGACTGTGGCTTTTTCGATGTTTCTTTGAGCAAATGCAAAGGCATGCTGGAGGTGTTTGCGTAAGTTCTCCACGTATTGATGTGCAGTAGTTGCATTCATCAAGTTGTGATCTGTGGTTTTGTAAAGCAAATGCTGGGGTAACACCATCTTTCTACCTGTGAGCATCTCAAATGGAGAAAGTTTGGTTGCTGCGCTTGGAGTAGCTCTAATAGCCATAAGAACTAGTGGCAGCTTGACGTCCCAGTCTTTACCTGATTCGCTAACAAATTTTTTCAGGATATTTACAATGGATTGATTGTAACGCTCCACTCCACCACTAGAGGCTGGTCGGTAAGCTATGTGTAGCTTCCGTTTTACCCCTAGGATTTCCCACATTTTGGTCATTACTTCACTGGTGAAGTGACTTCCGCGATCGGATTCGATGCGCTGTGGAAGACCAAATCGGGAAAATATGTGGTTAATGAGCAGTGATGCGCACACACTGGAACTGCATGTTTTACTTGGTAGACATTCTACCCATTTAGTGAACAGGCATGTTACGGTTAACATATACCGGTTTCCTTTTGAGGACGTTGTTACTGGACCAATAAAATCGATCTGGATGTCTGACCATGGCATAGCTATGCCTCTTTTCATCAGCGGTGCCCTGTGAGTGGGACCTTGTGGCTGGAATTGAGGGCATACCAAGCACCCTTGACAATATGTCCTGACATCCTGTAACATGTGTGGCCAGTAAGCGTAGTCTCTTAATAACTCATACGTTATTTTCTCTCCTCGATGACCAGCTGTCGGGGCATCGTGGGCATGTTGCAACATTAGACCCCGATATGCTGCGGGTACTACCCATTGTGTAATACCATTTTTCGAGGTTCGTATTAGCAATCCATCCTGTAATGAAAATTGTGACACACCTTTCATCAGAATACGTAATTCTTCGTTGTCACTGCAGTCTTCCACGGTGATGGGATAATCATGTGGACTTCCAATATGTTTATAAAACAAACCAATAACGGGATCCCCCTTTTGGCTCGCAATGAGATCCTCATTAGGAGAATCTTGACTCCACATTGCTACACTGGGTTGAGACTCCTTTTGGGCCTGCCCCCTAGTGGTGACATTTACTTCGATAGTTCCCATGAGGTCATTGATATCGAAGATTTCACCATCAATGGCTGCTTTCTTAGCGAGGGAATCTGCTAGATCGTTCCCATCTTTATCAGCGCCAGGGTGTTTCGAATGACCCCTTACCTTTTTCCAATAAATGGTAAGGTCGTGGGTATTAACCAGTTCATCAATTTTACAAAACAATTTACCATGTTTGACTGGCTTTTTGTTACTCCTTGTCATGCTAGTCCTTTTCCAACTGGGAAAATATTCCACAAAACTGTTCCGAACATACTCAGAATCTGTTATCAAAACAAATTCCTTAAGGTCATGTTCGATAGCCATTTGTATAGCTTTATACACGGCAGCGAGTTCTGCGACCTGGCTACTTTTGGGACCAATTTTGTATCCCGCAGATATCTCTGGAAATATGTTATTCCATACGATACCGATACCTGCAACCAGCATCTTTTCATCTCCTTCTGTGTGAAAAGAACAGCCGTCAACATATGCACATGGTAGTGATTTGCAGTACTCCTCTTCATAGGATTTATATGGAGATAGAGATTGCTCTTCCAGAAAATCGTTTTCTGGTGGCTCATCTTTATGTTCCACATGAGAGCAATCATGGAGTTCAGCTAATCCTTGAGCAACTGGATTTTTAGTATCCTGTTTATATTTGATTTCCAGTGGCCATCCCATTAGGGACATTGTCCATGCCGTTATCCTACTGTTTGACAGGTTACCTTCTTTTATTTGATCACTTTGTAAATATTGTAGTGATTGGTGTGCAGTTTCTACAATGATCTTTTCCCCTTGAATAAAACTTCTGAAATATTGCAAAGCCCACACAGTTGCTAATAATGCCTTCTCACAATTATTAAATTTGATTTCAACTGGTGATAGTGATTTACTGGCATAAGCAATTATTTTATTCAGTCTTTCTTGCTTTTGGAAAAGAACTGCACTTACACTCTTGTCGGTAAAACCTGTTTCAACATAGAAGGGTTTACCACCTTCTGGATAAGCAAGGCATGGGGCCTGTATGAGTTTTGTTTTAAGCTCAGATACAGCTTGTTCATGGCACTCATTCCATTCCCATTGTACTCCTTTCTTTAGCAGCTGCAATAGCGGCTTTGTAATCTCAGCATAGTTATCTATGAACTTGCGAGAATAATTCATCATCCCCAGGAATGATCTCAGTTCCTTGAGATTTGTGGGGGACTTCGTATTTTTGATTGCTTCCACTTTCTTTTTCTGTGGATTAATTCCTTCTGCAGTAATTTCGTGTCCCAGGAAATTTACCTTGGATCGGCACCATTGAGCTTTCTGTAGGGAAAGTTTAACACCTGCTTCTCTTAGTTGATTTAATACATATCTCAACTCTGAAATATGTTCCTCAAAGACTGTACTTTTGATAAGGATATCATCGACATAAGTTAGTGTACCTCGTTCTGCTGCATCAGGCATTGCTTTGTGCATAAACACAGCAAATTCGTGGCCTGCGTTGATGTATCCGAAAGGCGTCCGGGTCCACGCAAATTGTCTATTACCGAATGTGAACGCCAGTTTGTATTGATCCCTTTCATCCACTTTAATTGTCCAATATCCTTGTGCGCAGTCAAGGGCTGTGAATATTTTAGATCCCTGGATTTGCGCCAAGCATTGGTCAATGTATGGTACGGGCCAACCAGACATGTAGACACGTTTGTTTAACTGTCTCAAGTCTGAGCATAGACGGAACTGACCATTCGGTTTGAGAACTCCGAGTACTGGATGATTGAAGGAACTGTGTACTGGGCGGATAATACCTTTCTTTTCCAGGTTCTTAACAATTTCCGATAATGACTCGTAGGCTGCTAGCGGAAGTCGATATTGTTTGATAAACACAGGGGGTGCATCTGGATCAGTCAGGATTCTCGTAACATGCAGGTTAGTTTCCCCACAGTCATAAGAGTCCTTGGCAAACATGTCCTGGAAATCCCAGAATAGTTGCCTTAGCTGCTGTCGTTCTGATTCACTAGAACATCCATCAGCTATAGAGAGCTGTTCTTCCACCCGTTCCTGAAATTCTGGGAAAATCTCAGGTTGACCTACCTCATAAGCTTCTTCAAGCCTATTAGTTAAGTCATTTGGGGTGTAACATGCTTGATCCTTACCCTGCTGGAGTGATTGATACTCACTTTCATTGATTTCATGGTTAAAAATCAACGATGTTCCCTCGACATGACATGTACCTTCCTCAGGACTGAAAGGATAAACAGAATGTATGCTGAACAATCCTTCAGGTGATGAGAAATATTGTTGGTCCACTATTTGTTCTTCTGTCAAATATTCATCAGGTATTAATCCAATGACTTCATTTTGGAATCCAAAAGTATAATATTCTGAGTCAATGGCTAAGCCAATCATTGTATCCTCCTGTAACGTGATACTATGAGGGCTCATGTTTTGCATGACCATGTATAATGGTTCCTGATGAATATTTATTAGGGGAATTGGTTTTACCTTCAACCCCAATTGTTGCATCCGATTGGATAAACAAATCAATGCATCTGCATTTCTCATCTTTTGCCCCTTCTTTACTTGAATGGGTAAAAGAAATGATTTGCAACCTTCAGGGATTTTTACTTTTTCAGCGACAGTGATATCCACTGCATATGGTATCCGCTGTCCCCATCTCAGTGCTTGTTCTCTATCCTGGAATTCCTCTGGGTTTCCGGATAATTTGGACCACAGAACATCATTAACCAGATCAACCTGTATGGCAAATCGGTGAATAATGTCGTTTCCTAAGTACATTTGGTACTGTGGTTCCTTTAACACACTGAAGACGTGTTTTGCAGATTTGTTTCCTAGAGACACAGATAAGATGCATTTTGCAATTACATTATGACTCTGGTTATCGTTATCCAGATCGTGGATCCATTCCTGTGTAGAGATAAATTTGATTACCTGAGGGTCGGTAACCTGCTTCAACAGTCCTAGGCTTATGTAGCTGGCCTCGGATTTGAGGTCCAACTTGGCATATTTTACCCGAGCAATATCATCTACCTGCACGGGAACCAGCACAGTATCATTGATTTTCTCGATTTCAACCAATGCCTGTGTATGCTTGGTTATGCCTGCCACTTCCTGACTTCCCCCTTTGAGGGCAATAGTTAACACATCCTCTTCAAGGACTATCTTTTCAATCTTATCCTTTCGGATATTTATGATGTGAAAAGCAGTGTTAGCATTTTCCTCGGGTTTACCGTTTTTCAGGATCGTGACTTCTGGTATCTGACTGTTCCGGAAATGGATTTCAACAGAGTTAGGCCTTTCCTCAATCATATGGCAGCTGCGTTGCGACTGTGCATTGCTGGAGCGCTCAAAATCAATTGGAGTATTGACTTGAGCCCATATTGCTTCATTTATGAAGTCAATTATGGAATTTAGTCGCTTGAGCAGATCAATTCCAATGATCAATCTATCATATGGAAGATCAACAATCAAAGTTGGATGTTTAATGACCTTTTTACCAATCTTGTATGTCAGCCAGGATGTGCCTTTCACTTGTAAACTATTACCACCAACGCTTATCAGCGCACCCTCAAAGGCTTTTAATCTTGGCTTCCTTTGTGATGAATCCAAGATCTGCTGGTAATAGTTAAAAGACAGAATAGTAACCTGGGAACCGGTATCCAGTAAACCTGGGATCGGTCCGATACGTCCATCTTGTAGATGGGTATCGATAAAATACCGGCCATCTACCTGTTCAAGATTGCAAAGAAAATTGGAATGTTTTTCCATTTGTTGCTTCAGAGAATGATCTCTCTGTAGCGTCAGGGTATTAGGAACTTGTTCCTCCTGATTCTGCCTGCAAGGCATTTGGGTTCCCATGGATTCTACCAATGGGACAATCTGAACAGAGGGTACTTCACGCTCTGGCTCAAATGACATAATATCACCCATTTGTGGTGGAATATCAAGAACATTAGACTTCCCTTCCTCGACCTGGGGTAGGTCGGTACATTGCACATCATTTTCATTACTCGTATTTAGTATTGCCATATCCATTTCCGTATAGTGATTTGTCTCGGTTTCCTTTAATTGGCAGAGCTGGGCCCTGCCTCCCCAGCTAAAAAATCCTCATGCTGTCTTCCTGCAGATCCCTGAGCCAACTTACCCATCATGTCACTCAATTTGTTCACTTGATCAACAAGTTGATCAAACCTATTAGGTCGGCGAGGGTTCTGGTTCCGGGGATCATTTCTGTTCCCTGCGGGTGATCCACTCCTAGGTGAGTTAGGGGATGACCTACCCCTAGGTGAATTAGGTGGGCCCTGTCTCCTTTCCCACTGCTGCCTGGGTCGGTTATCCCATTGTCTATATCTTTGGGGTCGTCTGTACCCCTGGGGTTCTCTATATCCCTGGTAACCTCTATACCTTTGACTACCCTGGTTTCCTTGGTAACCCTGGTATCCTTGATACCTGCGATTGAACCGAGGACGGTAGACCTGGTTCTCAGAACCTGAGCTATCCCTATCTGACCCTTTAGGATTTTGTGGTCTGTTTTGATTAGGGTTTTGTTGCTGTCTTTGGCCCTGCTGGATAGGTACTTTTGCAGGAGGTATTTTCTTCTGTTGGGATTCAAGGTTTAGGTCCGCTTTCACTTTGGTTTCTTCTACTCTGTGCTCTGGGTACTTTCTGTTGTTCCTTCCACTTACGTTGGAACTCCCACTGATGTTGAACAGCAGTGTCGCTGAGGTAACCATTTTCTCTAGGGAGTTTCCGAAGTCTAACTCATTGGCCATGCTTAACTTTATTTGGGTAGGCAATGCATCATAATATGCCTGTTTAAAATCAAGAGACTCCCAGTTAGGATTCCGATATGCCAAACTGTAAGAGTTTTTTAGCACAGAAAGGAATTCTCGGGGGCTCTGATCGGGTCGACAAGTAAGTCGATACACATCTCGTTTTGCTTCTGAGATAGTGCGATACGGCCCAAACTCCAGCTTCACTTCGTGTGAAACTGCTTGCCATCTAATGATACCTCGCTCCTTAAATGAGGTGAAATAGTGGCGGTATCTGTCATCAAAAACCCATGGGAGAAATCTGATTTTGTCTGCTTCAGACAGATTTAAAGAGTCCATAGTGGATTCATACAACTCCATGTGGGATGCTATTTGCGCTGAACCCTTTTTAGTGAACTTTGGCACAGCGGTGTTTAAGAATTTTATGATGCTGGCCGAGCTCTGTTTTTCTTGGGGGTACTGATTATTTCCCCTATTTGACTCCCCCCTATACGTACCTTTCCCCCTTCTTGGGATAGGGCTGGATTCTCGCTTTCTCTCATCAGCCTCCAATTCATCTGAATCAATATCAGCAAGGGAGTCGTGACCTTTATGGGAATCATCATACCTAGGGGCCCTCATTTGCATATCTCTCTCTGGAGAGGAATCCAAATGTTGATCTTTAGGGACCCTTGTACTGTCATCGATTATGGTATTCATAGTCTTACATACCGTCTCCATACGATCCAACATGCCTTGCCATTTTAGGTCATATGGAGTGAGTATTGGCGGGCAAGGGCTGGATGATCTATCGAGTCTACCTGCCTGTTGGATTTTGAAGTACTGCTGTTGTAGTTCTTCAAAATCCTGTTTAAGTCTGCGATGCGCTTCACGATTCCGTTCGGCGTCTCTTTCCAGACTTTTGATCGCTACCTCCCTGTCTGAAATATCAATCATTAATTGGTCTCTATCAGCCCTTATAATTTGAAGATCTGATTCCACATCCCGTAACTGGGAGTTCAATGATTGGACGTTTCCCTCTGTTCCTTGCAATTGGGATCTCAACTGTACAATCTCTTTTTTCCTAGATTGTGCAAGAATATCTACCTCTAATAACCCATATAGAACAGAGGGTAGGGCGCCTAACAACCTCTTCTTCAGTTCGGAATCCGAGGTTATTGTGGTCATACATGAAAGATAATGATCCACCAGACCCTTAGATTGAAATATATGATCAGCTTCCTGTTTTATACTTTTCCTCATTCTGCTTATCCATTCATCTACTTCCTCATTATATTTCAGTTGTATAAATATAAATTCCACAATTTTTCGGAACGTCTGTTCCAAATGCAGTTCTGAATCACTACCTGTAGCACTCATGATTCAATAGCCAATGCAATAAAACCAGCTCAATAAAACGTTTTTACACTGTTTAAACCAGTAATGGAAAGTAAACGGATCTCGCTGGGGCCTCCAATTCTTATGTCGGGCGTTTTGTCAATGTTTGTATAACTTGTTTAAAAATAAATATAAAATCAAAAATGTAAATGTAATGCTCCTGGGAAAATAGGAGGAGCTAAAATACAAACATACGCCTAACTGTGTGAGCTTGTTTTCCGAGGTTTTACAGTACTGGTTTAAACATGCAAATAAATGTGGACCAATTTATAAAAATATCAATTTAATATCGAATAAATATTACAATATCAAAACAATATAATATTGCACTTTTGATATAAAACAAAACTCATAAGGTCATTCTTATAATAAGCAATGAGCTGGATAATAATTTCAGTAAAACATCAAAATGTTATTATACTTATTCACCAATACAAAAGGCTTAAACCAATTAGCAGTCAACTCAAATACAGTGCAGAGTTATGACTCATCAAATATGGCCGTCGGCCCTGTTACTCAATTTACCACAGGGTCTCTGGAGACAAAATGGATGAATTGAACGACAACAAAATGGCTGTTATCAAAATCAAAATGGCTGCTATCAAAAACAAAATGGTGGCTATCAAAAACAAAATGGTGGCTATCAAAAACAAAATGGTGGCTATCAAAAATCAAAATTGCGCAGTCCAAAATCAAAAATGCGCTATCCCAAAATAAACTGGCTGATGTCAGCTATACCATTCAATATAACAAATTTAGGATGACTCAGTGGATCTGACGACTGGGCGTTGCCCCACAATTTCTATGCAATCAACTATAAATGACAGGAATTTTCCCACTGTCTATACTTTAACCTCCGCTGGCCTGTGATACTACACAGAGCAAGCGGGTAAAATACATATAATTTTGGAATAAGATATCTATTGAGTCGTCCTAAATTTGGCTAGGTGTGGCTTGCACATGCTGCGGCAAAGTATCAAAATATCTAGAGGAGGTAGCTTAAAGTATCTAGCGCTTTTATCCAAAACAAGTTATGGCATTCACAGTCAGCGATTCTCGAACTATTGGTTGTGTTAAACGACAGAAAAATATACCCACTGAATGGGTTTTATCAAATATATGGAATGAGTAATTCCTGTGCACTGGAAGAACGCACTCCCTTTGGCTATAAATGACTATAAACTTAAGAAAGACAATCGTCAATAAATCAAAAGTTCAGATATTCGTGCTGTGATAAGCCATATGACTAAAAAGAAAAATCAGAACTGGGTTCAAGTATAGTCACCAAGATGGCCTCTGGGCGTGTTCCTCTTAGGCGTGGCTGTGTTCAGATGGCATGAATCCTCTATGTCCTGGTCTGCTCAGATCTCTTGATGGTCTGATCCCCCTCATTGAATGACCCCTCTCATCTTATTCCCCTCACTACCTATGGTCCTGCCCAGGAGATTAAGTCTTCTAGCCTATCACTGGGCAGTGGGAGTGACCAATGGGAGCTTTCTGTGACTAATCTTTAACCCAAGTGTAATACTGGCTTTCACCCTTTGTAGGTGCTGTTGGCTAACTAATCAGACTTACTGGGATATTTGGCAAACTAAAAACAAAAATCATGTTTTATTATAACCCAACAGTGAATAAATCAATGTTATAAAAATTCATATCTTATGGATAGCTGATCTGGATGGGATCATTGGTTATTATTTATTATACAGTGACCTTTTCTACCATATTTAAGATAGATTGGATTTGATCCAAAAATCATTGGCATGCTTAAAACCACCATGGATCTCTCATTATAACACATTGTGCTGTCTGCAGAGTTTTATATCTCTAACATTATTGTTTAACATACAACACTGGTAACCATATAACATTTCTATACCATTCTGGATATATTCATTCAGGGAATCTTTATATTAACACGTATACATTTTCAATAACATTTTCATATTGTTACTGGTTTGCCCAGCTATAAGAAAAATAAAGGTATTTCCTAAGCCTTGTGTTTGTGTCTGGACTTTGGAAACACAAATATTGCATAGAAACCTTGCATGGGTTTTGGTTTCACATTCAATGTAGCCAGGTTTGAGCCATTGTATACAGATATTAGTCCATTTTTAAACACACTATTGTCACTCAGACTCCTCTTGTTTGCTATCTTGTCAAGTGTTTTGACCTAAAACAAAGAATGGTCTGATATCATTGTTCCCAGTAAGGTGAATGGGATTACCCATTGCAAATAGCACATCAGCTGACTGCCTGTTGTTCAACATCTGACCTTCCTTTAGAGACACATACAAGTCAGCCTTGCATGGCAATATTACATCGCCATATTAAAATATGCTCTGCCTTTCTCAATGATCAATGTATATATTAACCTACAATCACCATACATTAAAAAGTCTTTGTCTCCTGTACCTTAGGGGAAGGAAATTAATTAGGTTTTATTTGTATTTGATCATGCGCAGTTCAGTTTATCAGAAAAACGTTACTCCGCCATATGGAAATCTCGACATGTGACACAGACTAGCAAAAGGTGTGCTTCTGCATGAAATGAGATTTGGTTTACAAACCGCGCGTTTAACCCCGAGGTTTCCTGACAGAAGGGTGCTACTGCGCTGAATCCGAGGTAGCTTGGCTGCCCAAGCAGAACTGCTGCTTCTCATTGGTAAAATGTTGTCTTTTTTTTTTGTAGTTCGCAAAATAAATTTACTGAAGGTTTAGAGAGAAGATGTCATAGATACAAAGGCTGTTGCCCATAGGAATCAGGAATCGATTTATTGGGCATCAGTTCTGGGCTGAGCTATGTTCAGATGCATGGTTAGGCTAAAGCCTAGTGATACCAAGCCAAAATAAAACGGCACACTTTATGTCAAAAGCTTTATTAAATAAACACCAAGCACTTCTGCTGTGCAAATTGCAAAAACACACAAGTATGACAAGAGGTTACAATTACAATCATCCAGGCCACTAATGGACCTAAGGAAGCCCAGTCACATGGGCGAATCTTCACTTTGATTGAGAAGTCTTCATGTGGCCATGTGGAGACCAAGGAGAGTGTCTTAGATACACCAGTCAGGCATGTGCTGTGGCCAGTGAAAGAGGGAGCTGCATGCCACTATTGATTGGATTTGCTGTCACGTTAAGGGGGTACACAGATTGATATAGGCATTGCACACAACGCCCACTCCATATACCGATTGGAGCATTGAGAGCCCCAGTTGAGGCATTGGTTTTAGCTAAAATCGCACATACCCTGTGGATGGTATGCCCATGTGGCAGTGATACTCCACCATTACGGCTATTTCCAGATAAGCCATTGCAACAGAATTCATTGACATTTGCCGTTGCCCTTCAGTATACAATTCAGATAATTGATTTATGGTGGTTGCTGCCTATTGGTTGGTCTCCATACAGGAAAAAATCTGCTCAATGGCAAAAGGCCTAAAGCACAATCTTTGTTCCATCTTCGCAAAGCACATCCAGCAACCAGGAGAGCTGACATGTTTCGGACCACATTGGTCCTTCGTTGTAGCTGAACCTCTGAGAATAAAGAGAGTGGCTGTATGTACCCAGCCCCACCCACAACCAGGACCAGAACCTTCCAGAACCAGCAGCAGGCTAAGAACATTAACATGGAAACGTTATAGATAAAATGAATTTAATCATACAAAATTGTAAGAATAAAACCATGTTGTATCGTAGGCACAAAAAAACAACAATGAGATAAACAAAGGAAAGAAAAGAAGAAATAAGAGGCAGGGAGAAAAAGAGAAGAAGGATCCAAGCCATGAGAAAAGACTATGATCGCACTTTTTACATTTAACCACCAGGTTGATGAGTACCCAGTTGTGCAGTCTCCTGTATGTTAGATGCTCAATTATTCCACTTAGACAGCGTGTTGCATAACACTACAGGGGACCCTCGTGGCTTATGTCCAACACCTCTACGGTGTCCAACACTTTGCAACTGTCCAGTAGGGAGATATATCTTCCTTCTCCTACCAGGACATGGATTTTCCCTAGGGGAGGAAGTGGTGTACATAAAACCATTATACTGTATCTTGTGAAGCTTTTTGGATTTTTCGTTTAGGTACTCGTCAACCTGGAGGATTGAATTGCAAATGAATCCCATAGTGAGAAATTGAATTGTACACAAGTTCTTTTGTTCCTGCTGTTCCATGATCGGCACTGGGCTTTAACCTAAAGCAGGAGGGAGAGATTTGTTATGACCCATTTTCCACCTTTCCCTGAGCCACAGAGTTATACCTGATTTTACCAGCAATCAGGTAGAGATGAGCTTCCAAATTCTGCGGTATTTCATCTTCTGAGTTTAGGATTGCAAATTTTCTTTCCGCTACGGAAGTGGGTATGCGGAAATCGGAATGGCGTGGTAAAAATGCATTACTGAGACTCGGAAATTGTAGGCTAATCACAACACTTGGAAGCATTGAGCCAATCAAAGAATCAGAATTGTACCGAGGAAATCAGATTACCACAGAAATTTTAGGCCAATCAGAATACCTGGATGTATTAGGCCAATCAGAATGCAGAAGTTTATCATGGTTTACCATGGTTGGCGATTGGAAATCAGGATTCTACATAATAGTGTACATCCACAAAAAATAGTGGATTAAAAAAATACAAATAACTTTATAAACAAAACAAAAAATATTTTCCAAATTCCGTGGATATTGAAAAGACCCCTCTCCGAAAGCGTAAATCTGCATTTCCGACAATCCCTACTGTCAGGCATAACATTAAAGGAAACTGTATCGAGGGATATGAAGGTCGCCATATTTATTTCCTTTTAAACAACACAAAATGCCTGGTAGTCCTTCTGATCCTCTGCTTCTAATACTTTTAGCCATAGACCCGGAACAAGCATGCAGCAGATCAGATGTTTTTGACATTATTGTCAGATATGACAAGATTAGCTACATGCTTGTTTCTGGAGTTATTCAGATACAAGCCAAATAGATCAGCAGGACTGCCAGGCAACTGGTATTGCTTAAAATGAAATAAATATGGCAGCCTCCATATTTGTCTCATTTCAGTTGTCCTTTAAGCCCTTAAAGGGAACCTGAAGTGAGAGGCATATGGAAGCTGCCATACTTATTTCCTTTTAAATAATACCAGAATATCAGTTGTGTGCTGTCCAGCTGATCTCCCTTGGCTGCAGTAGGATCTGAATCACACACCTGAAACAAGCATGCAGCTACTCCAGTCAGAGTGAGTCAGAAACATCTGATCTGTATATGCTTGTTCTGGGTCTATGGCTAAAAGTATTTGAGACAGAAGTTCAACAGGACTGCAAGGCATTGTTTAAAGTGTAACTGTCAGGCATAAAATCAAAAATCAATTCATTATGTTTATCTGGTAAACAAGTAAAAAGAATAAAAATCATCCTTACGTTTCTTTTCCATAAAACATCATTCCCCAGTTTCCCTGGATCTTATTTGGTACATCTGCAGCACAAAGGAAGATGCAGGGCATGCTGGGTTTTCTTTTTTTCTTCTTTACTTCCCCTCAAACTTAACTAATGCAGCCTGATTGGCTGAAGCCTCTTTTCCCTCCCGTTTTCCCTTACCACAACTCTGTTCCTCTCTGGCCAATATTTCTCATGCTGAGACAATGCACTTTCTACTGCAGAGCTGGGTGGGACCGTCTGAAGACTTGGAGGAGGGCGGGCAGTTATACACAGACAGGGAAGAAATAATGTCAGGATTGGCAAGATGGACACAGTCAAAATGGAAGATCCTAAGAAGGTTTTTTTTACTATAGAAAAATCACTAAAATCAGAACATGGACAGTACAATACATGTGTTATGCAAGTAGAGCAAGTATTTATCTACTTATATATTTGGGTTTTTTTCTAAGATAGTATGGCTGACAGCTACTCTTTACAAGGGAATAATTATGGCAGCCTCCTTATCCTCTCACTTCAGGTTCCTTTTTGGATCCTGGCATTCTGCAATAATTAGTTCTTCTGTTTCAAGTTCCAATGCACTTGTCCGTTTAGTTTTTTTTTTCTCCGTTTGTTAAACGTGTTGGTAGATACCTGATTGTAGGCGCTGATCCAACGTGTGACAGTGACCTTGAAATCACTAATTATATTGTGAACTCAGCTGAGTTTCTCTCTCCCATTCCCCCTCCGATCTTCCCCAGCTTTTTTGTTCCCTTGTGATGCGCAAGCTTTTGCTAACTAATTATGTGTATATTTAGCCGCAGCCTGTGTTGGGCTTATTATTGTCGTGTAATTAGATGTAACTCGAACTGCCTGCTTCTAAAAAAAATCATTAAAAATTCCTTCCTAATGACCTAGAGATGACAAAATGTCTGTAAAGTGTGAAAATGCAGACAAGCATAGGAACATCGCTCGCAGTGTGTTAATCCAGATGCAGAAATCACCTAATTAAACAATATTTTGCTGTCATTAACATTACCACCGAAGAACTGCGGTTCTCATTTTTCTGTCAGCTGTCCCTGTGCCGCTTCACCTTTTAAAACTAAACCATTCAACGAGACATTTTAATTAAAGAATAAAAATAATTTTTAGTTTTCCGTTCTTTGTGCCGTAAGTCATCCTTTGTCTCAGTCAAACCTGTTTGTCCTTCCCGTGTCCCAGCGTCGTGCCAATTACTAGTCCGTCTTCCCTTTCCCTGATTAATCTGTGTAAAATGAGTTGCTGGAAGACTGTCAGCGTTTGCAGATGGTCTGGGAAAAGTCGGACCGTCTAAAGTCCTCGTGCCAAGGGACCTCTCATCAGCAAGGCCTTATTAAGAAGACAACTGATCTATTAGGTACATCTTCTATTAGGTCTGTATGCTGAATTCCCGTCCCTTGTGTTAGAGTTATTAGCAAGGACATATTAATCTCAACAGTAGGCTGCTAATGTTCGAGGTTTTGTCCGCAAGTGAAAATAACTGCGATAGTTATGCTAGTTCCTTCCTGGGAAGGTGACATTGGTGCCCTTGTTTTTGGAAGCATCACATTCGTGATTAAGTAATTTTTGGATCTGATAAGTAAAATAAGCAGAATGACCTTCCTTCCACTTTTGCATTTTCTGCCAGCAAAAATGAATTAGATCTGACGTCCATTTCAATGAAGGGGCTAATTTGCATCTAGTGCATTTTTTATTTATTTTTTTGTATTTACTTATGGGAAAAGAAAACTTGCAGCAGGCTGGTTTTTTCAACAGACTGTTTGCAGGCTTTATATTAACTCTTTCGCAGCCAATTTATTTAGAGGCTTGCAAGTGCTTCAGGTCAATTTATTTTGGCACTTTTTTTAATTTCTTAATTGTTACATTTGCTTGCTACTAAATAGCACTGCTGTAATGTGTATTTATAAATAAATCCATTTATAAAAATAGTAATAATAATTGATGGCCATTTGTCACTAGGGGGCACTGTGAGACAATAACAGAGGACTTCTGCTTTCAGTTTCTGTATTTTGTCCTTCTAGAGAGAGATCAAAGCATTCCAATAATTTACAGCACGAGTTCTGCCGACTGGTCAAAAGCAGTGCTCTTAAACGAGACAAATCTATTGAAGCTGCTAATGGGTTAAAGCAGAGTTCCCCAACCCTGTCCTCAAGGCCCACCAACAGTATGTTTTGCAGAAAACCACAAACATGCACAGGTGGGGTAATCTCACTGTCACTCTTGCAATAAGTAGTAAAAGTCTGACAGGTTTTTGACTAGTCCACCTCCTCTTGGGGGAATTTCAGGGTTTTCTTAATTTCAAACGCACTTATTGAATTGCAGTTTCTCAGTCCAACTGCAAAAATGGCATGCAAGTGAGTAGGGTAGATTGTCAATTTCTGAATGTATAGACCCAAGCAATTATTTCAGCGTTTTCAATCTTTTTTTTCTTTATAATTGGGGAATAATTGAACACGTGTGGTACATTGGTCAGGTTCTTTTTAAAATGTTGCAATCATTCAGAAAAATGGATTGTAATTCCTGAATTGAAAAAAATTGTGGGAAATTGAACTCAATATTTTCCTGTTTACAGTAGAATATAGTGCGGCTATCCTTGTCCCAGCTACCAAAAGAGCGAACAGTCTAAGAGACCAGCCTACACACACACGGAGGCTATATGGGCAGAAGCCATTTAGCATGGCCTTAGGCTTTTGGGATGTGCGAGAAAACCCATCCAACAATACTGAGAACTTGCATAATCCATGCAGTTGTTCTAGTTACTGCCTGTTAATTCACTCCAACAGCCTAGAGAAAGTCGAGGTTATCCTAGCAGTTTGCTTTAGGTTTCTGTAAGGACAATTAGAGTGAGTGCTAGCATGAAAACCTCAGTCCTGCAGAAACCACAACATTTTCTTACAACCATACACATGAAGTGTGAACTGGAAAATCAGCAGATAAGAGAAATCGCCCTTAACTAGCAAGTCTAGAAAACTACCGTCAACTTTAACGTGACCATCATTCCCAGTAGAGGAATTTTATATTCTGTAGGGGCTGATGGCTGTCTTGCTTCCTGTGCTGAGCCTGCATGGAACAAGGAAAGCCCTGTTCACCACCCCAGCTATGGTAAATCAGCAATCATTAAAATCTAGAAGGAAACAGACCTATGACAGCACAGTAAATCTCTGCCTGCCTGGGACTACATATCTCGGGTTTGTATTGTCAGTTTCTGCCAGGATACGTTTTCATTTAGTTAACAGCTGGGGAGCACCAAAAGCAGTAGTTGGCAATATATTACTCAAAGTATAGCTGCAGTTTTCTTATTTAAAGCCACTTGTTGCTTCACATCACATAGGATACTTTGCTTCTAGTTTCCTTAAGATTAACGTAGTTCACCTCCCTCTTCTGCTCCCTGTATTAGCGTGTGCTTGGTTGTACCGAAAGGGACCTGCACTGGGTGTGGCCGGACATGGGCTGTGAAGAGACATTTTGCCATGCTATTGTGTCTTTAGATGCGAACTGTCCAACCTGCACAAATGAAACACTTAAGCCTCATATACACGGTACGATTTTCCATCGGATTGACCGGTGATCTGATAAATTGCATCGTATGTAGATGCACAAATTGTTTCAGATTTATTTTTCAATAGATTTTGCATTAAGTACCCAAAATCTATGGCAAAATCTATTGCAATCCGATTGGACCGGTTGGAAATGATCTAATAGATCCGTCTAATAGATCCAATCTGACAGAAAATTGTAAGGACTACGGACCACTAGAGCACTTTTAGTTGTGATTTAGAATTGCTGGTGATCCCCAGCTAATCCCAAAGTGCTAGGCCAGTAGAAGTCAATGGAAGCAAACTCACAGGAATGATCGAGATAAGGGAAATCGTGATCGTGGATCCCTTCAGAATTTTCGGAGCGATTGTATTCCAATACAAAAGAAGTTAGGAACACTGCAAAATTGCTTTCCACCCAAAAAAAAAATTGTTTGGAAATTGCTACTCACAATTGCTCTGCAAACACAAGCTCTAAAATGAAATTGCTTCAAAAAATCAACAGAAATTGCTATAAAATTACTGTACAAAATGCTAACAAAACATTGATTGCAATTAGCAATTAGCAATCTGTAGTGGGAGCCTGGCCTTAAGGTGCGTACACACATGCGACTATAGTCGTTTGTAACGATCGTTCCCCGATCTTTACCAACGACGATCGTTACAAAAAACGAACCAACGACTATTAAGGCAAACGACGAACGAGGCAAATCGCTACAAAACAAAGTTCTGTCTTGGCGGATTTTTACCACCGACGATCGTTAGCAAAAGTGGTACATCGTTGGAAACGATCGTTCGTACCAGGCTGGACATGCGTACTTCACTTTTTCTCCAAGGAACTTTACAATTTTATGCGCAGGCGCATTAAGTGCTTTTACGTGGTGTAACGTTCGTTCTAACGATGTGATCGTTACACACTTTATAGAACTAACTTTACTTCGGTCGTTCTTTCGTCAATTAAAAGTTCGTTCGTCGTCCTCAACGAACGATCGTTGTCGCATGTGTGTACGTAGCATTAGAATGAACCTGGGATGCAGAAATGAAAATTTGGAACCATTACATCCACCAAACAGTAGACTGTTGCCATGGCTGCAAGAAAGCACAAATTATTATTTCTCTAAAATAATAGGTGGCTACAGACTGAAAAAAATCATGAATGTTTCAGGCCGCTGTTTCAGTGGTTGTGGTCAGAAGGGCACATTCTTGAATGTTTTGTGGTCTTGTCCAAAAGTACACAAACTATGGCACAGGTTTTATCAGATTATATATTCTGTGGTGAGTAATCAGGTACCGAAAAACCCCTGAGACAGACTTGATTGGGCTAAAGCCAGCACAAACCTCGCTTGTACAATGTAGACTTATTACGCATATCTTTGCTGCAATCACACTGGTGATAGCCAAACCATGGAAGTCTTGTATACTTAGTTTTGAACAGTTGAATGTATGTTTGGGCTATGCTCTGTTGTGTGATAAATTAATGCTGGGTACACACGGTACAAATTTTCGTGCGATAGATGGATCAGATAGATAAAATCCGTTATGTCCGATATTGCTCCCGATCGTTTCCACGCTCGATTTCTCATAGCGGTGAATGGAAAAAGATAAGAAACATGAATTAAGATAAGAGAATCGAGTGCAGAATTGAGTGTGGAATCGTGCCAAAAAAAGATCGGGTCACAAAATCGCACGTAAAAATGTAACGTGTGTACCCAGCATTAAAGAGAATCTGTATTGTTAAAATCGCACAAAAGTAAACATACCAGTGCGTTAGGGGACATCTGCTATTACCCTCTGTCACAATTTCGCCGCTCCCCGCCGCATTAAAAGTGGTTAAAAACAGTTTTAAAAAGTTTGTTTATAAACAAACAAAATGGCCACCAAAACAGGAAGTAGGTTGATGTACAGTATGTCCACACATAGAAAATACATTCATACACAAGCAGGCTGTATACAGCCTTCCTTTTGAATCTCAAGAGATCATTTGTGTGTTTCTTTCCCCCCTGAGGGGGGAGTGCATAGCAGAACCACAACACTGAAGAACTTGGCAGCCTTCCAGACACAGGCTGACAAGTCTGACAAGGGAAAGATACATTGATTTATTACAGAGACTGTGATAGTACAAAGTGCTGCAGTAAGCCAGAACACATTAGAATAGCTTTTGGAACTTGTAGGATGATAAAAAACAGGATGCAATTTTTGTTACGGAGTCTCTTTAAAGCGATCATGGATAAGAAGATGCCTAGATGTAAAAAAATATGGCAAGCTTTATATACCGAGTACTTTCATTGCCTACCTCCTCCTACTTTAGCCAGCATTTAATATGAGCCAGGACAGCTTAGGGCTCCAAAGTTGAGTTGCGATGTTTCAGCCTACAGTACAGTTGATATCCTACCCAGGGAGATCAAGACAATTAAGGTTAGTTAGTATCCATTAACCACTTTGCATCTATTTTTCACTATGAACTGAGAAAATAAAAGTATTTGTATTGGTAAAAATCAATCTTATTGGCTCAGGGAACATATATTCCCTTTCACCAATTAGTGCTGCAGCAGATAGTGCTGGAGGTTTGCACAGGAGCAAGCCCAATTGTGCACAGCAGCGCTTCAGCTACAAGACTTATATCTACGTCCTTGTGGCTTAGATGCAGTCTAAGAGGACGTAGATATACGGTAGCTGAGGGTAAAGTGGTTAATTATGCAAAGAACCCCATGAATAAGAATGTATTATTTCCAGAAAGCTGAGTTTACTTTATCAGAGATGAGTAAGCCTGTGACTGTGTTCAGCCCTGAATTCTACTACAATCAGCATGAGCTGGGTTTGGTTGTGTTTATATTATGTGTTTATGAAGAGTATTATAAATCATTACCGGACTAGCTCATGTCTTCATCTTTAACACGCATTTCTCATTTTTCCCAGGGCGGACGTACAATGACTTGAATCAGTATCCTGTATTCCCATGGGTGTTAACAAATTACGAATCTGAAGAATTAGATTTAACTTTACCAGGAAACTTCAGGGATCTTTCAAAGGTAATGATTGATATTTATGTATGCATCTAAGAATGTACTGTATTGGTTTAGGCAGGGCTGCCCTTTTTGTTCATAGTTCCCTTTACATTGTCTTTAGGGATCTCATTATTCATGATTCCTTGTGTAAAGCATTAACATAGTGACTGATGCCCCTATTTGCACCACTACGTATTGCTTTCCACAATGCTGCATTTTTTTTCCCCTTTTAAACAAAGGTTAAAAATAGTAATTTTTGAATCAAAACCTCATTTCCACAATACAACGCATGTGGCTGTGCGTTTGCACATAAAAACATGGCACCTGTGTTGCCTGTCATCGTAGTACTGATCTCATTCTCTAACCGTAAAGGAAACATCACTGCCCTGCAAACCAAATTGCATACAGCAGTGCGTTAGGGCTGTCCAGCTCCAGTCCTCGATGGCCAGATCCATGGTAGTGTTTAGGCTGGACAGAGCAATGGATAAATATACACTACTTAATGAACCACACTTTTCCTGATTCAGTCTCATCAATTACCTTAAGTAGTGCCAAAAATGTGAGAGGCCCTCCGCTCTTGTGTTGGACAGCACTGCTTTTAGACCATATATGAATTTGAGTTTCATCCCACAGTCTTGAAAGACTGTTTCACTAATGCAGTATACTTAAAGCAGAATATAACCCTGCATTTCAACTTTGCTCTAAAACATTATTTACAGCATATTATATGCAACCAGCATTTTTTTTTTTACTAGACCAGCATTGGAAGGGTTACACACAGAGGTTTAAAGTTCCGTGGAGAGATATGCAGAAGTTCAGATAGATACATTTAACTAAATAGAATGCAACAAGTGAGAAATGTTACACACTCTTTGGCTGTCCTCCAGCTCCTTCTAAGTCAGAGAGAGTGAGTCACATTCCACACTTAGATACATTTATGTAAACAAAATGTATCTATGTAAGCTTCGGATGCGTCTACAGTTCTCTCCAGGAACTTTAAAGCTCTGTGTAACCCTTCCAATGCTGGTCTAGTAAAAAAAAAAAATGCTGGTTGCATATAATATGCTGTAAATAATGTTTTAGAGCAAAGTTGAAATGCAGGGTTATATTCCGCTTTAAAGTGAAACTTAGGTGAAAATAAATTGACGAGATAAACAATCATATCTATCCTCCTATTTCTAAAAATTACTTTTAGCTATCTTGCAATTTTATGTTATGCTTAAAAACTCAAAAATGTATTGTTTTGTCTCAGCTCTGTAAAACAATCTGTCCCATGTCTCCGAGTGTTAAAATCTATGAACTATTGATCTTTTTTTTTTTATCTATCCCCTGGTCTCAGAAGCCCAGTTATCAGTGAAGGATGCTATAGTCCGACTGGGTCCTTACTAGAGAAAAACTTTCAGTTGCATAGCTGAATATTAATGTCCAGTAGATGTGGCTCTGTGCACAGGAATAGCTATCCGATATACATACAGAGTGCAAAAGGCCAAAAAGTAGTTGCAACAGTTCATATCAAAAAAAAAAAAGGAAAAGAGGCCTTGCACATCAATTAAAACTTCACTTTTAATGGAACCAGTAAAAGGCATACATTACATCTCCTATGAGGTGGTCCTGATGATGCGCCACTGTACATAACCGGCGCGAAACGGCTGTCGACTACCCTCACTGCCTGTACCTCTCTTTCCACCTCATAGGAGATGTAATGTATGCCTTTTACTGGTTCCATTAAAAGTGAAGTTTTAATTGATGTGCAAGGCCTCTTTTCCTTTTTTTTTTTGGCATAGCTGAATATTAATTATTTCAGGCAGAGACAGAAGAAACACAACACAGCATAGCTATTTGTGTACTAGGCACTGTAAATACATTTCTCTTTGGCATCATGTCACTCATGGCTTTAGCGAGTCTAAAAAGTGAAGCTTTAGCGAGTCTAAAAAAAAAAAAAAAGTTTCACTTACCTGGGGCTTCCACCAGCCCCCTGCAGATGTCCTGTGCCCAGCGATGGGAGTGTGTTCAAGGACGAGCGCGACCAGGGCCGCCCAGGCGCACTGGCCTGGCGAGAAAATGAAACAGAGGTTTGGTTTGTCCCAGTGAGGGAACAGGACGGCTGCAGGGGGCTGGTGAAAGCCCCAGGTAAGTGAAACTTTTTTTTAGACTTGGGTAAGGTTCACTTTAACTAACGTTTGCATATTATGCAATTTGTGCGTAATGTGGAAGTCTACTAGTTTGCCACCACGGCAATTAAAAAAAACGCTGGTCTATTGGCTTTAGAAAACCTTGGTCATATACATAACTGTGAGCCAGGTCTATATGCCCGTCCCTATCCAGCACTCCGTACACAGCTCAGTGTAAATCTTGCCTTGCTAACACATATGTCATTAGCCAGAGCTGAGCTGCTGTATGTATGTTTCCCCTCTCTCCTCGCTGGAGTGACTGGCATGCTGCTTTACACATGGGTTCATTATAGTTCACTGTTACTAGCAGTGACGGGAGTGTGAGGCATCACACCCGAGCACCAGAAATCCTATTTGTTAATACTTGAGCTGTTTGAGTGGCAGGAGATGATGAGCGCAACAATTATTTTCCAAATTAGTGTGTTGCTGGAAGCGCAGGAAGTGATAAAGCCTGCAGGCCTCGTAGTGTAATAATGCAAATCAGCGTATTGATGTGTGAGTACTTCTGGCAAAACCTGTGCAGTTCTGAGAGAGGTTCTTTCCTTTCAGCTACATGCTTATGTGCAGGAAGAAGTGCACTAAGCCAGACAGTCATCATTAAGCCACAAATTCCTGTTCTCAAAACTTATTCCAAGGTTAAGTTAGTGGGCAGATAATAACACATGATGCTTTCCTTGCTATTGTGCAGTAGAATAAGTGCAGTGGTACAGAGTGGCGCACAAAAGACCGGCCCAGCTGCCTGTCACATGCCTGTTTACAGGCAGATGCCGGCCCGTCTCTGTGTGCTGACCCTCCTGTGGCAATGGGGCACACTTCTCGTGTGTCGTTTTGCCTAAAGTTCACGATCAGCTGCCGACGCGCTGCAAAGTCAACATCATGTTGCCATCGGACTTCCGGGAAGCAGCAGCGCCGTAAGTCGATAGGTGACTCAGGGATGTTAAATTATTTTGCGGCAGCAGTACAGTGTGCATGTGCAGAATGTCGTGAATATGAAGGGGTGACCTGGGAATCCCAGTGATATACTTCTTCTAGCATGGAATACGTTTAGCAGCGAGAGGCGTGTGTTGGGGCGGCACTATGCATATGACCCTCTGCCACGGGGTCATATAAATGAAGTTATTTGCAGTGCGATGCAATAGGGGCGGAGCTTTGCACTGCAAACAGAATGACCTGGTGTAAAACCTGCCTTAAAGAAAACCTAAACTGCAAATTAAAAGTCAAAATAAACATACACAAGTCATACTTACCTCCCGTGTAGTCTACTCATCAATCTCTTTCTCCTCTCCTGCGTCCTGTTTGTCCACTGTGATCAAGGGAATCCTCCGTCCTCCATTTTGAAAATGGCCATTACCCCATAACCGCTTCCTGGTCAGCACACTGTTAAACTGTAATATCACCCACTTGTGCCATAGGGAAACATGGACATTACCTTGCACATTCAGTTGTAACTGACAGTAGCTGATATATAACTGACAGCAACTGGTATATTTCAGTTCTGACAAAATATTGTCAGAACGGGAAGGGATCATTGTAAGAAGAAAATGGTGAGCTTCTGAGAGGAACTGACAGTGAGGTAAGTATGTAATAATTTGCAGCTACATCATGTGTTTACTTTAAATAATTTTACTCAGTTCAGGTTCCCTTTAAGGACACCTGAAGTAAGAGGGATATGGATACTGCCATATTTATTTCCTTTCAAACAATGCAAGTTGCCTGGCAGTCCTGCTGACCTTACATGCAACAGTAATGTCAGAATCACACTCCTGCAACAATGCGGCAAATCAAGTCAAACTTTAGTCAAACATCTGATCTACATATGCTTGTTCAGGATCTATGGCAAAAAGTATTAGAGGTAGAGGATCAGCAGGACCGCCAGGCAATCTGCATTGTTTAAAAGGAAATATATATGGCAGCCTCCTTATCCCTCTCACTTCAAGTGTCCTTTAACCTCAAGTGTGGTTCAATGCACTTTGTTTTCCTTTGAATAAAGATTTTATACATACAAAATGATGGTAAACATTAATACAGGGCTATGTATTTCAATACTTACTTTGCAAAGTACATTGGCCTTTCAGTAATCCAGGTGTTGCCTTCATCCTCGGAAGCAGAGGCAAAGCTATAGTTTACCAGGCTCCCTGTAGAGATATGCCAGACCCCCCCCCCCTCCCCCCCCCCCGACGGGCTGGAAGCTAGGAGGGCACGTCTTGTACCTAATATCACTATGAAGAATGTGTTATTTGAAGCCTTATTATACATTACCTGCTCCCGGTGATCATGTCTCCTCCACTTCCTGGTTAGATAGCAAGTGCAGTGCAGCCAGCCAGTCACCATGCAGGGACAGCAGCTAAAAGCAGTTAGTGTATAATAAGGTCTACACTGCACATTCTGCATATTGACATTAGGTACAGAGCTGCCTCCGGCCCTCCCCAGCTCCCAAACCCCTCTGCCACTGCAGTAGCACCTGGGGCTATAGTTATACCACTACTTGGTAGCACCTTGTCTATAGACCAGTAGACATGAATATTTACAATGCTGGGAGTGAGGAAGAGGGCATCCGCATGTGACTGTAGCATGTTCATGTTGGCTCACTCTTTGTGTGTCGAGTTTGTTGCATGAGCATAACAGTTCTTGCAAACTTTTCTGTGTTGTTTCTTATTTGCCCATTTTCTTTTCTCCTTGTGAGTTTAATTTTGATCACAAAATGTAAATTTCAATCCCGCCATATTTAGCATCACTGCTTAGTGTCGCTGAACACCCTCAGCCGTTCTGCATGAGCTGTTTTCATCATTAAATGTGCTTTACAAACTATCCTGTGTGAGCCAAAGTCACTTTCCATTAGACGTGTTATTGTGCTGATGGAGTTCAGCAGACGTATTGATTTGGTTTGAAGGCAGTCTGCAGAGCACACATTCTCTCAGGGCTGTGTGAGAACGTCAGGCCTGGGGCAACTAGCCCGGTTACGCATCCCCCAAGCCCCTCCTTAACACTTGAGCGCGGGGTTGATGGGAGTGAAGTCTGATGGCTTTTCTTCACTGACCTCCAAACATAGCTGTTCACTTTCTGTAACATCCCAGGATGACTCTTGTTCTATGTTTCATGAAATAATGAATAAAACGGCAGTATCCTCAGCAGTGCAGCCTGTGTTTACACACTCGCTGTATTCAGTGTTCTTCTACAGCTGGGGAGTTTTCGAGGCTATGCGTATTCTCTTAGAATTTTATAATAACCGGAAGCATGTTATACATACCTCAGTGTAATCCTGGGCTCTTATTTACAGTGTTACCCCTTTTCCACTACAGCGATCCTGCCGTGAGTTTTGCCCGTTCAGGTGTATGGTGCGATTGCGACGGTAGAAGAAAAAACCCGTGCGGGAAAATAATTTACATTGCCAGATCACAGAAAAAAATCGCATGGTGGCGCAATGGCTGTTTGATTTTCCTGCGCTCCTTTACTTCACATGTGAGCTCAAACACGTGAAAAATACAGCACATAAGACAATTTTCATTGGACAAAAAAATGTCACACTAATGGAAATGTCCCTGCATGGTTTCCATTAGTTTAGTGAGTTGAATCAGGATTATGCTAATTTTGTACGCAAATTTATCCAGTTTGAAAATGTGCCAATCGAAACGTACCTTTTGATTGGTTCATATTTAAAGAGAGTCTGAAGCGAGATTAAATAAAGGATTTTACCTTGTATTAATGTTCAGCACTATAGCTAGTGCTAAAACGCCGCATCCCCACGGCAAAACGAGGGGTTTATACCCCCCAAATCCCTGGGCTAACAGCGGGGAGTGCTTCCTGCTTGAGGCAGAGCTTATGGCTGTAGCTCTGCCTCTTTGCGTGTCAATCCCCGCTGATCGCCACCTCTCCCCGCCCCTCTCAATCTGCCTTCACAGAGAGGGGCGGGGGAGAGGCGTAGATCCGCCGGCAGATTGACGCACATGGAGGCAAAGCTGCAGCTCATAGCGCTGCCTCCATGGGCAGCAAAATCCACGACCAAGAAAGTCATGGATTTTGCATGGGGGATTTGGGGGGTATAAACCACTCGTTTTTCCGTGGGGATGCGGCGGTTTAGCATTCCCTATAGTGCTTAATATTAATACAATGTAAAATCATTAATTTAATCTCACTTCAGAGTCTCTTTAAGCTGCATCACTTTGCATACAAAATGTGCATAATTCTGCATCAACTCAAAAATATTTGCATCTAATTGACCATCTTTAGTGGGTACCATGTGTTTTGCAATCCACCAGCGAATGGAATTGCAATGCCAAACATTGCTTGTGAAAAAGAGGCCTTAGAGTTTGTTTATTGTAATCCTTTATGAAAGAAGACTTTTATGTTCCCTCTCATTCAGAGATATGTACAAATTGGCTAATTCAGCTATCAATCTTGTCACTTAGCCAATCAGACAGTATGAATGACAACAAACTAGGTCATTGAGTAACTTAGTAATTGTGTGGTACACTTAGAAAAAAGTGGGCGGAGCCAACACCAGCCAAATATATACCCAGGCAACGACTGGCCATCAGCAAGTATATTATACTCAAAATGAAAAAAACATTCAGAAAATTGCTACATGCTGTCATTTTTTTTTTCCATGCATGCAAAATTCGCATAGGCTTGAAGCTATCCCATACGCTTTCATGTACCATGTGTGTTCCAATGTGAATTTGCATGCGCAAAAAATGCATGTGTTGGAAACAAGACCTAAGGGTGGGCAAACCCAGGGCTCTCTAGAACTATAGACTGTTGTACATAGGAAAAGGACATAGAGCCACAAGAAATTCATAGGGGAATTCAGGTTTTGAAGAGTGTTGATGATGATCCAGAATGTTATGATGACATGACTATGTTTTAATAAATGTTGGTTTATTGAGGAGGTTCAATAATAAATGTAGATTGTTGCTCATGGAAAGATTAAACGTCCCCTGAAAATAAGCCCTAACAATCTAACACATCTTTTGGAGCAAAAGTTAATATGAGGGAATCTTGTTTTTGGAGAAACAGTACTACATTTTTGTAAATGCTTAACCACTTGAGGACTGCAGTGTTAAACCCCCCTAAAGATGAGGCCATTTTTCCCTAAATTGGGCCACTGTAGCTTTAAAGCCTAGCTGCAGCAGGGCCGCACAACTCAGCACACAAGTGATTCCCCCCCCCCCCCCTTTCTCCCCACCAACAGAGCTCTCTGTTGGTGGCGTCTTATCGCTCCCCCAGTGTTTTTTTTTTTAATTTAAGTTATAGCTCACCCTCCTTCTCCCGCCAGCCAATCAGCGTGATTGGCTGTCATAGGCTTCAGCCTATGGCAGCTGATCACTTGTGTGCCTGTCAGGGGCACAGCCGTGTCACACTGCTGTCCACAGTGCAGCAATTCTGTAGATCACAGCGCCGTACAATGTTTATAGATGGCAAACGGAGAGTGAAGGCGGAGCCGAGCTCCGCTTTCCTAATGGAGATATGCGCACATCAGTGCGCGCAACCTCCTGCTAGCCCCATTGAAAGCCATTCACACCAATTGGCGTGAAGTGACCCTGGGGCTGCCACCGCATTCACGCCAATTGGCGTGGATCGGTCGGCTAGTGGTTAAAGAGGGATTGTCAGCCACAAAATCCTATTCCATTTATCCACTGCTCTGTGTTTATTATGCAGCCTTACTCTGCATTGCAAGCACTCCAATCCACTCAGAAATGTTTCTGCTATAAAAATTCTTATCTCAGTCAGTCTGGCCATTGCCAGCCACTGCCCATAGAGAAGCCTGTCATCACCCCACCTACATTCTTGTTCCTCACTGATTGGCTAAGGGCAGTTTGGTGTGATAGAAGGCTGAGAAGGGAGAAGCAGCTGAAATCCGATCTGAGTGTTCACATGTGTTTACAAAGTAAGCTAGCTATGACAGTGCAGTTTCTTAGAGAAAAAAAGAAAGGGAGGAAATGACATCAGAATTGGCTTTGGTCAGAGGGAATTAAGATGGCAAATTCCAGAAACAAAATACTCTTTATTTACTATATAAAATTCACTGAAATCAAAACATGGACAGCACAATACATCTATTAATAAGCAATTATAGATCAACCATGCGCTGCCTCACAGTCCACTAGATAATGTCCACCAGAGGTAATGTAAGTATATTATGTAAGTAGAACAAGTATTTATCTTCTTATATACAGTATGTGGTTTTTTGTACACTGGGATAGTATGGCTGTCCCTGCTGCTTTAATGCAGTTTTGTACCTCCATGGTGTTCATGCCGTTTACACATGGATTCCTGTCATACTCCAGTCATTTGTACAAACCTTGACCAAGTTTGTTTCTGGGGGTTCATGAAACAAGGCAGATCAGGTTCTCACTTGTTGGAAAGTGATAGAAGTATGACTGAAACACTGGATTTGTGTTGAGCTCAGCAGGTTTTATTGGTTGATTACTTACCACAGTATTTCCCCATCCTCTAAAGCCATTAGTAAAAGCTGTGTAATACAATTTCATTAAGATGTCAGGTGTCAACACTCATCTGACAGCATGTGAAGAGTGATCACTGTAATGAGATACCATACTTTCCTTCTGCTGTTGCCTCTTCTTCACATTCCTCATGTGTTTCTGTAAGAAAGCCACATACTTGCCATTCTGCTTTGCAGTCAACAATCATACCTCACAATCATACCTCTCCTCCAAGCCATTCAAAACTCCAGCAGGCTGCATCCCCATTCTTAAAGTATACTTATGAGGACACTTAACATTTTTTTTTCATGTTCTCTGAAGCCTAATTGTTTAAGCAGAAATATAATTTATTGCACCAAACTGTGCACATACTTGTTTTACTGTTTTCTGTTTGTAACCGGTACCTTCTTTATGGGAAGGGGCTGGTTAAGGTAAGGCAGCAGAGGGAGGGGTTAAGGTTAGGCACTAGGGAGGGAGGGAGGGAGGGGTGGGGTTAAAATTAGGCAGCACTAGTGTGTGAGTGTGTGTGTGTGGGGGGGGGGGGGGAGGGGGGTTAAGCTGTGTTAATGCAAGATGACTGCTACCACACTATCAGGAAGGGGAATAGTTATTTTAACAACGATAATACAATTTTAAGTCAAAGGCAGGTAGGATAACTATATAGGAAAATTGGAGTTGGGAAACAGGTTCTTAATGGTATGTTATGCCAGGCTACTGCACTCTAGACACCACTGTTGGGATAAAAGCATTCTTGACATCATCTCTCATTAAACAGTTGGCCACTGGTGGCCAGAGAACACAAAAGGACTGAATAACACTGCTGGAGGTCCTAGGTGGCTTTAAAAAATATACAATGTGAGTGACTTCTTTATTGCAACTCCTCAATAGTGTTAGAGTTCAAATTCATAACCTCATTCCAAATTCACCTGAACAGCTGACTTCAGCACCATTCAGCACTGAACCTGTGCACAGGGTCAGGGGGAGCACACTTACTTGCCCTTCATGGCGTTTCATGTGTCTCCATACTTCCTCCTTCCAAAGCCAAAAGGAGGAAGCAGCTGAGTCACGTGATAACCGCTATGGAGATGCTCCTAATTTGCACACCAACACTAATCCTCAACTTATGTACAGTTGCTGGTGTCCTTATCTTCATAGTGCTTGTGAACCTAGACGAATGCAGTCTGCACAAGAAAAGCTGTGAAGGCGTGTCATGTGGGCAGTGGAGACACATAGATGTGCCTGCATTTATTTTTGGTTTTAATTTCTATGTCCTCTTCTGCTGACACTAGTGGAAACCATTAATAATGTAATAAAACCTTCACAATTAAAGGGAATCTGAAGTGAAAATAAATTTGATATAATGAATTGTATGTGTAGTACATCTAAGAAATAGAACATTAGTAGCAAAGAACAGAGTCCCATATTGTTTCCAGTACAGGAAGAGTTAAGAAACTACAATTGTTAGCAAAAGAGCGTCTATGAGCTTTTCAACTAATTTAGTCAGAGAGCAGTGCTATTTTCTGAAGCAAGTGTAATTAGCTCTGCTCTGTTTCATCTTTTAAAATGCAGAGTGTAATTTGTAAACTTCAAATATTAGAGAATAATGCAGTGTTATAGAAAAACAGCTATATAACTGAAAATAAAAATATGAGACTATTTTCTTTGTTACTAATGTTCTCTTAATTATCCATACTGCACATACAATTCATTATATCATAAGTTTTTTTTTTTTTCTCCCATCAGTGTCACTTTAACACTCCGTATCTTTGTTTATACCTTTTTAAGAAGTTCCACCTTAAAGTGAATGGGAACCGCATTTAAAAAAATGAGACAGATAGTTACCCAAGGAGAGGGAAGGCTCTGGGTTCTATAGAGCCTTCCGGCTCCACTCCTGGTTCCCTCGATCCAGTGCTGGCTCGCCCGGTAGCAGTATTTGACTAAATTAGTCAAATACTGCTTTATCCGGCCGAAGGAGGCTTCAGAAGTCTTCAGGGAGCCCGAGTGCTCCTGAAGAAGGGCGTCCCTGTACTGTGCCTGCGCAAGCACTCTCTCTTGCACGGTCACGCCTGTGCAGTATGGAGCCGCACGTCTTCGGGAGGACACGGCTCCCTGAAGACTTCCATCCAAATACCCTTTTGGCGGGGGATTGAAATGGGGGGGGGGGGGAGCCAGCACAGGATAGAGAGCACCGAGAGAGGAGACAGAAGGCTCTATATGAGGCCCGGTTCACACTTGCGGTGGCCCTCCGGAATCGCCGTGCCGGAGCCGCACCGCCTGCAGAACGGACGGAACGGACGCGCGGCATAGCAATTAAAGCCTATGCGTCCGTTCACATGGGTCCGTTCTGCAGAACCGGAGCCGGACCGGATCCGGGCCGGATCCGGACTCCGGCCTCCGTTCCAACATGCGCTATTTTTTCATCCGGCCCCTCCGGCAGCCGTATCCGGGGCGGAGCCGGACTGCACCATCCGGCCAATACAAACAAATGGGAACCGGAGGCCGCACAACACACTGGCTGAGAAATCCGGATCTTCTACCCCACTTCCTATGCGGATTTTTGCGGCGATATTGGCTGGGGACACATGGGCAAGCATTTTGGAGTGGAGCAGCACGAGCTGGAGGTGTTGGCAGGATGTTGGCAGCATGTCGGAGGTGGAGGTGAGTGCTAAACAGCAGAGGGCCTGATTCCACAGGTCCCCCTTCTGCTGACCTCCCAGACCCCAACATTTTTTTTTTTTTTACGTATATTTTGCCAAACGGATCCGGATCGCATCCTGATTGCCACCTGATGCAACCTGACCGGATCCGGATCAGAACCGTATGGTTCCGATCCGGATCCGGTCCGGATCCGGTCAGGTCATCCGGTCCGTTTGGCAAACAACCGCTAATGTGAACCGGGCCTGACCCAGAGCCTTCCCTCTCCTTAGGTAAGTATTTTCTTCTTTTTTTTTTATGCGGTTCCCATTTACTTTAAGTCTTTAGTTTCCTGTTTGATTTAACCTAGCTGCCATTTTTGCTAGCTAGCATTACAGGTTACAGTAGCTTGGTTTCATCTGTTCTACATGTTACATAAATCTGATCTCTATTGTTCTCTGACTTTCTAGCCTGTTGGTGCTTTGAATCCAAAGAGAGCAGTGTTTTATGCAGAGCGCTATGAGACCTGGGAGGACGACCAGACTCCGCCATACCATTATAATACACATTACTCCACCTCCACTTTTACCTTATGCTGGCTTGTTCGAATCGTAAGTATAGCTTTCATTGTTCTAAAAAAAAAAAGTTATGATGTTCTGGATAGAACAGTTTGTAGAATGTGTTTATTATTTCTTACCACAAGCATTAGAAGCTTACTAACATTAAACCAGTGATGGCTAACCTTGCCACTCCAGCTGTGGTGGAACTACAAGTCCCATAAGGCATTGCAATATTCTGACAACTCCAAGCATAACTCGGGAGGAAGAGGCATGATGGGATTTGAAGTTTTGTCACAGCTGGAATGCCAAGGTTAGCTATCACTGCATTAAACCATCACTTCCTCAGCCAAAAGTCAGGAGGGACCCCTATTTAGGGGCGGTTCTTCCATGAAGCAATGTGAATTTCTTACTTCAGGGTGGCAACAATTAAAGGACAGCAAGAAGCAGCTTCCCTCCCCAAATGTCCCCCTCCTTGCACTCCCCGTCTCCCTAGATGCTCCGCGCCGCTTTACTCACCTGCTGTCAGCATTCCAACGATGTGATCTCCATCCAGCATGCTGTATCCATGGCTAGAGTGGTGCCTCGTATAACCTGTTACATGCTGCCAGGTCACATGGGGCGCCGCTGTAGTCAGAGAGGAAGTAGGACTTAATGCGTGGCTGGTGATCCCATCACTAATCAGCTGATAGCAGGTGAGTGATGTGGCTAGAGCAGCACATACCCGGCTTCCTGGTGATCAGAGCCGGGATGCTGCTGGCCAGCAGGGAAGGTGGGGCCATGCGACCACTGAAGTTGCAAACTCCATAATTGAGTATGATGGGAGTTTCAGTTGTGAGGAGCATACAAGTTGAGGGTTTTAAATGAAGCCTTTATTTTTTTTAATCCGAAAGGGAGTAAAATCCGCCACTTTAGGATTAGTTTTGAACCGAGTTCCATTTTACGAACTTTGACCACACTCCACTGCCACTAATTGTGAATGCATTTCACCTAATTGAAAATACATTTAAGCTGTCAGGTGTCCACTCCCTTCTCAGAGAATTTCATACGCTATCAGTGAAATCAAATACCAAAGTGACTTGGAAATGTGAAACATTCTGAGTAATACTCACCTGATTGACACGTCTACGTAGGAAAATATTCATTTACAGCTACTGCGGTTACAGGAGAAAAGAGCATGACTGTCAGATTAGGAACATAAACACATAAATAACGCACCACTAATGCACAGCTGACTCATGCATGGAACTATGAGCGACATTAGTATTATCAAATCATTTCAATTGTGGGACTTCAATAAACCTTCATCACATGTATTATAAGATACATGTGGAAAGCTAGATAAACGTACAGTAGAAGCTCATGATGCTTGGCAGCTCTGCTCATGCTGGGGCAGAACCAGGACAGCTCTCATTACAACATAAGTCGCATTTTCTTGGTTTGGGTCTTCTCATTCATGGCATTGTAAGGAGTGGCTCTGCACAGATGCAAATGACTTTCCACATATTCCTGGTACTAAAGGAATCCTGAAGTGAGAGGGATAAGGGGGCTGCCATTGTTATCCATTGTTATTTCCTTTTAGAAAATACTAGTTGCCTGACATTCTGCTGATATTTCTGGCATCAATGGTGTCTTAAAGAGGAACTGTAGCGAAAATCTTAACATTTAAAACACATAGAAATAAAAAGTACTTTTCTTCCTGCGTAAAATGAGCCACAAATTACTTCTCTCCTTTGTTGCTGGCATTTACAGTAAGTAGTAGAAATCTGACATTATCGACAGGTTTTGGGCTAGTCCATCTCTCCATAGGGGATTCTCAGCATGGCCTTTATTCTGTATATAGATACTGCCTGAAAAATATTTATATAATGATGCTGGCCAGCCTCCCTGCTCACCCTACACTTTTTTGGCAGTTGAATGGAGCAACTGCTAAACACTAAGTGCATTTTAAAAATATAGAAATCCCTGTGAACCCCCCATGAAGAGATGAGTTAGTCCAAAACCTGTCGGTTCTGTCAGATATCTACTACCTACTGTAAGTGACAGCAACAAAGGAAAAAAGTAATTTATGGCTCATTTTACTCTGGAAAAAATGAACTTCTTAATGGTATAAGCTTACATATATTTTAAATTTTAAGATGTTCGTGACAGAGGTCCTTTAATCACACACCTGAAACAAGCATGTAGCCAATCCAGTCTTCAATCAGAAACATCTGATCTGCATGCTTGTTCAGGGTCTATGGGGCTTAAAGTATTAGAGGCAGAGGATCAGTAAGTAGGACAGCCAGGCAATTTACATTGATTTAAAAGAAATAAATGTCAGCCTCCACACTTTAGGTGTGATTTAACCTCCTCCTGACCACCTAACGCCGATTGCCGTCAAGTCCTGGAGGCGGGGATTAGCAGGGGATGCGCAAGCACTTTCTTGAGCTTCCCACTATCACCCTGTTTTATTAAAGAAAACCTGAACTAAAAAAAAAAGTCAAAATAACCATACACAAGTCATACTTACCTCCCATGTAGCCTACTCCTCAATCTCTTTCTCCTCTCCTGCGTCCTATTTGTCCACTGTGATCAAGGGAATTCTCCATCCTCCATTTTGAAAATGGCCAGTACCCCATAACAGCTTTCTGGTCAGCGCACAGTTAATCTGTAACATCGCCCACTTGAGCCATAGGGAAACATGGACATTACCTGGTACATCAGTTGTCTTGTCAGCTATAACTGATAGCAACTGATATATAACTGACAGCAACTGATATATTTCAGTTCTGACAAAATGTTGTCAGAACTGGAAGGGATCATTGTCAGAAGAAAATGGTGAGCTTCTGAGAGGAACTGATGGCAAGGTAACTATGTAATATTAATTTGAAGTTACCTCATGTGTTTATTTTAAATAATTTTACTCAGTACAGGTTCCCTTTAAGGCTGGAGAGCCTGTGCAATCCAGCAAATCTAAACAAAAAATATCAAATAATCATAGCGAGGATTGCTTAAAGTTTAGTGGAATTGAAGTCAAACAATGGCAGTCTCATGGATGTGCCCAAGGCTGGATTTATACTTTTATCGCCCCCTAGGCCCACTATCCTCTCCCTGAGTGCAGCAGCATCCTCCATTCCATGTGCAGCCACCCCGTCCCACGTGTACTATCTATGTACAGTTATGCCTGCTCGGTTGGAAAGCAGCAACCCCCCCTTCTTTTCTTTATATTTGCTGCCTCCTAATCCATACACAGCCGCCACTCTTGCATGTACAGCCGCCCAAGGCCCACACCTTTGCGGCCTTTCCAGCAATCCAGCCCTGGATGTGCCTGCAAGGTAACATACATCCTATAATATATCTAGATATTCTTGGACTTATTATATAAAATACTCACTACAAATATGAGTATGCTACTGCACATCTTTTTTTCAAGTATGTTTAGGCAATCCTCGCTATAGGCTGATGCAGCGTTTGGCCCCATTATAATAACAATAACATATTTATAGCACTTTTCTCCCATACGACTCAAAGTTTTTAGGCTCTCTCACATTTAGTAATTGGTAGTAGGATGAAGTATTAACACAGAGGATAAAATTCTACTTCTGCAAATGCTAAACTGAACAGGTGGGGTTTCAGTCTGGACTTAAATACATCCAGAGATGGAGCTGTCCTGATCTGCTGTGGTAAGGAGTTCCATAATGTAGGAGCAGCATGACAGAAGGCTCTGGGGCCAAGTTTCCAGGTGGACTCTGGGTATGACTAGATTATTAGAACCTGTGGATCTGAGATTGCAGGCATTGCTACGCAGCTGCAACATTTCTTTCATGTATCCAGGGCCATGATTATGCAGTGATTTAAATGTCAGTAGGCCGATCTTGAATAGGATCCTCCGTTATAGTTAGCCAGTAATGGGAGTGCAGGACTGATTTTATGTGGCAGTAACGAGGATGGTTGTTAACATAATTAGTTAATAATATTTTTTGAAAGAATCCAGTCCAGGTTGGCTGTATCACACAGGCCCTCCACTTCTCTGCAGCGTTAGTAAATCAGGGCCTCTGACTGAACCTGGGACTGCCTATCCGTTTCACCGCACACAAACATACACATTCAAATGAACTATATATGCTCTTGTTATTTGACAAGGTGAGTAGATACATGGACTTCTAACTTTCCCACGTTCTCTTGTAACTCTATCCAAATGTTCGCTAAGAAAAATAATGCCCGGTTCCATAATAAAAGTTTATTTGTGTGGAATACGGCCTAATATGGCCCTCTAGGCAAACTCAGTGTCCCCAGGCTCATTAGAAATTCAGTGAGCCAGCCAAAAACAGCATTGTACCAAAGCCACATCACTCCGGGATCTGCCTGTATGTTTACAGAAGCTGGGGTTTATCTGGCCATTACCGATGGTGAACATAAAGTACCGTATGTTTATATTAGTGTTACCCTAGTCGCGTTTGAATCTCAGTATAAATGTCAGAGATGTAAGTCTGTGGACCTTACAATGTTATACAGTGTGGTTGGGATAATAAGGCTGTAAAGTTGAAAAGACAGCTGAACCTAAAGCGTTATATAAAGTGTTTGCAGATGACACTCACAGGAAACGGAAAAGATATTTGATATACAGTCATTATGGTGAGGAATAGTATTTGCTGCGTACTAACTGCCGGCACCATAGAATGACAGCTCAGGCAGATTCTGCTCAGCCTGAAATGCCTGAGAGTATACATTGCACTCAACTGCACATGAATGTCAAGGGTTCATACTGAAGAATAAGTAGACAGAGGTGCAAAAGACTGTAGACGTCAGCTGTTCTTTAAAGTCAATGGGAATGAAAAAAAAAAAATCAGCCAAATACTTACCTAAGCAGAGGGAAGGCTTTGGCCTTCCCTCTCCTCTCCCGTTCCCTTTGTTTAAAGAGAAACTCCAACCTAGAATTGAACTTTATCCCAATCAGTAGCTGATACCCCCTTTTACATGAGAAATATAATGCTTTTCACAAACAGACCATCAGGGGGCACTGTATGACTGATTTGGGGTGAAACCCCTCCCACAAGAAGCTGTGGGACCGCGGTACTTTTGGCAGTTTGTTACAATGTAACAAGGTTCTCAGACAGGAATTAGCTGTTTACAGCTGTCTCTAACAGCCAAAACAGCTAGCAGCAGCTACATAATCTGCCCACAGTAAAAATGTCACCATGTAATAAATGTCAGAATGTAAATCGGGGACAAGAAAGATTTTACAATGAGCAAACACTGACTAAATCATTTAAACATAATTATGGTAAAAATTAAGCACTTTTTTTACTACATTATTTTCACTGGAGTTCCTCTTTAAGTGGCAGCTGCCCCATTTGAATCCCCCACTGCGGAGGACTTTGGAAGGCTTTGGAAGCCGAGTGCTCCTGAAGACAGGTGGCTCTGTACTGTGCCTGTGTGAGCGAGTGAGAGAGGGCGCTCTCGCAGGCGCAGTATTTAGCCGCCAATCTTTGGGAGCACTCTGGCTCCCTGAAGACTTCTGAAGCCTCCTTCGTGGCAGATAGAGCAGTATTTGACCAAATTGGTTGAATACTGCTACCGGGAGCCAGCGCTGGAACGAGGGGACCGAGAGAGGAGAGGAAAGGCTCTATAGGACTCAAAGCCTTCCCTCTCCTTAGGTAAGTGTCTGGCTGATTTTTTTTTTTTTTTTTAAGTTCATATTCACTTTAAAGGTGCCCATTAAAGATACAATTTTTCTTTCAGAATCGATCTTTCGATGCACTTTTTATGAGCGAATTGTATCGAAAATTACACAATTTGTGGCACAGATGGATGTGATACGATTCTTTGGTCAATTGGAGAAGGAAAAATGATCGATCTGAAAGTTGGATTTTATAATCCAATCAGAATTTAAAACCTTCTCAAATCGTTCAGTTAATGGGAACAATCGATAATTGCCTCCCGATTAGTTATGATCGTTCAAATCACGTTGAAAGATCGCATCGGATGAAAAAATTGTACCCTTTCTGGGCAACTTCAGAGAGAGGGAGGTTTGAGATGACCGGCACGGAGTCATGTGAAAAACGCTGCACAGCAAAAGTCAGGCTAGTATACAGACTTAGGGCCAGTACACACTGCTGCGCTTGCGCTGCGTTTTTAAAATTGCATGTAATTTTTAAATCGCATGCCTTCATGAGAATAGAAAAAGCGCATCACACCAGTGTGTACAGGTCTTCACGATTTTCAGGATTTTTCAAAAGACCTTGCGATGAAAAAATGCATGCGATTTGAAAAGTGCAGCGCCAGCACAGCAGTGTGTACAGACCCTAAGGCCCCTTTTATACTGAGGCGTTGCAGTAAGCTATTTTTTCTTCAAGAGGCTGCTATTCACAATTACGCAACAATGCAATGAGTCGGAAGTAATTAATTCGGCATATACTGTAGGCTATTGCACGGATTATGCAGTAATGCTAGTCTATGGCAACATGCTAAGTGTGACAGCGCAATGTGCATGGGTGGACCGATAAGAATCCCAGTGACGTACTTTCTGTCCAGCAGGGAGGATGACACTGAGTGGGGGTGGGTCTATGCAAATGACCCAATTTTTCAATACAACTGCCATAATAGTGTGGAAACAAGTAGGGAAGCTGGCTGCCGTCTTTGTATAGATCCTTTCCAGAGAGTGCTTTTGTAAAGAATACATAAAAAGAGATAATGAGTATTCCCTGTTAGGAGATGGACAATTCCACAATGTGTCAGATCTGACAGCTTTTTACTGCCTTCTGTAAGTGATACTTGATAGCAACATAGGAAAAAGAAATATATAGTGCATTTTACTCTGGAAGACATATTCATTTAACATACTGTATATTGTGGCATATAAGACTACTTTTTAACCCTTGAAAATCTTCGGAGAAGTCAGGGGTCGTCTTATTCGCTGGGTGTCATTGATGCCGGGTGATACGCCCTATCCTGTTACCGCCTCTTAGATCGCACTGCTGAGGACTGTAGTGAAGCGGTGTAAGCGCACATGTGTGAGATCTGAGAGGCAGAGAAGTAGGTAAATAGGATACAAGGGTGGGCCAGACGGGTGAAAGAGGAGTGTTTTATGGGAACAGCGCAATCTATTCTTCCATACAGTTTTGATAAACAGGGAGACAGGGAGAGCTGACCAATCCAACCAGTCAATTGCCTATATACTGTTATATAATGGTTACCACATACAGTACAGCACCAGTATCTGTTCATACATAGCACCAGTATATAATTTTTTTTTTACTTTTATTTGGTGCGCGTTGGAAGAGGGGTAGTCTTATACGGCGAGTATATCCCAAACTCTATATTTTAACTGGAAAAATTGGGGAGGTGTCTTATACGCCGAAATATACGGTATATGTATTTTAAATTTAACAATTTTTCAGTGGTCTTTTAAATACAGATACTCCCTTCAAAGTCATCCAGCACTTCCTGTCCCAAAGTTTGCTGCCATCAGTATTTCCTCAATATGAGCCTGTTCCTTTATGTCAATACCCTGAGATCTGTTCTCTGTGATTCGGAATAAGCAGCTGGTCTCAAGCTTGTGACTACAAGTGGGAGGAGAAGAACTGCTCCTATCAACTACATTGGCGGCAGCTGCAGGTTGCAGGCACAGAGATGAAGATGGTTTAAAAAACATTTTACAGCTTCTTGCCAAACTCATTAGAATTGTGTCTTTGCAATTGTAAAGACATTTACCTATCAATTAAGTTATTGGTGGAGCTATGTTATTAGTAATACTAACTAACAGCTCCATCAAACTTTGGCTCATAATTGCTGCTTGCTTGCTGTTAAGACTTAACACATTTTTATTTCTCAACCAGCTGTAAATATAACCAAGACACCTTTATTTAATTCAAACCTGAAGCGAAAATAAATTTAAGAGATGATGACTTGTATGTGTAGTACTGCTAAGAAATAGAATATTAGTAGCAAATATATCAGTGTCATATTGTTTTTCTGTACAGGAAGTTAAAAACTTCAGATGTTACTGTATCTATTTAAAAGAGCTTCTCTGAGCTATTCCACCCACTGGGTCAAATACAGTCCTGTTTTCTGAAGCGCTTAAACAGACAAGAAACAAGGAGAGACAGCTTGAGATAAAGGTTTTCTGCAGGAAAGGTCAAATGGTCATTATTTATGCTTTGTTTAAGACAGAGTGTGGTTTCTAAACTGCAAATATGACAGAATGATGCAATGTTATTAAAAAAAAAAAAAAAAAAAAAAGCTATATAACTGAAAATAAAAATGACTCTTTTCTTTGCTACTAATGTTCTATTCATTATCCATACTACACATGCAATTCATTGAAATATTATTTTTTCATTGCTTTAGGCTTGCTTTACATACTGTAATTTTGTAGCATATATTTGTGTGTGTTTTATGAAACATACAAATGTCTTAAAAGATCTTCTTAAAGATATTTCTGAAGTCTAGCCCCGTTTGCATATTATAATTGCTGGAGTATGCAATTCCAATGTAAGTTATTACTTGACTATAGCCAACTGTGCGTGTTTAAATAAATATGATTTATTATTTAAACGCCATGTAAGCAGATCATAGAGGCAGCATGCTGGTATAATCTACCACCAACTGTGGGTAAAGCCAGGCTGCGGATCTGAACAGCAGCGTTATAATAATTGGTGTGTGTGCTGCTAACACTTAGGAAAAATCCAGTGTTTCCTTTGTAAGTTTAATGCATTTGTACTTTATCTCCCATGTATTCAAACTGGCAGGATAAAATGAACTTAGTTTTAAAATGATATGAAACTCAGCATTTATTCTTTGCTCTAAAAGATTATTTACAGCATATAACCTGCTGTCACAAATTAGTAGCAGAACGGCATTCAAACAGTTAAACACAACACTTTCTTCTTCACCACATCCGAAGAGGTAATAGCATTATCTTTTCTTTACATTCCTTTGTCTGCTACAATTAGTAACTCAAAAAACATGCTGAAACTGAATTGCACGCATAATCGAAGCAGAGAGAGCTGAGAAGTGAACACTAGATAGATTTTAATATATAACTACAGCAGCTATGCAAGAAAATGCAATGGCAGCTTTCAGAGCAGATAAACTGGACTTCGGGAACTTGTAATTTGCAAATGGACAATATTATTTGGGCACAAAAGCAAGTATGATAACTGTATGGGTAATAAAAAGTAGGAAAACATATTTTTATTGAATGTTATGAATAGCGCTTTAAATGTAGCAACAATAATAAGTCTAACAGTATATAAAGAATGTATTTTCTGAAATATGCATTGAGATTACAATATGCATTGAGATTACAAAATGGCTGGCACTAGTGGCACTAGAATAAGCTGTTGGTGGTTTTAATACGTTTACACTGTATAATTGTGTACAGTATTTAAAAAAACAAACCTTAAGAGTGTACATTTAAATTTGCTTCGAGAAAAAACGGGATATTGCTTAAACCCTACCTGGCACATATTTAATTAAACTTTTCTCCTAGGAGATAGTTTGGTATCTTTTGTTTAAAATAACTTTCAGCACTCTGCAATTGAAAAAGTACCAAAAAAGTAGGTAAAAAAAAAAAGGAACCGTCAAAACTGTTCTGAGCATTTTCATTCTTGCTGGTGGCTTGAAAGGCATTTCATTAAAATGGTGTCTTTGCTGACCCTCTGAGGGCTATTGGGTCTCTCCACTCTAGCACACGTCTGTCCCCATTTGGGTGCTGGTCTACCCAGTTTCTATTAAAATGGTGTGAAAATATAACCTAGGGAAAAAAAACTTAGGAGAAAAAGTGAATTGAATAAGAGCCCCTGTATCTTAAAGGATATGTCCAGGGAAAATCAAAAACAAAAATCCACTTACCTGGGGCTTCCTCCAGCCCCTGGCAGCCGTCCTGTGCCCTCGCCGCAGCTCCGGGGTCTCCGGGTCTTCTACGCTGCAGAAGCCGACCTCGCCAGGTCAGGTTCCGGGTCGGCTTTTTCTGTGCTCCACCACTACACCGCTGACATCATCAGCGCTGCACTGCGCGGTGGATCGCAGAAGAAGCCGGCCTGGCGAGGTCGGCTTCTGCAGGGGAGAAGACTGGGAGCCACCGGAGCTGCGGCGAGGGCACAGGATGGCTACCAGGGGCTGGAGAAAACACCAGGTAAGTGGATTTTTGGTTTTTTATTTTCCCTGAACATATCCTTTAAGAAATTAGGTCACATACAGTACGTAATAGTTACAGTGGCTTGCAAAAGTATTCGGCCCCCTTGAAGTTTTCCACATTTTGTCATATTACTGCCACAAACATGAATCAATTTTATTGGAATTCCACATGAAAGACCAACACAAAGTGGTGTGAAAATAATACATGATTCCAAACATTTTTTTACAAATAAATAACTGCAAAGTGGTGTGTGCATAATTATTCGGCCCCCTTTGATCTGAGTGCAGTCAGTTGCCTATAGACATTGCCTGATGAGTGCTAATGACTATATAGAGTGCACCTGTGTGTAATCTGTCACTACAAATACAGCTGCTCTGTGAGGGCCTTAGAGGTTGTCTAAGAGAATATTGGGAGCAACAACACCATGAAGTCCAAAGAACACACAAGACAGGTCAGGGATCAAGTTATTGAGAAATTTAAAGAAGCAGACTTGGGCTACAAAAAGATTTCCAAAGCCTTGAACATCCTACGGAGCACTGTTCAAGCGATCATTCAGAAATGGAAGGAGTATGGCACAACTGTAAACCTACCAAGACAAGGCCTTCCACCTAAACTCACAGGCCGAACAAGGAGAGCGCTGATCAGAAATGCAGTCAAGAGGCCCATGGTGATTCTGGACGAGCTGCAGAGATCTACAGCTCAGGTGGGAGACTCTGTCCATAGGACAACTATTAGTCATGCATTGTACATAGTTGGCCTCTATGGAAGAGTGGCAAGAAGAAAGGCATTGTTAACAGAAAGCATAAGAAGTCCCGTTTGCAGTTTGCCACAAGCCATGTGGGGGACACAGCAACCATGTGGAAGAAGGTGCTTTGGTCAGATAAGACCAAAATGGAACTTTTTAGCCAAAATGCAAAACGCTATGTGTGGCGGAAAACTAACACTGCACATCACTCTGAACACACCATCCCCACTGTCAAATATGGTAGTGGCAGCATCATGCTCGGGGAGTGCATCTCTTCAGCAGGGACAGGGAAGCTGGTCAGAGTTGATGGGAAGATGGATGGAGCCAAATACAGGGCAAACTTGGAAGAAAACCTCTTGGAGACTGCAAAAGTCTTGAGACTGGGGCGGAGGTTCACCTTCCAGCAGGACAATGACCCTAAACATAAAGCCAGGGCAACAATGGAATGGTTTAAAACAAAACATATCTATGTGTTAGAATGGCCCAGTCAAAGTCCAGATCTAAATCCAATCGAGAATCTGTGGCAAGATCTGAAAACTGCTGTTCACAAACGCTGCCCATCTAATCTGACTTAGCTGGAGCTGTTTTGCAAAGAAGAATGGGCAAGGATTTCAGTCTCTAGATGTGCAAAGCTGGTAGAGACATACCCTAAAAGACTGGCAGCTGTAATTGCAGCAAAAGGTGGTTCTACAAAGTATTGACTCAGGGGGCCGAATAATTATGCACACCCCACTTTGCAGTTATTTATTTGTAAACATTTTTTGGAATCATGTATGATTTTCGATCCACTTCTCACGTGTACACCACTTTGTATTGGTCTTTCACGTGGAATTCCAATAAAATTGATGCATGTTTGTGGCAGTAATGTGACAAAATGTGGAAAACTTCAAGGGGGCCGAATGCTTTTGCAACCCACTGTACATTGTATTATTAATCAGAAGTCTATTTGAAGACATTTAAAGCATAATAATAACAAACATAACTGAATATCAGCGATTGTTAAAGGAAATCTGAGGCGAGAGGGATATGAAGGATGCCCTATGTATTTCTTTTTAAACAATACCAGTTGCCTGGCAAGCCTCCTGATCCTGAGTCTAATACTTTTAGCCATAGACCCCGAACAAGCATGCAGCAGATCTGGTACGCCGACTCAGGTTTTACTGGATTCGCCATATACTTGTTCCAGGGTTTTGACTCAGACACTGCCTATGCCAGCAGACTAACAGGGCTAGCAGGCAACTGGCATTATTTACAAGGAAATAGATATGGCAGCCTCCATATTCTTCTCAACTTGGCTGGTTTGAACAATTACAACAGATTCTGAACTGCAAACAGCTGACTAAGCAACAAGTGGAGAGTTTTCTTGCCTACAGAGATTCCTTTTAAAAGCATAAACTTCTATATCTAGAGAGTGTTAGTCAAACGTACATGGACTTTTTGAAAGGGCTAAAGAAAATCTAGTTGAATTTGTCTTCCATTAAGCTGAATTTCTGTAATTACAATGTTCCACTTTCAATGGTTTGTATCTTTCCGATGGCATTCTTTTAGCTTTTTTAACGTAAAACATTACTTTTCTAGGAACCTTTTACTACATTTTTCCTCACTGTCAATGATAGCAAGTTTGACCATCCAGATCGAACATTCTCAGCTGTGGCGAGATCATGGAGGAACTGCCAAAGAGACACATCTGATGTAAAGGTAAGGAACAGAAATAAAAAGGCCTCTCTCTCTCTCTCTCTCTCTCTCTCTCTCTCTCTCTCTCTCTCTCTCTCTCTCTCTCTCTCTCTCTCTCTCTCTCTCTCTCTCTCTCTCTCTCTCTCTCTCTCTCTCTCTCTCTCTCTCTCTCTCTCTCTCTCTCTCTCTCTCTCTCTCTCTCTCTCTCTCTCTCTCTCTCTCTCTCTCTCTCTCTCTCTCTCTCTCTCTCTCTCTCTCTCTCTCTCTCTCTCTCTCTCTCTCTCTCTCTCTCTCTCTCTCTCTCTCTCTCTCTCTCTCCCACCCCCTGCCAGGATCAGATGCATGTTATATGTTCTGCCCCACGGCAGTGGTAAGTGAAGGCAAAGGGGGCAATATCTGGAATCATTCCTGCTACACCATCAAAATGTATTTGGAGCTTATGTCCATACGTTTTATTACAAAGATGATTGTTATTGGGTCCCATCAGAGATGCTCCATTAGATGCAAATAATTCCAGCTTGCAAGTAAATTTCTGCAGCTTGGAATTGGGCCAATCAAATCCACTTCCTGTTGATTTTGATTAGTTTATTTTAAACTGCATACGGTTTGCACGCAAGCTGTTCTTATTGGAATTGAATTGACCATCTCTAGCTTTTATTCAGGGGCGTAACTAGATGAGAGCAGCACCTGCCATCGCATGGAAGCCCAGAGCTGTAGGGGCCCAACTATTAACCTTTTCTTCGCATCAGTTGTTTTTGTGGCTACACTTGTTATGGGTGTAAAGATCTTGATGGCCACTCTTGTTTTATGGTCCCAAGGCCAGGATGGGCACCAAGGGGAGGCAAGGGAAGGGGTGTGAACATTGGGCGGTCCCTTCAAAATTTCACTGGGGGACCCCAATATTTGTAGTTACGTCACTGCTTTTATCTATCCATATCATGGTAAATCTAAAGAATAAAGCAGCTTCAGCTTGAGGCCCATCTCAAAAGGGTCATAAAACAGGTGTGGCCCTCATAATCTTCACACCTATAACAAATGTACCGACACAAACGCCTGCAGGTGCTTCTCCCCTCTAGTTACGGCCCTGTTAGGGCAGATTAATGCCCTATATAATGGGCAGGAAATCCCTTCCCAAAAGAATTACATTTTATAGTCCAGCCACTCTGCAGTGGTCAATAGCAAGTGGAGTCGTCGGGGGCAGGGTGGGGGGAGGCAATAATTGAGATTTGTGTAGCAGGTTTTCTGGAATCTACCAAGGAAATCCCCTCCATTATTTAAATACAAGAAATTGGAGCAGTGGTCACATGACCAGCACTACTTACTTCAAATTGGAGGTATTTACAGGCTGTGATAATACTATGCTACAAAACCTAGTGGTAGGGGGCATTTTTACAAAATGTATTCCTGGCAGTCCCACTGGGTGCCTGAAGGAACCATTGCCAAAATAATTGGGCGCTATTCTACTTTTAGGGGGCCCACCAGGAAACCTTACTGGGAAATTCTGCTAGTGTGATTGAGTAGACAACACCCTCTCAAACTTTCAGGTTTCTGAAAGGTTGTAGTAAACCAAGCCCATGCTATTCGGCCAATCACAACGCTCCATGCTGTAGTGTGCTGTAATTGGAGAACTGTTCCCTATGAGGCTTCCTACTTGGTCCCCTAAAGTAGACTAGCATTAATAATTGTGGCAAACATGAATGCTCAACTCCACCAAAATCAGTTGTGAATAGTCACAGTGATCAGGTTTTATGGGAAATACAACCTCTATAGATTTATGCAGGGAAATGGCACACGTTCTTATAATACATCTTTAATAGTTATCAATGCCAAAGTAATTAACACCCACATTTTTTCCTGCCACGTTATAAATATGTTGCCGTGTCACTTGTCAGCAGTTTCAATGTGTCCTTTTATTTAACCCTATAAAGCGACTGCTCAGGAAGTTATTCTAGAAGAGGAGACATCTGTGCAGAGAATAATTCTGAAAGCAGACTAACAATCCTGCAAGAATGATTGTGGCTGTTTAAAACAATTGATGCTTGTTTGATGTGGAGCGCTGAAGGTTTTCTGCCTCTATTAAAATTTCTGCTTTAATTTAGATCAAATGTTTGCACGGCAGAGGTAAGGAGGAGGGGGGAGGCAATAAATTCAGCCTTCCTGCTGCTAGCTCAATATTTGGTCTACTCCATGAAACACAGCAGGAATTGGATTTGACCTTAAAGTGTCATATTGTAGCGGCTCACCCGACACCGCGCTAGCATGGCCCGGGGCAATTAATAAAGCATTAATGACAAGATCCATTTAAAATGTGGGCTTTTTCTCTTCAGCAGCGGCTTTTACTTAACTTGCCTGGGGATATTATGCTACAACGCACGTTAGATGAATACGGCCGACACAAAGCAGCGCCGACCTGATAGAGAATTATAATTATTGCCCGTTTTGCATTTTGTGGATTTTTCCAGTCACAACATTAAAGCCTCTTTTAGTGCCTGTTCTTTTTTTTTTTTTTTTTTTTTTTTTTTTTTCAAAGCATATTGTGTGGAACAAATCGTAATTTGCAATGCACACACCATTATATACATCGCGCCTGAACCATTTTTGCATTATTAATTTTTTTATTACCCGTTGGCTGCATTTGCAAAACTGCCTTCCTGTTCCTCCCAGACTCCTCCCCCTATACTCATCATCTCCCTAGTGATTGCCATGGTGGCGTAGTCGGGGAGAAGCTGGGCGAGGGCACTAATCAGTGTTTCCTGCAACCTCCTGTACCGAGACTGGCTGCTCTGGCTGAGCTGTTCCTTATTAAGCCTTACTAACGCCTCCCACCCTTGTAACATCCACATCTCTCCACTGAATAGGTAGTTGAATTAAGCCAAACCTCAAGCTGCTGGCTAGTTACCCAACTTTCATTGGCTAAATTAAGGGTGCGTACACACATCCAGTTTTGATTGGCCATTGATTGACACATTTAACCACCTCCTGGTAGTGTTGAGGGCCAACAGATTTTCAATACTGCGAACAGACTGCATAAGTAAGCTCTAAAGCCTGGTACACACTTTCAATTATGATTGTCCAATCACTGACCAATGTTACCACCTCCACGTAGTATGAGGATCAACAGATATTAAATACTATGAACAGATTGTGTAGGTAAACCCTTATACTGCATGGAAGTGGTAAAATTGGTCAATGATTGGACAACCATAATTGATAGTGTGTGCCAGGCTTTAAAAAGGAACTTCAGCCTAAACAAACATACTGGCATTAAGTTACATTAGTTATGTTAATTAAGATCGGTAATATAATCTCTTACCCACCTTGTTTCAAAAGAACAGGCAAATGTTTGATTTCATGATGGCAGCCATCTTTTTGGTTGTAATGAGGTGACAGGGAGCATGAGACACAGTTCCAACTGTCCTGTGCCCTGATCACCCCTCCCAGTTGCTAAGCAATGTGAATAACATAGGAAATCCCATCATGCTCTGCACAACATCAGAGAAAAAAGCCCGGGCTTTTTTCTTTGATGGGTGGAGCTTAGGTAAAAATGCAGCTAAAATGATGCTTTGTTAAGAAAAACAAAGTTCTGATGCTGTGAAACTGTTAAAGAAACACCACGCCTTTTTTAGTTCTGCTGAGTAGATTTTTAGTCCGGAGGTTCACTTTAAGCTCGGTACATGCATTCAGTTTTGAGTTGACAATCATTAGCCATTTTTACCACCTCCAAATAGTATGAAGCCAAGCACATTTTTAACATTATGAACAGATTGTGTAGGTAAGCTGTTGTATTACAGGGAGGCGGTAAAATTAGCTGGTTGGCCAATCAAAATTGCATGTGTGTACCAGGCTTTATGCTACATGGAAATGGTAAAATTGGCCAATCAGAGTTGTGTATTTGCACCCTAACTTTGGTTGGCTCAATTTTGTTCCCTTCTTGGGTCAGTGGAAATGTTCACACTAGAATAAGAGTCATTAAAACATTACTGGTAATGCTGAGCAACAAATTATTCTATCTACATACTGTATATGTATTTGGTAACAGATATAGGATATAAATATTTGTTCTTTGTACAATGAGGCTTTGAAGTGCTGTACAGTGATTTTAGCTTATGTACTGCGCAAGTCTTTAGGTCTCATTCACTAAAACAATGTGCTTTGTGAGGCTGAATGTTATTCCAACCATTATTGATTAGTGAGACAAATTGATTACAGCCACATACAGACCCTCCAGCCCCCTCAGTTTCTAATCCAGAAACCTGAACATTACAAGACAAACCTAATAATATAACATTTTTGCTGCCAATTAATTTAGAGGCTTGCTATTACTGCGGGCCATTTTTTTTACTTCTTGATTATTACATTTCCTTGCTTCTAATTAGTACTGTAATATGTATTTATGACCACTAGGTTTGCAGAGACAATAACAGGCGACTTCTTCTTTCAATTGCAATATTTTCTGCTGGCAGAGAGAGATCAAAGCATTCCAAGAATTTACAGCACAAGAAGTACTCCCGACTGAGGTCAAAAGCAGTGCACTTATCTCAGATGAGATAACTCTATTGAAGCTGCTATTGGGTTAACCATTAACTGCAAGTGAATGAGAATCACTCCAGAATGTGCTTTTTAAAAACTCAAACACCATGCAAACGCAGTGCAAACTCTGCCAGTGGAAATGAGCACTGACTCCACTTCATGCTTGTTCTGCAACACATCAATGGCCCCAGTAAAAGGCTCCCTGCAGGATGCAAATCCGTTTTCTGATTCTGATTCCGATTTTCAATTCCGATTTTCCCTGAATACATTCAACAGAAAAACTGATCAAAAATGCAGCATGCAGTAAAGATTAAAAATCGGAATCGGAATTGGAGGTAAAAAACGATTAAAATTGGAATCGGAAATGCATGCAGTGTGCAAGAGGCCAAACTCCTCTTTTATTTTACTTCAAGGCATAAGACAAAAATGGCTGACACGCTTTAGACAGATTTCAACAAAGAAAAAATATGTATATCAACCAAGTAGAACCTGATAAATATGGGTTTGAAAATTTGGCCTAATTGGCTAATCACAAGACATCGCTCATGCATTTGCTTTCGCATGCCAAAATATGCAGGGTCTAAAACCAATACCGCAAAGCGGTTGCCGGGTTTAGTTCATGCTACATTAGCTTCAGACAGCAATGTGTCTTTAGCCATAGACTATAGGTATGAGTGATGTCATCTGCCTTGAACCCTAGCTGGATTCACTTAAAGAGAATTTGTACTCTAAAATTCTTACAATAAAAAGCATAACATTCTATTCATTATGTTCTCCTGGGCCCCTCTGTGCTGTTTCTGCCACTCCCTGCTGCAATCCTGGCTTGTAATTGCCAGTTTTAGGCAGTGTTTACAAACAAGACATGGCTGCTAAATGGTTGTGATAGGCTGAGAGTAGATGAGTCTGTGACTCATACAGAGCATGCAGGGGGCCTGGAGAGGGTGTGTATAGCTTCTATCCTATCACAAGCAGAACAGCACATTCCAGCCTGAGTGTCTGAGCCCGACAAAGCCGTCAGAGGAAAGAAGATTAGATTATATAACAGAGATAACGCAGCCACACTGCAACTAGGAAAGGCTGCAGTAATCCAGACCACATTAGAACAGGTATAGGAACTTATAGGATAGAAGAAATAAGGATGAAAATTTTGTTACAGAGTCTCTTTAAAGAGGCAATTTACCGAACAATAGTAAATATTGAAAAAAAGAAATCAATACGTTGTAAAGTGAAAAGTTAAAAACTAGAAGGGAAATTAAGAAATAACTGATATTCACCATGTATTTTGTTCATGTTTTTGGATCCAAAATGAAGCTTGCAAGTCATCATCTTTAATACTGGCAGACATAAAAAAAACTAGACCGTGCCATTATCTATAACAGTACCCACTTACAATGTGATAGGCTAAAAGGATTTTATATATGTATGCACAGAGGGAGATACTGGTTGCTTGGTAGTTGGAAACAGCCGTTATTTCCCACAGTGCAACGAGGTTCCCGGAAAGGAAACTTTCATGACCATGGTCCTGACATCACACTGTGGGAGGAGTTTCACCACAATATCAGCCATACAGACCCCCCCCCCCCCCCCCCCGATGATCTGTTTGAAAAAAGTTAATTTCTCATGCAGAAGGGGGTATCAGCTACTGATGTGGATGAAGTTCAATCCGGGGTAATGTTCCTCTTTAGGGTCCAATAGATTACTAAATTTGATTGGCCTTTCAAGTGTTGTTACCCCCCACCCCCGTTTCCTTTTTCTCTCTTTCCTTCCACTACCAATCCTCAGATGTCCTTCCCCCTCTATGAACCTGCAAACCCCGACCAAACTGCACCGCAAGTGTGCTGGCTGGCCCAGCTGTCACTTCTCTCATACGTCCCTTGCCTGCCATAGGTAGCTACAAGCAAGGCCAGGCCGAGGCAGAGGCGAGAGAGGCTCCAGCCTCAGGGCTCAGTGTTGGAGTGCGCCCCGCACAACTCACTCAGCTATCATTCCAATATTGTGTTTGAAACAGAGGTAAATAAGAAAAGGGGATACGTGGCATTGACTGCAAGTGAAATAACTAGGGATTAAGGTGTTGGGGGCCCTGGGGCACCTCTTAGTCTAACAGCAATCAGTGTGTGACGGCTGGGGTGGGAGGGATGGAGGGGCACACTTTGATGTCTCAGCCTTGGGTGCTGGAGGTCCTTGCCCTGGCTCTGGTTACAAGTGCGTCTTAGTATTAGGTAGCCAGAAGTACCTTCAATATTAAGTAGCTAGAAGAGTATCAGTCATAAGTAGCTAGCAGTGCCCCTGACTGAAAGGAGATCTTGTCAGTGGAATACCAAGAGCTAGGAGAGTAAGAGAGTAAGCCGCCTTTTCATCATCAGGCGCCTGTAGGCATGTGCCTATATTGCCTTATGGTAAATCCAGTCCTGCCACTACCAGTGCTGAAGAAGAGCTTTACCATTGTCATTGCAGTATCACTTTAAACCATAGGTAGGTATAGTTATGGAAAAACAGCAACAACTAGAATACATGCATGTCTAATTAAAAAAATAAAGCCCACAGATTTCTGTTAAATAGTTTAACATTGGTTACTTAGCATTACAATCGAAACAGTTTCCGCTTCATCTTTAAGACCTTTTTTAGTAACGTGAAGAATATGCAAGAAGAATGATGGCTTAAAAAATGACCTTTCAGGAAGCGAGTCACGCAAAAGCGACCTCAGCTCAGCCTCCCCTCTGACGGCTTTCCTTATCGCTGCCCACTCCCAACCTCCCCTGTAACAGATGACATCTTAAAGGACCTGGCGCTGTACGTTAATCTGCCTCCGAAGCCACTCAAAGTTGTTATATGACCTTCTGGATATAATTTGTTGTTCTGTGAAAGGGTAGTTATGACAAGATGTCATTAAGGTGACATAGTGCAAATTAATACAGTTAATGGAGATGATCTGGACTGATTTACTGACCCGTACTAAGGCTCATTCCGACTTAATAGATGCCATGGGATCAACTTTTTCAAAGAAGAAATATGGCAGCCATAAAACTCTCAGTATTAGAGTCAGAAGAGTGAAAACGCCTCCTTAGGCTTTTATTTCATAGAGTCCCCATAAAAACAGTGAGCTTTAGTAGAAGAATGTATTAAAATGAAATGTCAGGCTTGATTCAAGAGGTATACAGTTTTGATAACGTTAATAGTCGCCTTTTATCACTCCCAGACATTCTTGAAAGTCTCTTAAATTTTTCAGCGGCTCAGGCCTGTCACGGGCCTGTAAATTAGGAGTGTGTTTCCAGCAGTGGCTCAGGCAGCATAGTCTGTCGTTCAATGGGTTTCTTTTAACTTCAAGTAAAACTGTAAAATAAATTCTGGGTGCCACTTACAAAAGTGAAATATCTGTTATCATTAGCGCGTAACAATTGTGACTCTGCCTCTCTGCTGTTTGTTTGATCCCAGCATATCTTTTTATAATTAGCACAATTAGAATTCTTCTCTGCATAGGAAGGAAATTTTGTTACAATAAACTGATTTTTCCCCCCATAGCTTTATATGTAATTTTTCAGTTTCAGGCCCCCTGCACACTGCAAATCCAATTTGCGATTCTGATTTACAATTCCGATGATCGATTCCGATTTTCACTGGACGCTTACACAAGATGAAAAACGCAGAAACAAAGGAACATGCAGAACTTTTTTTTAATCGCATCAAAAAATCTGTATCAAATGGAAAATTGCATCAAGATCGGAAATCGGAATCGCATGAAGTGTAAAAGAGCCCTTTGGCCCAGTTCACACAGATGCTTGCATGGTCGTTAAACGACAGCCATGACTCTCGTCGTCTAAGCACTCCCAAACGAATGGGTAACGCCGGTACCATTGTCTACCGCAATTTACCATCGTTTGTGCAAACATATTTTAACCTCTATTTTTGTTGTTGTTTGAGGTGACCCTGGAAGCAATAGGTTGTCATTTACCATCACGCCTCCATGGCATTCTGTGAGAGTGAAAAATGCAGAAAGCTGTCAAATGTTTTATAGCACTCTTACAGGAAAGCATTTGGCTGAGAAGTTCCGTGTGAACTGGGCCTTAAGCTGTTAAAAGGGTCCTCTAGATCAGTGTTTCTCAACATTTTTTTGATATGTAGCTCTTTTGAAAACTTGTGCTCACCAAGAGTACCCCATGCTATGCAGGGGAGTAACTAGAAGGGAGCAGCCCCTGCAACTGCAGGTAGGTCCAGAGCTGTAAGTGGGCCCAAAATACTACTTGGCTCCCTCCGATAAAGGGGTCTATCCCTCAAATCTAGTGTGGGTGCACAGCTTTAGATTGTAAAAGACACTAGGCTTGGAGAATTCCAGCATTGACTGGAGGTCTCTCACAGCATTGCTAATTCCTGCAATCGGCACCAAGAGCCCTTAACTAATGACTAAAACTAGGAGATGAGAATGCGTACAAATCTTGTATACAAGAATTAAAAGGTAGCTGGAAACACCCATAAAAATAGATATAAATTGTATATAAAGGGTAAGAAGGTCCTATTTTCAAAAAGAAGTTCAAAAAGTCTTATCTTAATTATGCAATTAGGACAACGTGTTTCACAGCATAAGCTGCTTCATCTGGTCAAATATATTGTGCCTTAAGGAAAGAGGAGTAATGCTCAGGGCTAATATTCACACAGTAATAACAATAATTCATCAAAACAAAATCGGAACATAAAAATAGTTATGACGACCATTTTATTGTCATTACTTTGTTAGTAGGACCTTCTCACCCTCGTATGCAATTTATATTTATTTTTATAGGCGCCTCCTGCTACCTTTTAGTTGTTGCATAGTGGCCCTAGACAGGGGACTCTCTTTACGAAAGTCTGAAATTGAAGCTTTTTTGGAGCTGCAGCCGATGCATTTCACACACAAGACCAAGTAGGGGTGGTACTTCCCTGCATGCTCCTACGTGTGGTTGCCTCTAGCAGTAACCCACACCTGTGCGTATAATAATCCTTTGTTAAACTTTAGCTTTCGTACCATACTTTATTACACCAGCTTGGGCTTATGGTGTCCCTGTCTTCCTCTCCACAGGTTCTAACTGTAAACAAAATTGCATACTGTTGCCGTGGTTTCAAGCAAGCATAGTTTAAATGTCTTACCGGTATTTGAAAATTATAGCAGCTACCGACTGAATTAACATTAAATTATACAATGTTTTCTATGGCACTGTGATGGATGTCTTATCAATTTTTATGTGAATGTGAAGTCACCTGATTCCTGGGGATTTGCTGTAGAATTTGGCATCCACAAGCTCTGCCGCAGAGTACCTGCTCAGGACTAGAAAACATTGTGCCCGGGGATTACATTTACAGATGCATTTGTTGGAGATTGTTTTCTTACTCTCCTCTGTTTGCGTTTACCTCTAGGAGCTGATTCCGGAGTTCTACTACCTGCCGGAGATGTTTGTCAACAGCAATGCATATAACTTCGGTGTGAGGGACGACAGTACCGCGGTTAATGATGTGGATCTCCCGCCATGGGCAAAAAATCCAGAGGATTTCGTTCGAATCAACCGAATGGTAGGAACTTTTTCCTTTCTCCCTTCACAGATTGTTTGTTATATCTAACGTTCTACCTTAGCCATCTAAATTCAGTTCATTGAGCCTTTCCATTCAACTTGTTTTATTTTGGCTGTTTTTGTGTTCTATCATTTAAAGCTTGGGCTCATTCAATAAGTTTCAGTGCAGTAAGTCATAGTGCCACATTGGCCAATCTCAGTACTGACATTTATGTTATGGTTCTCACTGTTGGAAACTTTGACTCTATTGGTTGCTATTGGTTCCTGAACATTGCATTGTCCCGTTGAACAAAAATGAGAATATAATGAATAGGCATCTCTTTGTCATGATGGGGAAGATTTTCCACCTTGCAAGGCTGGTATTAGTCAGGGGGCAGAGCTTCACACTCACGGGCTCCTCCCTCCTCAACACCCAGTTTACATGGTTGATTGAAAGGTTAGTCTGTCTTTAGAGAGGGGGGACTTTTCCTTTTGATTTTTTAAGTTTTACACACTCGGGCATCCGGTTTAATAAAACCTCTCCCAGGCTTTGCAATGTATGGTTGCAGCTTATCACAGCTTCTGCTAAGCAGTGACAGAGAGTTGAATCATCGGTTCTCGGCCCACCCAGCAATCATGACTGCTGCAGCATACTAAACTAAACCGATGGATCCCAGTTCTAATCCTTTAGCTTCATGAATCTGGCACACTGTATATGCCCATTGGTGAAGCAGTGACCCTCTGTTGGGTGCTGCAAAGGACGAGGAAGTGAAAAGAAAACTCCTTAACCTGGACACAACCCGTAATAAATTTGTTTTTTTCCCCAGAATTAGGAAGGATTAGTAAACTCAGGTTTTGCTTTTACTGTCTATATCCCCGTTGACATTTCTTCTTACATCCTCTCCATTCTGCCACCAGCAAAGGAGGCAGAAAATGAATGGAATTTCCTGAATGGGGAGGTAAACAGCATTGACATTGGTTATAACCATTCTCCATTAAACTATGTTAGTAATTGTGTTTGCCTATGTTAGTTCGGAATGATATCTCTTCTGTATTTATACATAATTCCAGGTTGAAAGCTAATAATCACCCAAAATTGGTATTTCCACAATGCACAGATCTTGAGTAGTTCAATGGAAGGATGCTGTCTTTATCTGTATTATTACATTTCCTCATCCTCTCGCCAGTTGCACCTGTTATACGTGTGCCTCGTTTATTGTTGGTGTTTCTAGTTATCTTTCGTTCTTATAGCTTTCTAATGACTTGGGACTTTATAGAGGAAAAGATTTCACATATTCAGCTTCAAAAATGTCCTACCCCATAGAGCCACATTAATCCATGCCATGCACTGATGAGAATCAACCAATCCGAAACAGTCTGTATGTATTTTGAATCATTGTTGCTCTGTACAATTAACAAGCTGACACAACATTGCATACCAGCCGCTCTGGAGGCGTCTAGTTTACAGGGACAACAAAGGATGATTTGCATATTCAGCAGTGATGCATTGTGGGAGACATCATATGCTCACTCCAATCTAAATAATCACAAATACCTTCTGATTTAAGAAGGCAAACTTTTGTTTTGCATAGGGTTTTAGTAAGCGGGCTTTTTGGTCCTTTGTAGACCCTTACACTCTCCTAGGAGGTTTGGTTCACCCTGAGCTTTCTGGGTAATCTGTAACTAAATATTGAGCTTCCAATATCTAAAGAGGCCAGTGGGGTGATTCAGACCACAGCTTTGGACTGTGGTGGACTAATCCTTTAATTTAATGTTGAGCATGTCACCTCTAGAACCCTAGTAGCAATTATAATGATCATTTTCAGTGGTAAAAATAAAATGCGAACGCAGCAGTCAGTAAAATATTTCTGCAATTACCCAGCCCAGTGTGAAGCCCTGCATGATACTCTGGGGTAGATGCAATACTCAATGTATACATCAGGGAATGTAGCACCGCCCTCATTTAGCCATGGAATCCAGTCTGATTACTGCTGAATTACTCATGAAACATTAATAAAGCATTGTGTTCAATGCTAACGTGGTTATGTGGTGACCTCAGTGATGTCACAGAGGACAGGAGCAGTAAGTAGTCCCTGATAACATTACCTTATTGCTGGCTTCATCAATCATAATCTAGCAGTGGAGAGAAAGCTTTCACAGATGTGCATCTGCAGCCTTACTCAGCCCGGCGGTCCCTGCAGACCTGAACTGATGCGGGGAGCCAAAAATAGAACACACACAAAGGCAAACTAGCCCAGTTTATTCCAATTATACATGGGCAGAATTAAAGAGATAGGCACTTAAATTGTTCTAGACTGCTATTTAATGGACGTCAAACTAAACGTAATCTCTGTAAAACTCATCACTGGTGACACAGTGAATTATTTGGAATTGAAACACTAGCAGCCCCTGTCCATGGCAGTCTGTTTGTGCTTTTAGGGTAAATAAATGTTTGGAGGAGGCAGATTTATGAATGTAGCTGGCATGCTAGCTTTGTATTCTAGGGAACAGCGTGTTGTACTGTGTTAGCCATCAGTAATAATGAAAAAATGTGGAATTAAAGGAGAATTCTAAAATGTGTCATCAGACTGGAAATTAAATATGAAGAAAATTTGGAATTTATTGCATATCCATTATTCTTTGTAGTTATATAGAGCCCACATCTTCCGCAGCACTGTACAGAGAATATATATTGTCTTGTCACTTAACTGTCCCTCAGAGGGGCTCACAATCGAATCCCTACTATAGTCATATGTCTATGTATATATCGTGTAGTGCATGTATCCTAGTCTAGGGCCAATTTAGTGGGGAGGCCAATTCATTTATCTGTATGTTTTTGGGATGTGGAAGGAAACCGGAGTGCCCGGAGGAAACCCTCGCAAACACGAGGAGAGCATACAAACTCTGTGCAGATAGTGCCCAGGCTGGGATTTGAACCCAGGAACCAATCGCTGCAAGGCGAGAGAGCTGTGCCCCTATGCCGCCCCAGTAGCAGCAGATCCTCACACTCTCGTCTATAGTTAGAGATTAATGACTGCAAATTAATCTGAGTGATATTAGAGAGATCCAAATGTAAGCGAGTCACCTTGGAGAACAATAGACTCCATCTGGATAAACTTGCTTATTTATAATTTTTAGGGAAACATTTCACAAAGTTCTGTTTAACGTAATGCCTTCAATTTGGTAATGCATAAAACAGCTGATTTTATCGAACATCTTGTCGAACACCAATTCATAAAGGTTGTTACCGCATAGACAAGTAAAATTTCCAACTAATGAGGTAAATGACCGAGTTGTGCGCTAAATACCTCAATAAATGTCCATTCACAAAGATTAGCGCATGTGGTAAAACCAAGGTGAGATGTTTGGTATTTATCTCCAGCTTGGAGCTATCGGTAACTAGCAATCAGCATGCGTTAACAGTGACTGACTAAAGGAAAAAAAAAATAGGAAGAGCTGCCCAGTCCTGCTACGTGCCCCATTTGATCCAATGCAATGCTGAGTGGGACATCATCAAGAAACAAAAACACAAGCAGGAGAAAGATACACTGAAAGAGGCCTTTCTGTATCCCTTTAGACTTGCAGATCTATATACTAATACACAGAAGAAAGCCCTTTAGTGACATAAAGGTACACTTAAAGGAATGCAGGAAGCCTGCAAGTTGTCACAAGACTGAAGCAAGTAGAGCTCATGTAGACACTTGCAGAATAATCACAGCTTGCTGCAGAGATGTACCCACAGCTGATGAGACTTCTACATTAGCAATCAGGTCTTAGTGAACTGAAACAACATTTTCCAGTATATTACCAAACTATTATGGCATGTTTGGGGGAGAAAAAGTCTTAAATACAAATGCGTATTTTACAAACCTAATTTATTTTTTTACCAAAAAGCCATCATTGCAGTCAATGTGAACTCTGATTGCAATAATGTGGGGCTGTGCTTTTCTTTAGCTTTAGAAATATCTATAAATCGTCGCAACTACTCCAACAACCTCCTATCTTGTATTCCACTAACTAGAAACACGCTACAATTCATCATAAATGCTGCTGCCCAGCTTCCTCACTCATAACCTCTTCCCACACCCGGCCTCAAGACTTCTTTAGGGTTGCCCTTTCTCTCTGGAATTCCCTCTCTTGTCCCATTATTCTTGTGCCATCAAAATGTCTCTTCTAGATCACCATTCCAGTCAAGATCACCGTTCCATATTCATTCTCTCTCTCTCTCTCTCTCTCTCTCTCTCTCTCTCTCTCTCTCTCTCACTGGCACAAAACCCCACTGTCCTTCCTTTGAGGTTGTAAGTTCAGTTGGTCAGGTCCTCTCCTGGTTCTTTGTCATAGTACTGATTAATGTAACATGATCTCCATCAGAATTCAGCAGTATTGAGAATCTATAGAATCACGGCACTTTTGAGCCTTGTAACACTTGAGGACATACAAAGCTTTGTGACTGATGATCCCCTGGCACCTAAAATTACTAGAGCATCCGATTGTATTTTCCATCAATAAACTATCTGGAATCAATCGAAAGGTTACTTGTACTTGTGTGGATAAGTAGTTCAGTGGAAAATGTGACTGCAGTGATTGGCTATTGTTTCTGGTTCAACTCGATGAACGTCTTTTTCCAATCCAACTATGAACCAATGATCAGTCCACCTGGAAATATCAGCCTGTGTATGGCCAGTGGCCAACTTTAGGGCATGTGAGACTGTTGACTGAAAGTTCGATTTTCTTAGTATACAAATGCAGCCTGTATCAGTAGCTGCTTCCCACAGGAATTACAGTCTTTGCAGGATGTATACACCTGAAAGTGACACAAAGTGTTAAAGGAAAATTGAGGAAACAGCTGAGATAGGAAAATACTTTATGAAGCAGAAACCCTCCTCCAGCCACCTAGACCTCTGCTGCCTAATGTGCATAATTAGATCAAAACAGCGCTTTCACCTGGTTTTCATGAATCTTTAAAACTTGGCAAGATAAGGGCTAAATTCTTGATTACATTAGAGGTGCATCTTCCTGCTGACATCAACTCCTATCTTATTGCATATGAGTGCTTGTGGTGCTTAATGGTGTAATGCTTTACATTGTTACATGCAGTACTTTACCTACTGAATAGATGGAGTTTTTACTTTCTAAGTTGGAGTTTTGTAACACCTGCTTTCTTTCTTGCCTTGGTTTTGCATATGATTCTTTATTGCTTGCTTTCTATAGTCCATCCTTTCTTCCTTTCTTGCTTGCTTGCTTTCTTCTTTCTTGCTTTCATGCTTGCTTTTGTGCTTTTTTTTTCCTTCTTTCTTACTTTTCTTTCTTTGGCAAATGCACTGCGATGTTACAGTGCGATATTTAATTGATATTTCTGGGATTGCGTTTTGTAATTTCCTGTGGCAGCTAGGAACACAAGGAGAAATTCAAAATAAATGCAGTGCGTTTGCGATCGTTCAAAACTGGATTGCAGTCTGACGGCAGCAGTATAAAAGGCTTTTCCACAATTCTCTCTGTGGTTTGCAGTAACTCACATCTAGTATAAATAATAATAATAATAATATGAAACTGTTAAAGAAACAACAAGCCTTTTCAGTGCTGCTAAGTAGATTTTTAGTCTGGAGGTTCACTTTAATGGCTATTAAAGTGAACCTCCAGACTAAAAATCTACTTAGCAGCACTGAAAAGGCTTGTTGTTTCTTTAACAGTTTCACAGCATCAGAACATTGTTTTTCTTACATAAGCCTTATTTTTAGCTTTACAAAATCTAAGCTCCGCCCCATCAAAGAAAACTGCCCGGGCTATTTTCCCCTGATGCTGTGCAAAGCATGATGGGCTTTCCTATGTTGTTGTTCACGTTGCCTAGCAACTGGGAGGGGTGATCAGGACACAGGACAGTTGGAACTGTGTCTCATGCTCCCTGTCACCTCCTTTCAACCAAAAAGATGGCTGCCCTCATGAAATCAAACATTTGCCTGTTCTTTTAAAACAGGGTGGGTAAGTGAGATGGTCTGTTGTTTCTCAGCACATCCAATTTTTACCAGAGCTCTGGGCTTAGTTTTTTCAACACTGTGTCTTTATAATGCTATAGAGCTTTCATCTAGTTCTAACCTCAGATCTTCTCCTGGATTGTCTAACCCAAGCCTTGCCCTGGATTTCACTGAGCCTTAACCTCTCTGTTATGCCTAACCTTCAAGCATCTTTAACATGTTCCCTAGTCTAACCATCCTGCTATTGCGATGGGGATGTTGCACAAGCTGTGATTTCCGTCATGAAAAAAACAAAACACACTTAGGCCAATCGCAAATGCAGGAAAAATGCAGCATAAAGAGTTTGGGATTGGCCAACAACTGAATTGGTTCGTTGGAAAAAGGGCACTGTGATTGCCATGTTAATCGGCACATCGAACTAAACAATGTCCATAAGAAAATGGTTCTTATGGCTTCACAAAATATTGCCCTGGGGTAGGCATTAGGAGCAATCTGTAGAGATTCAGGCCTGCCTTGTAGCTTTTTATCAATTTATTTCAGCAAATGTTCCATAGCTCAATTCACGTACATTGATAGAGAAAGCAGGCAGTATATAGGACCATGTGCTAAGTGAAAGAGCGCTCTCATTCCAGCCATTTACCATATCCTAATTTAGGTTCTGTACAATTATCTGCTGCCCCACATTTTTATGGGTCGGACAACAGTCTCAAAATGGATGGGTCCAGGGTCTTCACTGATTTAAATGAGCCAGTTCACAGCAACCCTTTTCCTTTCCCTTTGCATGTGTTGTGGTCCTCTGTAGAAATCCCCATCCTGTACATATTCTTCTGGACAGCAGATCGCATTGCCTGTAATAGATGGAGGCAGGGACAGATTTTCCATAAAGCACTGGAGGCACGTGCCCACAGGTACCTTATGTGGGAGAGGCTGCCCCTTTTCCTAATATCACTGACCTCAGAAACTTACAGTCTAATCCCTGTCTCATATCACTGACCTCAGATACTTACACCATAATCCTTGTCTCATGTCCCTAAGGATGATATGAGACCGTGATTAGAGTGTTTAGATTCTAAGGACAGTTGGTAACATAAGGCAGAGATTAGAGTTCAGGAATTTATTTTTTACTTGGGGGTGTTGCCTTTGTTCAGGGGCGGAGTTTAGGGCACCAGACCGCCTGTGCCTACAGGCCTCTGAGTTGTAAATCCGGCCCTGGTCAGAGTATGCCTCTTGCTTCAGAGTGGTAGCAGGCACTTCAGTGAACCCTGCCCAGCGTTACACCATTGCTATCCTGGATACAGTACAGCTCCAGCATAACGTGAACCCAGCCACACTGATTTTAATTGCACAGAAATCAAGCACACTTTCACATAGAGTTCTTTACCTAAGGATGTCGGAAGCACTTGTCTCAATGCAATACCAGTGAGCCAGTGAGGCCACTGAGCTGCTATGGCTGCAGGAGTATTCAATGCAATGTTGTACATTAGATGAGCAATAAAAGGAACATCAACATTCCACACACCCTCCATTCTTCCTCAGTATGGCTGCAGCATCACTGAGTGCCTGATCCTGCACAGAGACAGATCCATCTCTTTTCATTGCATAGCAGAGCAGCACAAGAAAATGCCAAAGATACCTAAATGATAATGAGTCGCATGGCCTTTGTGGCCTTTTCCAGAAATCTGGCCCTGAACTAGCGATGAGCAGAAATTACGCCCATGCGCATCGTAATACTCATCGTAATACGCAATTACACATCATACTGCAAAGTTTTGGGGGAATAGCGTAATTGATTTCGTAGTTTATTGTTACTATTTATAATTACGCATTAATTTACGCGTAATTTATGCTTAAAGTGGATCCGAGATGAACTTTTACTCATTGCATAATTGTGTTCCTTTCCTATTGTTTATAGGGCATTCCTCAAGCCAAATACTTTTTTGTTTTTGTTTTAATACTTTAATTCCCTATAAACTAAACAAGCCACGCCCACAGGTTTTCAGAGAGCCAAGGCACTTTCAGACAGTAGCAGGGGCTCATGGGAGCTCAGTCTGGGCTGGAGGAGGGGGAGGTATTACTAGCCAGAGATTTCAGAGGCAGAGGGGAGGAGGGAGGAGGGGGGATTAGGTTTTTTTGCTCAAGATGCAGATAAAGATCTCAAGATAGACTTAGCGCCGGTTAGTGAATCAAGCCCAATCTGTGTAGGGGACCTGTATACAATTAATTGGCAAGCAAATTGACAGGTTAGATGAATTACTTGGTCACAAAATGGAGCCCAGTAGACTAAAAATCATATTAACTGCGGATAATGTACATGCACCTCATATCCGTATACACTTGTCAGAGCACTGCATTCACTAGTGTGTTTCACCGATAATGATAGCTGCAGATGTCGTGCTATATGAAATGAGCTCTCATAACGGCACAATGTGACACTGGCCCCTCACTTGCATGGATGACTAGGTCAAGTCTCGTTCATTAATGTTCACTTTTTCATTTGCATTGCAGGCTCTGGAAAGTGAATTTGTATCTTGTCAGCTGCATCAGTGGATAGATCTGATATTTGGCTACAAGCAGCGAGGGCCTGAAGCCGTGCGCGCTCTGAACGTCTTTCATTATCTGACGTATGAAGGTTCTGTGAACTTGGACAGCGTCACCGATCCTGTATTACGAGAGGTATGTGTCCAACCAAGTGATTTCTTTTCCCTTGTTGCTGATAATAATCTTGTCATCTCATAGTTAAATACAGAATTAAGTATGAAAGGAGATAACTCATTGTTATACAAGCATTATATAGCTTCCCTTGAGAGTTTCCAGCCTGAAGCCCAGCGAACGTCCTGGTGTGCAATCTCCACTACCCAAGTGGACATAGTTAGAATAAAAAGTTGTCCGAGCAACGCGAGAACCGAGCCCGCAGCCCATCGAGTGAAGCAAGCGAGCAACGGGTCAATGATTCCAGTAAAGTGGGGACTATCACTTTAAAAGGAGTGGACACCCCTCATTCAACACCCCTAACTTAGGAATTCTGCATTGCACGGACCCAGGGCATAATGCAATTGAAAGCCAAGATGCTCGATTTTCCAATATGTAGATTTCCAAGGGGTAGTAAATATCTTTTAACCAAGAGGCAGTCAAATTAGGTATAATACGTTAGTACCCATTACCAATATTTTACCACAGACATACTCGGATCCAATTCTCACACTGTTTTTTTCCTTCCTTATGCCTAACACTAACCTCACCAATGCCTCCTATTCCCAAATAGTAACCTCCCCTCCTCGTGCCTAACTCTAACCTCGCCTCCTTTTCCCATATAGTAACCTCCCCTCCTAGTGCCTAATACTAACCTTGCCTGCTATTCCCAAATAAAAAACAACCCTCGTAGTGCCTAACACTAACATTGCCTCATTTCCCAAATAGAAAACAACCCTCCTAGTGCCTATCACTAACCTTGCCTCCTTTTCCCGAATAGAAAACAACCCTCCTAGTGCCTAACACTAACCTCCCCTCCTTGTGCCTAACACTAACCTCCACCTCTATTCCTGAATAGCAATTCCCCAGCCTACTGCCTAACACTACCCTCACCTCCTATTCCTGAATAGTAAACTCCCCTCCTTGTGCCTAACACTAACCTCCCCTCATATTCCTGAATAGTAACCTCCTCTCCTAGTGCCTAACGCTAACTCCCCCCCCCCCCATTCCTGAATAGTAACCTCATCTCCTAGTGCCTAACACTAACCTCCCCTCTTATGCCTGAATAGTGAACCTCCTCCTTGTGCCAAACACTAACCTCCCCCCATTGCTGAATAGTAAACTCCCCTTCTTTTTCCCAACACTAACCTCTCCTCCTATTCCTAATAGTAACCTCCTCTCCTAGGGCCTAAGCCATCAAGACACCCTGACTCCACAAAGTTTGAGGACAACCGTGATAGACAGTCGCTACAAATTTGTCATGATTGTTCCTGTTTCAGCATTAATTGTGCTATTAAAGAATGTATTAACACGTGAAAAGTAGTAGCAGGTCTGCACACAATTTTATGATTTGTATTTGCATACAACTGTATGGGTTGTACAGGCATTGTAGGCGTAAACCAGAGATGTCAAACCGAATTAAATTAAATGATGGTCTGAATCAGGAAAGGTGAGTACATCAGGTAGAACACATTCCTCTCTTTCTCAGTCCACCTTAAACCCTAAAAAAACAGTGGAGTGGCACTCACAAAAAGTGGGGACTGGTGTGCCCAAGCCCAAAAGACCCTCGTACTCCAGGGTCTACGATCCAGAAAAAAGATGAAGGCTGGTTCCACTAATGGATAATTAGCCCAGCAAAGCTTTTTGCCATCTTGCTAATGCAATAAAAAGAGCATAACTATTTACTGGTGGTGCCAGCCTCCATCTTTTTTCTCCATCCTAAACACTGGCATGGATCTGGCCCTCCAGGCCTGGAGTTCGACGCCTGTGGCATAAACACTCACTCCTCTTCCCCTCTCCATATAAAAGAATGTACAGCTTTACTAGACTGTGGAAACAAAGGATTAGTCAGGTAGAGTCCAGAAGCAAACACTCCTAGTAAATTGTCTCTAGCATTGTCACTGTTGCCATCATGCACTATAATTTCAAAATTGAAAGCGTTTTCCAAGGCCTAGGTTCACAAGGATGCCTCATGTCAACTATTCTAGATATAAGTTGAGCCTACTGAATTGCTGCTTCTTTATTGTGGCAGTGAAAGAGCCAGTGTCATCATTTTCCAATGTTCCATTTGCTGGTGGGGTCAAAAGGCCGTCAACCTTTGTGGGGGATTCCAATAAGTTCCTAGATCAGCTGGACAATATAGATCCATTGTAGCTTAGTTTTGTTGTAATTGCTTCTGTCAGTGTAACATAACAGGAGACATTCAAGTAAAATTAGTTACCATCTCTCACCAGGGTCAGGCACTACTCTCTCTGATGCTCTGTCATTCTATATCATCTCACAGTGGTCAGTAAATGATTAGTGGCTTAAAGCCCTTGTTCAGCCCCCAGCTTTTCTTATTCACTTAGTATCTTTGCATGAATTAGCAATTCACAGGTTTGCAGTAAATATAAAATATCTAGAGTTTTGTAGCTTAATTTCCTATTTAAATGACAGCCCATACACCTCCCGCGATCCCATCATGACCTACAGAGAGTCGGTCAGAGAGGAATTGGATGGAGGCAGCAGCCAGTCTGCTGCTGTAAACACAGATCACATGACTTCTCTGAACCCCTCCCTCTGCTGAGCAATCAACTCTGTGGCCAGCGCTGTAGCAGTTTTTTTATTTCAGAGTAGGACCTATTTAGGCGAAGGATTGATACAGTGTTTACCATCAGTTTATTTACGCTTCAGGTTTGCTTCAAATATAACACCATTGTTCTAATGAAGAGCTGTAGTTTTTGGTTTTTTAAATTATTTAAGATTCTACAAGCTCTCTGTCTACTGCAGTGTCTGCATAAGCACAATTTTCAAATATCATCTAACAACTGCCTTACACACATTTATACCGCCTGGAAACTTATTCCATATACAATACGCTCTGAAATATTCATACCTGTATATTAGGTCACTGTGAGCTACCCATGTCAGCACATTCCACTATTCTTTTTTTCATTGTTAAATTCATTTTATGTATTATCTGATATTTATTCAACATCAGCCATGGGGAGACTTTTTGCAAAATATATACCATGTTTGAATCACACTTGCGAGTGAACAAATTAAAGATATTGAACCTGTAGATGTAAAGAGCAGATTGAAACAATATACGATACCAGCTCTCCCAAACCAAATAGCCTACCTGGTTTTAGCTTATAATTAACCAGCGGTGTTTACAGCCTCATTGGATTCTCTTAGACTAATGTCTTCACAAATTAAATGTGACTTACAGGAGAAAGTCATCTTAGCAAAACAGACTGCAACAACCCCTCCTAGCAGGCATTTATCTGTCTGCATTTAGGAGTAATCTGTATCCTATGTTTAATTCTTAAAATATTTCTGAGTGCAGCCTACTTAAATAAGAACTGCAGTGAAAATAACATAATAAAAAAGTGCTTAATCTTTACTATAATTATGTATAAATTATTTAGTCAGTGTTTGCCCCTTGTAAAATCTTCCCTCTCCCTTACTTACGGTACATTCTGGCATTTATCACATGGTGACATCTTTACTGCTGGCAGGTGATGTCTGTGGAAAGAGATGCTGCATTCTTGGCAGTTGGAAACAGCTGTTATTTTCCACAATGCAACAAGGCTTCCGCAGTGTGATGTCAGCACCCTGGTGCTGACATCACACTGTGGGAGGGGTTTCTCCACAATATTAGCCATACAGAGCCCCTTGATGATCCATTTGAGAAAAATAAAAGATTTCTTGCAGGAAAGGGGGTGTCGGCTATTGATTGTTATGAAGTTCAATTCTTGGTTATGGTTCCTCTTTAAACTGTGGTTGAAATGAACAATGAGGCTAGGAGCACACTAGGCAGAATTGCTAGTGTTGGGGGAAACGCTAGTGTTTTAGCCCATTTTTACATGCATTTTTTGATTCATTCTTTTTAATTAAAGAAGACCTAAGACACACTGCAGAGCGCTTTTTGATCCGTCAGCGCTGCCTTTGCGTTTTAAAATAATAAACTACTCCCATTGACTTTGCGATCGCAGTGGTTTTACACCGATGTTAATGTAGGTCAATGTTTACTTTTTTTTAAAAGCGCAAATGCAGTGCTGACAGATCAACAAGCGCTCTGCAGTGCGTCTCAGGTCTAAAGGTGGCCACTAACTGTCCAATTTCTAGCGAAAAATCGTTCGAGCGATCAGAAATACTGATCGGACGACAAATCGTTCACTACACCATCAACTAACCAATCATTGCTTCCTATCTATCACGACCACCAAGAAAATCCAAATTTTCGTTCGACGAAAATTCATTCGGGCGACATTTTTTTCACTCGTTCATAATCGATTTTGTCCACCAATGGAGATTATTTACAACCAATCCGATCAGAATTTCTGATCGCTCGAACGATTTTTCGCTAGAAATTGGACCATTAGTGGCCAGCTTTATTTATTATCTTTAACTTGTTCACTTACAAGCGTGAGTCAAATCATGGTATATATATTTATTCCATTGAAAAGGGAAAAATATTTTTAAAAAATGCAATTGCACCAAAAACGCATGGGAAATGTAAAGTACAATCGTGTACAAAAATGCACCAAAAATAAATAAAATTGCACAATGCAGTAAACTCGTGGTTTTCCGCAATTGCCTGTGTTTCTAGTCCCCGGCCCCCTAATAGTATGGGATTATCCATGTTTAGGGAATGTGCTTCTAATCTTCCTTCTCTGGTTGTGAAATGTCCTCCTGCTCTCCTTTTCTCCTTTGTGCAGAACCCTTTTAGCACTAAAGCACATCGTGCTAAGGGAGTATGGGCTAGCCAAGTGCTCAGGCTTACTGTAAAGATCAGAAATGAGCTGCTTGCATATTTACCACTTCACACCTTGAGGTTGTTTTCAACTTCTGGAGCAAAGCAGTTGTGACATTCCAGTCATGTCTGTATTGATCCAGTAATCATTTTCTATTGCCCTACGACCCCAAAGTAAGAGAGGCTCTACCTATCTATCCATCAAGCTGTCTATTTGTCACTGTATTTGGGGATGCATTAGACTTTCTTTGATAGAAAAATAAGGGTAAAAATGGGGCTGCAGCTGTAAAAGGTAACCAAAGAGTATTATACTGTGATGTTCTGCTTCCATTCTAGGCCTTCTGGAATGGTGTTCCACATACACCCATTTTATGTGTAATAGTGCTTCCAATATGGTGTCTCTCATGTATACTGCATTTTGTTTAGTATCCCCCACACACACATACACACATTTCAATGCTACCTATGTAGTACAACCCCAAAAAAATCACCCCTTGTGTCCCTTTTACGCTCAATACGTTGGTATACGTTAGTACGCGTTGGTACGCGTTTTTTCCATAGCAGTGCATTGTGAAAAAGATTTCAGTTAAAAAGCGTATAGTGGGAACTAAGGGCCTGTTTCCACTACATGCAGATTGGATGCAGAAAAACTGACTCCAATGAATGCCTATGGGAAAATATGCATCAGAAAAATCGCATTTAGTGGAAACAGGCCCATAGGCATTCATTGAAGTCAGTTTTTCCGCATCCATTCTGCATCCAGTCTGCGTGTAGTGGAAACAGGCCCTTAACTGTAGGGAAACATGGGCATTACTTTGAAAATCCGTTTTCTTTCATTTATAACTGAGAGCAACTGATTAAAGAGACACTGAAGCGAGAATAAATCTCGCTTCAGTGCTTATATTCAGCAGGGGCACGTGTGCCCCTGCTAAACCGCCACTACCCCGCGGCTGAATGGGGGTCCCTTCACCCCCAAACCCCCCCCCCCCCCTGCAAAATAAACGACCAACTTGGTCGAAGATTTTGCTGCTCTTCAGGCAGGGCTAATGGCTGCAGCCCTGCCTGTCAGCGCCGTCAATCAGCGGCGCATCACCGCCTCTCCCCTGCCCCTCTCAGCAAAGGAAGACTGAGAGGGGCGGGGGAGAGGCGGAGATACGCGTTGACAGACACGCGTGAGGCAGGGCTGCGGCCATTAGCCCTGCCTGAATGCGGAAGCGCTGCCCGCACGCCACGAGAGGGATTGGGGAGGTAAGGGACCCCCAATTAGCCGCGGGATAGCTGCGTTTTAGCAGGGGCACACGTGCCCCTGCTGAATATAAGCACTGAAGCGAGATTTATTCTCGCTTCAGTGTCTCTTTAAGTGTCAAATGGGGCCTAAGACTCCCTGCATACTGCAAATCCGTTTTGCGATTCCGATGCGGTAAGGATTAAAAATGGGAAATCAGTATCGCATGTAAAATATGATTAATTGGAATCGCATGCAGTGTGCAGGAGGCCTTACAATGCTTCCCAATACTTGTGGAGTCTTCTCCCACCTTCCTCCTCCCCCGGCAGAATATGGCAAGAGGAGAGCATGCTGGTAAGGAGATCTCTTTAGTTAATGGTCTTCTTTGCTTCCACACACTTTATGCCCTCTATATTGTATGTGAACATGCATTGCTGCAGCCACCTATATCCATAGAGTTGGGTGCTATTGCTCAAGTTCGCCTAGTGCTGGAAGTTTCATCACCTAAGTGCAAAGGGGGCCCAGTGAGTTGTGGTTATTCCTCTTTCTACAGACAAATAATCCACAGAGGCTTAAAGAGACACTGAAGCGGAAAAAAAAATATGATATAATGAATTGGTTGTGTACTATGAATAATTACTAGAAGATTAGCAGCAAAGAAAATATTCTCATACTTTTATTTTCAGGTATATAGTGTTCTAACATTGCATTATTCTATAATATGTGCAGATTACACAACACTCAGCATTCAAAATGATTCTTTCAGAGCAGTCTGTGAAGTAATGACATCTCCTCTGGCAGAGGAAAAGTAAATAGTCCAGGAACAGTTGAGATAATAAAAGTCAGATAACAGCCCTCTCCAGGACTAACTTAGTCGGAGAGCTTAATGGCTTGTTTGCATAGAGATAACAACTGGAGTTTCTCAACTCTTCCTGTACTGGAAACAATTAGACTGATGTATCTGATCTTAATGTTTTATTTCTTAGCTGTACTACACATACAAATCATAATATCATAATTTTTTTTTCGCTTCAGTGTCTCTTTAAATGAGCCACCTGTGTGTGAGTGCCTATATTCCAATCTAAGCAAATATTGCCACAATAATTTCACACTTCATAATGGATATAAATTGTAGGTACGCTATATTCTGGTTAGGTTGTAAAGCGCATTCTGTATACCATCCGCGGTACATATAACATGCTGCTGGCTCATAAGGGTTGCTCTACATATGAAACCATCATCCATGCCTCAGTCCTGAAACCAGGCTATGTAAATATGATGTGCAAAGTCACAAAGTGCAACAGCTGCTGGATGAGCTGTGCTGAGATGTGGAAGACACTCTCTCCATCCTCCATTCCCCCAGATATCTGCCATCTGCTGTATGTAAAACACGCAATCATTTATACATTGCCAGGCTGTGGGCTTGTTACATTTCTACATTATAGACAATAACACATAATGGGCAAGTGAATCTGTGCAGACAGAACTTAATATGATCTGCAATCAATGGGAAGACCCTCTCTAATCAGTTGGGCAAGATTGCGGCAGTAACAATTAGTCATAGAACTTTCTTTCTTTTCGTCTGTATGTTTGTCCATTCAGTCATCCAGCCACACCTGTGATAGATGCAATTATTGCTAATTCAGAATCAAATCGATCAGAATAAATTTTTATTTTGCCAAGCACTATCAGGTCATGCCCAGAGTTGGATTTGTCAGCAGCAGGGCACAGTGAAATAATACAACAGCGGAAGTAAAAATACCACAGATTTAAAGAAAACACAAACCTATTACAGATAATATAAATAATGGTGGAACAACATGTAACGAGATGGTAACAATTTAACAGTGCAGCAACACCACACAGATAACTGTCAGATACGGCCTAAGGGGTAGGGGGGGTTGACTGAAGGGGGGAGAAGAGCATGGACAGAGTTCAAGAGTCTTGACAGCTGCAGGGAAAAAAGTGTTCCTACGGAGATGGCCTGGAACCTGTGACCCAATGGAAGCCGACTGAAGATGCTATAGCCTGGGTGGGAGTGGTTGCCGGAAATTTTCATTGCTCTAGAGCAGGTATGTCAAACCGGTCCTACGAGGGCCAAGATCCTCACACATTTTTGATACAGCTCAAATTAATTGATGGGTCTGAATCAGGAAAGGTGTGGTCCATCAGGTAGAACACATTCCTTTCTTTCTCAGTCCATCCTTAACACTGGCATGGATCTGGCCCTCCAGGCCTGGAGTTCGACGCGTGCTCTAGAGCGCAGTCTGGTGTTGTAGATAAGGTCTACAGGAGGAAGGGGTTTCCCAATAATTCTCTCCGCTGAGCTGATGACCCTCTGAATTTTGTAGCGACAGATACAATATCTCTTTTAGTAAAGGTTGGCTTTGAAGATACTGATGCCTGTTATACATGTATTGTACATGGCGGCTGCCTCAACATCCTAGCTTGAAATTGGACCAATCATATAATCATGTCAGTTTTGATTGGTCCAAGTTCAGGCTGCATGCAGTTTACATGAAATCTGAATGCAAGTAAAAATTATGTGCATTTAAAGGGACTCCGAGCAGTGCAGAAACTATGGAAAGATGCGTATCATTTTAAAGCTCTCTTTCTCCTCTTTCCAATGATATATAAACTATCACTCTACGCCTTTTAGTTTTTGCTATTTTCGCGATCGAAATTGCTGTGGCCGCGACTTCAATCGCGAAAATAGAGAAAACTAAAAGGCGTAGGGCGACAATTTCGTCAGAAAGAGGAGAAAGAGAGCTTTAAAATGATATCCATCTTTCCATAGTTACATTGTATTACACAAGGCGACTTTTTCTCAAAGTCAGCAGCTCCATTCAGCAGGAAAAAGTCGCCCTGTGTTATACAATATAACTATGGGAAGATGGATATCATTTTAAAGCTCTCTTTCTCCTCTTTCTGGCGACACCTAAATCGTCGCCCTATGCCTTATAGTTTTCTCTATTTTCGCGATCGAAGTCGCGGTCACTGCAATTTCGATCGTAAAAATAGCAAAAACTAAAAGGCGTAGGGTGGCGGTTTATACATCATTGGAAAGAGGAGAAAGAGAGCTTTAAAATGATATGCATCTTTCCATAGTTTCTGCACTGCTCGGAGTCCCTTTAATTGACCATCGCGGTTCTCAGTGCGTGGTTCAAGATAAAACAGCTGCTGTATATGCCTGCAACGATCTGCCTTTACCGGCTACAGTGGGGGTTTGTTGAACACTAGAGCCGATTTATCACAAGTACAAAAGACACTGGGAAAAATGACACAAAAATAGTCTAACAGCAGCCCAGACTAACCAATCAAGTTTTTGAATGACTTAAAAACAAATATTGATGACTTTGGGCAGTTGTTCAATCATTGCTTCAGTTTTCTTTGCATGTGAATTCATAAATTAGCTCTACAGAGTTTTGTGTCCATGGAGTTCTATCACTCAGTAGTAAGGCCTAGAGCAGGGGTGACAAACTCAAATACATAGTAGGCTGAAATTGAACAAAGTCACGGCCCAACCTCAATGTCCTGTGACCACCACCCTCCCTTACAAACTTCTCTGGTCTCTATTCCTCCCCTTTACATTTCCCTGGTGTCTAGTGGCCCTCCTCTCTCCCCTTTACAGTCATCTGGTGTCTAATGCCACCTCTTTCCCAATAGAGTTCTCTGGTGTTTGGTGGTCCTCCCTTCCCGTATACAGTTCCCTGGTGTTTAGTGGCCCTCTCCAACCTCTATAGAGTTCCCTGGTGTCTGGTGACCCCTCCCCCCTTCCCCTTTACAGTTCTCTGGTGTCTAGTGCTTTCCCTCTTCCATATGACTTCCCTGGTGATCTAGGCTTCACCTTCCTTAGTGGTATAGAGTGTGCCAAACATAATATGCAATGTAAGATGATAACTTGCAGGCCAAATTTGATGTCCCAGCAATCCAGAGTTTTAAATATATGGCCTAGAGAAAAGATAATGAGGAGTCCGGCAAAATCTTCCATGTGCCCACACTTTACGGGTCCAGTTACCCTGCAGTATGTGGATGTGTAGCAAGATATGAAGTTAATCGTAGGTGGATCAAAGGTGAAAGGCTACAGTGCATTCAGAGTTCAAACCTCTAGAGGTAAATACTGGGGAAGAGACGGCTTATTGAAGAAAATCCTCAGGTCATATAGTCCACACAATGATGGCTGGCTACCTTAATATTCCTCCTATACAGTATGTCCATCAGTGTGCTCTGCATGCTATTTATAACCCCTGCAGATTTCCTCACACACTTTTTTTTTTTTTTTTTAGTCAATGAGATTTTCTCTGCACAGGTGTGTGTAGCGAGCATTAGCTTCCCCTGTAATGAAACACATCGACCAAAGCCAATGCTAGAATGTGAGAGGAGCTGCAGGCTATTGATTCATTCTTTCTTGACAGGTGAAATCATGGCTGCTCCACTAAGCACAGCAATTATAGCATTAAAATATCAGAAGGTCAGGGGAACAGATAATATTCTTCCTTGTGTCAGATTAAAAATTGACACTCTTTGACAGCATGGGATCTCTGGCTGAGAACATTATGACAGCTTAACTCATATTGCTGTTGTAAAGCTGTAATTTATAATGAACTTTACAATGACTGTCTGCTCCTGTGGTGAAACATGACAGAATGCTCGGGATACAAAGCCTGTATCTCTTTCTAATATGTAAACATCAATTATGTGGAGTATTAGATATAATTTGGAATTGTCTTTACCACAAAAGGGACATCATAATCCTGTCACATGTCCTCTGGGCATAGCTATTGTGTGTTTGTGCAGAATGCAGTTCCAGCCCATTAGACTGCGCTCTCCATTTCACTGCTGACGTGTGTCTTGTGCAACTGGTTGACAAAGGAGTGCTGCTCCCTCTTCACTGGTGGAGCTGGGCGGCTCTTGTTGGCAGTGGATTGCTCCTCTCTACAGACGTTTCCTTGAAATTTTTAGGATTTAAAGAGCAATAATGTTTGTGCACTTTTTTTTTCTTACAACAAAAAGATCTTTATTGAAGCACAAGTCATTAACAGTATATACCATGGAGCCTACCAGTATTTCGCAAAAGGACTACAACATATAGTTATTGGTTCCATTTTGTTGCACAAATTGCACTCCCCAATAGCAGGGATCACGTCACATAAAGTGGTATGAAACTCGGCATTTTCTCTCTGTTCTAAAAAAAATTTACAGCATAAAATCTATTACCACAAAAAATTTTTTAGCAGAACATTCAAACAGTTAAACACAGCACTTTTTTCTTCAGTGGAAAGCTCATTGCTTAAGTGGAAAGCTTCTGGCCTCATCTGAAGAGATTATAACATTATCTTTTGTTTACATTAGATACGGTTTACATTGTTTACATTCCTGATACATGATACTAAATGATACATGTAGTAAACAATAGCAAACTGCTGAAACTGAGTTGAAAAATAGAAAGAGTTTAGAGGTCATTAGATAGATTTTAACCTCCCTGGCGTTATGAGTGTTTTCAGTTTTAGGGTCTAAAAGCTGTTAAATGGTTTCACAAGCTTTTAGACCCTAACAACAAGAACAAAACATACCACAGAGAACACTGTAGCAACTCCTGCATATAATTCACTCAGGCACTGGATTACCGCTCTGAGTTGCTGATTTCCATCCCGAGCCTGACTCAGGATTACTGCTAAGGAGGTAAATATATAAATACAGGAGCTATGCAATAAAATACAATAGCAGCTTTCAGCACAGATAAACTATACTTTGGGAATTTGTAAACCGACATATATTTTCTAGTATTAGCTTGGGCTAACTTTCATCTGAAAAAAAAACTCCTAGGAGGCATTGGATTGGGCACGCACAGGGAATTGCTCTGTTTGCTTTAGGCATCATATATGCTGGGTGAATGTTATATAGCTGTGTTAGCAGCTCATAAAATTTGGAGAGGAATGCTTAGCCATGTGTAGGGCTTCATGCTGGATCAGGGATGGTTGTAGTCAGCCAACTTCGCTACGCTAGAACTACGCGTAGTTTTACGCAGTTACACTTCGCCAAACTACGGCTTTGAAATCAAATATTCCCTTCGTATGCATTTCGTAGACTATGCGTTAAAATACGCAATTACGCATAGTACGAAGCGTAGTATATGTGGATGCTTATGCCCTTATAACATTTTACGCATTCATTTCTCTTTAAATGCTTATAACGGGAACTCTTCTATGCGTACATTCCAATGCGTAAATTTTTAAGCATACAATCGCACGCAGAAAATTAGACGCGAGTAACTCATTCGTAGTTCACTACGCAATACACATGTTAACTACACATAGTGGGGTAAGCTACGCGTAGCAGTACTTCGCTACGCGTAAATTCGTAAGCGGGGAGTTTTGAAACTTCACCTACGAACTATGATGCGTAGATGCGAAGTAGGATGCGTAAATTCGCACTGGCGTAGTTTCTGCTCATCCCTGTGCTGGATAACTTGAGATGTTGGGGTAGGGTAGACAAAGACCTTTTGGAATGGCTAGGGCAGGGGGAAGGAAGGAGAGCAGTGGTTGTAGCTTCCACTTTAGTGATGGGCACCTGGAAAGGGGCATAGGCAATACACAAATTACACTACAGAAAATAATGACAGAACAGTAAAACATGCAGGGCAGTGCTAAACTAGTCAGCACTAAACCTTTTTGAGTGTGTGTGTGTGTTTTTTCTTTAGATAGGCTTTAACCCCCTCTTGCCCTAATAGTGTTGTGGTAATCTATGTGCCATGGTGCAGCCCTATGTATCTGACTAGCATGTCGTATGTACTTGGCACTAGTCTACTTTAGGGCACCCAGTAGGAGACATCATTGGGAAATTCTGCTACCATGATTGGGTGGACAGCACCCTCTCTGCTAGGTTTCAGATAGGTTGTAGTAAACTACGCCCACAATATTTGGCCAATCACAACGCTTTGTGCTATAGAGGATGCTGTGATTGGACAACTGTTCCCTATGAGGTTTTCTTCTGGGTCCCCTTAAGTAGACTAGCACCATGAACTTTACAGTGACCAGTCACACGGTATGCAAGCTTCAGTCTACTCAAAAAGAAAATGTGCAGAGATTAATGATCACTAAAATCTGATCAATTAACCACCAGTAGCTGGCCATTTACACACCTACCAGTTAATTTATTGGCAATTCCGGTTTCTGAGTGGTCCTTATACATGTCAGTGTGTTAGTCACACTAAAATGTGCATACCTTACAGATGTTTCCCTCATGGCTAGCAGCTACAGGAAAAATCAGTCTGGTGATAATCCTGTTTTCTCCTTCATAAGACAAGACACAGATCATTTATATTGCAATTTTCTCCTGGCCGACTCAAAGCGCCAGAGCTGCAGCCGCCAGGGTGTGCTATATAGGCTGCAGCAGTTGCCCAAGGTCTCCTCGCTTTATCGGTGCTGACTTACTAAACAGGAAGAGCCAATATTTGAACCCAGGTCTCATGAGTACACTATCCAGCCACTGGCGGCCCTCAGATCTTCAGATGAGGTTAACTATATATTGCAAAAGTCTCCACCCTACCAATATACTCTTCCTTCCCTTAAAGGGGTTCTTTCGCGAAAAAAGTAGGCAGTTAAAAAATGTGACAGATGACAGGTTTTGGGCCAGTCCATCTTTTTAAGGGGGATCCTCAGGGCTTTCTTTGTTTTCAACAGCATTTCCTGAACAACAGTTGGAAAATCTAACTGACATAATAGTGTGCAAGTGATTAGAGAGGCCGGCTGGTATCTTGCTATTTTGGCAGTTAAACTGCTGTTCAGGAAATGCTGTTGAAAACAAAGAAAGCCCTGAGAATCCCCCTTAAAAAGATGGACTGGCCCAAAACCTGTCATCTGTCACATTTTTTAACTGCCTACTTTTTTCGCGAAAGAACCCCTTTAAGTCTCTCCTGGGCCGCAAATGGTGATAGTCTGGCTAGTCAGTATAAATGGAATGTGTAATGATTTCTTAGACACTGCAGATGCATGTTCCAATTTTTTTTTACTTAATTTTGTGGTTTAAATAACTAGTTTAGTATTTAGAACACTGCTGAACAGCAAATATAAATCCAAAGTGAGAAATAGAACGCAATTATCAGCCTCTCTAGATCAGAAGATAATTGGCTTCTGTGATGTCGGAACCATAATAGAAGCTTTACTGATTACAAAACTGACAGACTAAAAATAATTCCAAAAATCATTATTTTAAGTTGGAACATGTAAGACCTAATAGAGCATTTTTTTGTTCTAAACACAGTTTAATAAATTAGATGTTTTTTTTAAATAACTGCAGACGCCTACAGAAACTTACTGGGGTGGGAATGGGAATGTGTATGGGGGGTGGGGAGGGCAATGACTCTATGGGTTACAGTACTGGTGACACCTCTGCTTTTTATTACCAATAATATTCCGTATATAGGGAAACAAAAGAAGTGATGATAATATCCTCTCAGGTGTGCCACAACACCTACATAGACTTTATACTAATAAAAAGGATATATATAGCAAAAAACTGAAGAAACTTGAAGAGTTTATATGCAAAAATACAAAAGATTTTTATTGAAGACAACACTTGTGCAAAAATATTCATAAAAAGTATCCGTCAGGGAACATTTTCTATAGCAAAGAATGGCAAAAATGCATCAGTTGTTAACATCAAGATTACAACTGCACTAATCTTGATGTTAACAACTGATGCATTTTTGCCATTCTTTGCTATAGAAAATGTTCCCTGACGGATACTTTTTATTTTATTACCAATAATGCAGTTCTGGACTGCCAATGTTTTGCACACAAGTCGCAGTATATCCATCCTCTGGGGAAAGGGAATTTGGATGGGGAGATTTTTCTTTTTAACTTTCTTGTCTCGCACCTCCTGGAAAACATTTGCAAGTTTAATTCATTTGGTTTTGTTATTTTCACATTTTCCTATTAACAGAATTTAATGGAATTGTTGCCACATTTTAATGAAATAAATATTAATACGACTTCATTTTATTCACCGTTAGTGGATGTTGCAAAGGGAGTTTTGATCTGCTAAATTAATTTTATCTTGATAATTTACCAATATGTAAACCGTGCTGCAGAATTAATAGGACCATGCTGCATACACTGAACATCCGCTCATAGCATTTACAATATTTGACTCAGGACAAGACGTAGACTCTGCCCAGTCAAATTTAGATATGTAAAACGGGACTCGCAAACCAGGGTTACCGCTCAGGCAACCACTGTAAAGTGGGGAGATTAGGCCTGTCCCCACTCAGGACTAAGATGTCGCTCTCTGTAGATCAGGAAAAAAAAAGGGGGATAAACACCCCTCCACCAAGGGGTGGACACAGATATAGTAGAAGGTGAACAGAGGCGCCAAAAGGATAAAATATGCTAAAATTGTTAAAACGTTTGGGAGGCGGTGGTGGCCTCAACCTCCCCAAACAGACACATAAGCTGCCGATTTTTCAGCAAAACAAGATTTTTATTCACATACTCCAATAAAACAGGCAATGCGTTTTGCGGGTATAGTCCTGCTTCCTCAGGCAATCACAGTAGGAGTATCACACAGCAAGAAGTCTAGTCCACGCCTAGCGCCTCTAGACTTCTTGCTGTGTGAACCTGAAGTGAAAGGAATATGTACGCTGCCATCCTCATTCTCTAATAGACAATGTAGGCTGCCTAACATCTGTGCTGATGCTCTGCCTCTAATAAGTCTCCACTGTCCCAGGAGCAGCCTGTAAAAGTAGGAAATTTGGGTTCCTGCTATTGGCAGAAGTTTGGGCACTGCCATTGGTGTCTTTATAAATAGCAGTAATAGTGGGCGCAACACCTGCTATTTGAAGCTGTATTTTGCCATATTCGGCATTGTGGGTGGCCCCGCATCCGCTGTTTATTGGGCACCACTGTTTATACAGATACCAATGGCGACACCCGAAAATGTTCGTTTTTCCAGGGGATATGGGGGGGGTCAGTTAAGGTAAAGTGTGCAGTGGGTGTTACGGTAAGCCATGGGGGGGTGGGGGGTAAGATTAGCCGTTGGAGGGATGGTTAAGGTTAGGCATAGTGGGGGGGGGGGGGAGGGGGTTAACGTTAGCTGTGGGGGTAGGAAATGTTTAAGGTTAGCCATGGGGGGGTTTAATGTTAGGCGTCCCGGGGAAGTGGTTAAGGTTAGGCATTATAGAGGGAGGGTTCTGTGAGAAAATAGGGTTCAGTTTTTCTGTAGTAAAATATTGGCATTTTACTAACCAGAAATGCCACTGTAAACTAGTAAAATACTGATATTCTACTATTGGCTATTCCCAGAGCCCAAATTTTCCTGGGCCTCTATTTTATGCATGCGATCACATGTCTCGACTCTGGTCTGACTCCGCTGGCTGCAACTAATGCCTAAAGCTCAACCTGACAACCAGGCAACTGGCATTGTTT